>NW_004524790.1:1571755-1585198 GCF_000260255.1 Octodon degus
ATCCCTCTGGTCTCACTGGGCTGTGGTGGTGGGGGCCACTTACTCCTTGGAGGCCATGTGGACCATGAGGTCCACCACCCTGTTGCTGTAGCCGAACTCATTGTCATACCAGGAAATAAGCTTCACAAAGTGATCATTCAGGGCAATGCCAGCCCCAGCATCAAAGGTGGAAGAGTGGCTGTCACTGTTGAAGTCGCAAGACACAACCTGGTCCTCAGTGTAGCCCAGGATGCCTTTGAGGGGACCATCTGAGGCCTGCTTCACCACCTTCTTGATGTCATCGTATTTAGCTGCTTTCTCCAGGCGACAGGTCAGATCCACCACCGACACATTGGGAGTGGGCACACGGAAGGCCATGCCTGTGAGCTTCCCGTTCAGCTCTGAAATGACCCTGCCCACAGCCTTGGCAGCACCAGTGGATGCAGGGATGATGTTCTGGGCAGCCCCACGGCCATCACGCCACAGCTTCCCAGAGGGGTCATCCACAGTCTTCTGGGTGGCAGTGATGGCGTGCACTGTGGTCATGAGTCCCTCCACAATGCTGAAGTTGTCATGGATGACCTTTGCCAGTGGGGCTAAACAGTTGGTGGTACAGGAAGCATTGCTGACGATATTGAGGGAGTTGTTGTACTTTTCGTGATTCACACCCATCACAAACATGGGGGCATCGGCGGAAGGGGCAGAGATGATGACCCTTTTGGCACCACCCTTCAGGTGAGCCCCAGCCTTCTCCATGGTAGTGAAGACACCAGTGGACTCCACTACATACTCAGCGCCAGCATCACCCCACTTGATGTTGGCGGGATCTCGCTCTTGGAAGATGGTGATAGTCTTTCCGTTGATGGAGAGCTTCCCGTTCTCAGCCTTGACAGTGCCATTGAACCTGCCACGGGTGGAATCGTACTGGAACATGTAGACCATGTAGCTGAGGTCAATAAAAGGGTCATTGATGGCCACAACCTCGACCTTGCCAGAGAGAATAGCAGCCCTGGTGACCAGGCGTCCAATACGGCCAAATCCGTTCACTCCGACCTTCACCATCTTGTCTGGATCGCTGCTGGCTGTTCGGGAAGATCTGCTATCCGCGGACGCACAGGAGCGCACAGGAGCAGAGAGCCATTTTTTTAATTTTTTGAAACTTTCTGCAAAGCTTTATTCTGGAGGGGCTCAGTCCTTCTGGGGGCTGCCTTCCTTATGGGGGAAGCACATTGCTCAGCTCCTCACGCTTTCTCTTGGCGTGGATGTGCATCCCCACCCTTTTCTTGATGAACTTGAGGGCACATTTGTCCTTGGAGACCTTGAGCAGCTCCATGGTGTGCCACTCATAGGGGGAGAAACCGCACACCTCCCGGATCATGTCCCTCACGAACTTGGTGTGTTTGGTGAGGCTGTGCCTGAGTTTGCTCACATTCTTAGTCACCTTGTGGCCCTTGTTGAGGCCCACAGCCATGGGATAGCGGAGGGCCCTGGCTACTGTTCTTCAATGGTTGCTGTTGCAGAAGGACCAGTGCCATATGGAACTGTGAGATATCTTCTCCCTGATTTTAAAGTGAAGGTTTTTTTTGTCATAGCCAAACCCTGGAAACAACCTAAATACTCTTCAACTGAAGAATGGATAAAGAAGGTGTGGTATTTTTACACAATGGAGTCAGCTATAAAATAGGATAAATTTGCATCTTTTATCAGTAAATGGGTACAACTATAGAACATACTCTTAAGTGAAATTAATCTGACCCACATGTGCAAACATCATATTGTCTCCTTAGTGTGAGAACCTGAAAGAGACACTTGCTGTATGTGCTAGTATTTGGTCTGTTTTGGAGAACGTCCCATGTGCAGCTGGTGTAAAGGTCTACTAAGTCCATTACTTCACAAGTTTGGTTTAGCTGTTATTTCTTTGCAAATTTTTGCCTAGTTGACCTATCTCTTTGTGGCAGTGGGGTGTTAAAGTCTCCCATTACCATTGTGTTATTGCTCATTTGATTTTTCTCTTCTGTAAAAATTTGTCTTATGCAGTTCACTGTTTCTACATTGGGTGCATATATATTTATTATTTTTATCTCTTGCACTTGCAGTTTTCCCTTAAGAAGGATGCAGTGACCTTCTTTATGTCTTTCAACAATTCTAGATTTGAAGTTGACATTTTCCAACTAGAATGCCTACCCCTACTTTTTTCTGGGTTCCTGCCTTGTGGAGTGTTGTTTCCCACCCTTTGACTTTCAGCCTATGAATTTCCTTTTTAGTTAAATGTATTTTTTGTATACAGCCTGTTGTTAGATTTTGTTTCTTAATCCAATCTGCCAGTCTGTTTCTTTTGATTGGTGGACTAAGGCCATTGACATCAACAGTTATGTATTACATAACCAGTTACATACATAACTGTATGTACAATTACATTCATAACTGATATGTATTGGCTTATCTTTGTCATGCTATTTTCCTACTGCCTACTTTTCCCCTCCATTTAATTGTTTTCTCTGCTTGATGGTTTCTTTCTGTTGTTTTTCTTAAAGTTGTGGTACTTTCTGTCTCTTTCTAGAATGTCAGTACGCTTTGTAAGTTTGGTTTCATGGTCATAAATTTCTTCAGTTGTTCTTTGTCATGGAAGTATCTTATCTCTCCATGGAATACAATCGATAGATAGTTCTGCAGGGTACATCAATCTGGATTGAAAGTTGTTTTCCTTCAGGACCTGAAATGCTTCACTCCAAGCTCTTCATGATTTCTTGGTTTGTACTGAGAAATCTCCCTCTTTCCCGAATTCTTGGCTTTGAGACACAGGACAGAGGAGAGCCTGGACTGTGGTGTGAGTCCTGCCCCATGACTCTTGGCTTGGAAGTCACACCTCAACCACCACTGGCAAAGGATGCAGGAGCTTTCTCTAAAGTCATTTTGAGAAACTGATGGAGACTTTTTTTAGAAAAATGCGCGGTGTAGTGCCTGGCCTATAAACCAAGGTGCAAATCTTTAATACACAACTCAAGCCACACCCCATGCAGCTGCCAATCCAGTTAAACCACACAACACTTTTACCTCTCTGAAGATTTTCTGCCTCTTCCTCCTTGTAAATTTCCATTCCTGATAACTTTCCTTATGAGCTTGGGTCAAGATTAGCTCTTCCTGTTCTCAAAATGGATAAAAAACTTGGGCCAATATTGGTGTACGCATTCTCTTGGCCTAAATACCTCTACTCTACTGGCAGACTGATTCATTCTTATTGTGTGTATTGGAAATTTGTTTTTTCATTGTTGTATAGTCTTCAACTTGTTAAAGCCACTAAAAAAATTTCCACTGGCCTCTTGGTGACTTTCGGAACTTATTTATTTTCTTTCTTTCTTTCTTCTTTCTTTCTTTCTTTCTTTCTTTCTTTCTTTCTTTCTTTCTTTTGTATTTTAGGGACAAGTCTATAGGGCATTCAGGGTGTCACTACTAGACCAGACTCATAGTGATCCGCCTGTTTACAGCCGCTCAAGAGCTGGGGTTATAGGTGTGTGCCACCACGCCCAGTCTTTATTGCTGTCTCAGCGTGCCCCAGGGGCGGGGCTGGCATGGCAGGCCTGGGGATCGAACTCCTGGCCCCTGCACCTGCTTGCAGGCACTTTCATCCACTGAGCTATTTGGCTGGCCCCCGGAACTTATATCAATTTGGAATACTCTGAATGCAGAGACTATGTGGCAGTCTGTAGTTCCACGTGTACACTATGAGCGCTGACCATCTGAGATCAATTTCTAGCTCTGTGTTGTCTACCAGTCATGGCACACTGAGCCAATTAATGGAGCTCTTTGGGCTTCAGACTTGGAAAGTGATGGAATGGATACATCAGATCGTCTAGCTGGGGAAGATTAGATGAGCCCATGTCTAAAGCAGTTAGAAAAGTACCTGACTATAAAAGCATTAAATAAGCAGAAGCAACAATGGTTCAGTCTCATCGCCATGAACCAAAAGAAGCTTACACAAGTGAGGATATAGAAAGCATCTGTACAATACTGTTTATCTGTTATTGCTGTTGTTGCCTAAGCTTTTGTGGTCGTATAAAAGTTATTGTTCGCATCAATATCAGGAAGCTCTGGTGGATGGGCTACAAAGTGCGCTTATACTGCTTTAGAGTTTTAGGTCTTAAGTTTTTAATTCCATTTGAGTTGATTTTTGCATGTGGTATGAGACAGGGCTTAAAGGTCCACTGACTATAAATGCATACATTTATTTTTGGGCTTTCTGTTCTGTGCCACTGGCCTATATGTTTCAATGGGTATACCATACTGTTTTGATCACTGCAGCTTTGTGGTATATTTTGAAATAAGGTAGCATGATGCCTCCAGCTTTTAAAAAAAAAAAAAAAGTGAGGATATAAGAGCAAGACGGGAGAAGGGGAGCCGGGGAGAGTGGGCGTGGCCTACAGCTAGCAAGTGGGTGTGGCCCGTCATTCACAGAGCCGGAAGGCATTCATTCCACTAAGACAGCTTCTAAACCCTGCACCCTGGACCCAGCAGAAGTGTTATCTTCAATTCTGGCACAAAAACAATCCAGTTCTTTATTTCAAGACCCTCACCATGAACCTTGTGACCAATAGAACTCTGGGAGTGGCAGACTTCTTTCCTACCTTTCATAATTAGAAAAACTCATTACCTTTTCACATGTTGTCCAATTCCTTGTTCAAGAAACTAAGGACTTGGAATGAGCCTGCACAACTCCAGAATCTGGTAGAAGCAAACAAGCAAACAAACAAAAAGTGTTTCCCGGAAAACCTAAAGCATCACAAGCCTACTGTGCCAGAGCTTAAGGAGGAATTTTTAAAATAGCTTTATTTCTCAATATATTAATTTGTTCCAGTACATGCACCCCACAGCTTGGGGATGCCACAAGTGCTTGAGTGCTTTCAGCTACCAAGCTGATGACCCGAGCCCCTCCCTGCAATTACTGGAACCGTAGGCCCCTGTACACTGCAGGGTCACAAGCTGAAGGCCTCCTCCTCTCCTTCCTGTGCTGGTGTCCAGTTCCCTGTTTGTTCTTCCTGAAAAAGAGGAGATTCTGGGGTGAGGAACAGGGGGTAGGACATAAAAGCCACAGTCCTCAGCAGTTCTGGGCACTGAAGGACAGTGGTGACCATGACGGTCCCTGAGAAAGCACAGGATCCGGGTCCCCTGGGTGAGGCTGAACGGGGGCTGCATGGATTGGGGGAGGCGCCAGGAGGTGTCTCAGTTCTGGGTCTGACGTGCTTCTCTGCTCATCTAGACCAGGAAGAGCTGGTAGGCGGCAGACCCACATACGGCATGAACAGATATCGACTGGCTTCTGTATTCAGCCGCCTTGCAGGTAGAGCCTGGCAGGGGCTGAGGAGCACTGGACAGCTCCTCCCACGTGTTGGAGTCTGGGAGAAATGGACACTGAGACTCTGGACCTGGAGTCCTTGGGAGGGTGGTTGCTATGCTTTGGATATGGGAAAACGGGAGGCTGGCAGCATGGCCCCGGTGCCAGGCTGAGCAGGGGACCTGGGGGCACTGAATTCCCCAACTTTCTGTCCTGCAGGCTGTCACCTCCATGACTCCATCTCCTTGGTCCTGAAGCTGCTCTTATTCATGCTGTTCGCTGGGATCTTGGTGGCCATCCTTGCTAAAGGTCAGGGCAGGGCTTAGAGTGGGGGCTCCTTCAGCTGGGGTGGGCAGGACCAGGAAGGAGGAGGGTCTTGAACTGGATCGGGTGCCTCAGAGGCTCCTGGGAGCTTCTCAGGCTTCTCCTACCTCTCCTGGAGCACAGGGGAGGAGGAGGAGGAGGAGGAGGCACAGAGGAGGGTTGAAACAATATGTAGCTTCACTGAACCAATGTGCAGGATGCAGCACACAGTGGATGACTAATAACTACAGTTTTTTTCCCCTTGGCATAGTCTCCAATATCCCAAGCAGGCAGGACTATGAGCAGGCTCAGTTGCAGCAGAAGCAGACCTACCTGGAATTGGCCCAGCTGAAGGACAGAATGAGTGAGTGACAGGAAACTGAGAGGGTCTGGGTATCCTGTCACTATGTTAGTGTCCAGTCTTCTCTCAGCCTCAGTTTGTTCCTCTGTAAACTGGGGACACAGAACAACAGACAGGATGGTGCTACTTCTCACAAGGGAGCTCACACACAGTAGGAGCTCAACTAAGCCAGTGTCCTGGACTTTCTTCTGGCATCAAGGTCCCTTTTTCTCCCAGCCTGGAGGAAGTGGGGCCAGGGTTCAGGGGGTTTCCTTGGGCAGGGTGGGGCTCAGGAAGTGGTCACACTGCGGTGGGTGCTAAGTCAGGCAGGGCCTCAAGGCACGAAGCCTGGACAAGGACATCCAGATGGGAGTCCACCTTGACCATATATCTGCCCACAGACAACCTGTGCCGCCCCTGCTCCTGGGACTGGACATTCTTCCAAGGGAAGTGTTACTTCTTCTCCAAGTCCCAACGGAACTGGCACGACTCAGTCACTGCCTGCGAGGAGGAAGGGGCTCAGTTGGTCATCGTGGAGAGTGCTGAGGAGCAGGTGCTGGTGGTTGGGGCAGGGGCCTTAGTCTGGGGTGGACACCCGGATGCTGACAAGCTCTGGGGGAGGTGACTGATCAGATTTTCTGGACTAGGGGCTGCTCGGGACACTTGCAAAGGGAGGAGGACAAGGGTGTGGTGAGAGGGTCCATCAGCTTGCAAGGGTTTCTACACAAGTTCTCAACATGGGTGCAGGGTTTGTGGAAAATCAAACTGTAAATAATTTCTACTGGTGTTTGTTCAGGGTTCAAACATTCTTGTTTACCAATTTTCCTGGTATAAATATTACGACGGAGGCTTATTTTAACCGCTAAGTGGAACTGAATACAGACCTGAAAAGAGGCAATGTGTGTGTGATCACGATCCGCGCCTGTGAGCTGGTAGGAGCCTTCCGCGGCGTAATAACCCAGTTCTTTAAAAACCATTTTGCATGGTCGCACTCAGACAGATGGACACTGACGTTGCCGATGGTCTCTGATGAGACCAGCTCTGGGCCCTCCGTGGGCAAGTGATGACACATCTGCGGGTCCATACCGATGTGAGAGGGACTCAGGCCTCAGTAACGTGCAGGAGAGATCCTGACCTGGATGCTACAGAGCTCAGGAGGAGGGACGTCAAGGAGAATTTCCTGCTGTGAACTTCTGAGGCTGTTCCTTCTGGGTATTTTTCCAGAAGAATGGAAAACATTGCAGCACAACGATATACGTGCTCCCATGTGTGTAGCCCCACAATTTGTCACCGCCAAATCTTGGAAACAACCCAAACGCCTGTCAGCTGAGGAAGGGATAAAAATGATGTCGTTTTATACAATGGAGTGTTAGATATAAAGAAAGATAAACTTGAGACTTTTATAGGTCAGTGAATGCAAGTAGAGACTAAACTCCTACATGAAACAAATCAGATTCACATAAGTAAACATTATATTGTCTCGCTAGTAAAAAACTCCAAAACTCAAAGAGTAAATAAAATCTGAAAGGAAGAATAGATACTGCGAAAGGAAAAAAAGCTGTGCAAAAGGAAAGGACAACCGGGTTGAGAGAAAGGAGAAAAAGAAAGAAGGGAAATACACACACACACACACACACACACACACACACACACACACACATATTATATATACTTATATATAAATACTTTATACGTAAGTATATATAATATATAATAATATCTATGTATATTATATTATACATACAGGATAGCTAAGATAATTGTACTTCTATTTCCTACTGGGTTTTTAAAAATAATTTTATTGAGAAACAAATAGCAATGAGACAGTTTTAAAACCTATTAGTAGGACAGTTTCAATAATTAATACATGGCATATTGTTGTCTTCTTAGTGGTTATTCATAGTACAAGATGCAGACAGGATATCCTGTCCACAAACACTATTAGGACAAATCTTTCTTCTCATTGAATTAAGAGAAAGTAGCTGTATATCTAGCCTAACTATTTTGAATGTACAGATACAAAATGGTCCTTCCTTTGTATCCTCTTTTTTGTTGAGTTTTGTCAGAGAAGGGTATCCCGTTGTCATTTAAATATTGTAGGTGTGTGAGTTCGGCAAAATAATCCAATATAGTCCAGTAGTTTATAATGGCAGTGGGTTATCCTCAGGACTGGCAATGTCAGAAGTTGTTGACTTGAGCCTTTCACAGCTCAGCATATTGATATGGTTTTACTATTTATACCTCGTGGTTATACTTTTCTGCTGGATGGTTAAGACCAACATAAAGCAAGACCTATATAACAGAAATGTAACTTTTGAATCTGACAAGTTCTGTCAAATCCCCTCAGGATTTATCCTGTAACCCTGTACTGCAGTTTGCAGATCCTTTGTCAGTGTCAGCCATATGGATGAGTCACGGCCATTGCCTGACCAATGTGCTCTCTGTGAAAGCCTGAGAGAATGTTTTCTCTCCAGGTGACTCTCCTTAGGCACACTCTGCATCATCTATCACTTTCCTCTGTGGCCTCATAATCTCCTGTTAGTGTATTGAAAGGAACAGTTAATGCTTAATTTTTTGATCAGTTATGCATGTCTATATCTGGTCATCTGAACAACTGCTCTGAAGATAACAATACACAGTATACCAACCACCGTTGATTTCCTATCACCTTGCTTTGAAATTCTGTATCATTTTGTATTTTTAATTTTTTATTCTCTTTAAATTAAAAAAATATTTTTAAAAGAAATTTGGGGGATGGAAGCTAGAAAATAGGCTCCCAAGCCCCCTCCCTGACTCCTCCTCTCTTCCTCCAGAGCTTCCTGCAGCAAACCTCGAAAAGCAAAGGCAGCGCCTGGATGGGGCTCTCCGACCTGAATAAAGAAGGCACGTGGCACTGGGTAGATGGCTCCTCTCTCTCCAGCAGGTAGGTCCAGGGAGATGGGGCACCTTACCTAGAGGATCCCTTCCATACTGTTTCACGCCCAGACTTAAGAATCCCGGATGTCCCTGGCACCACATGCCGTGCTAATCTCACCCCCAGGTGCACTGAGCCGGCCATCAAGCCCAGGTGTGGTGGCATGTGCCTGTAATCCCAGCGCAGGGGAGGCTGAGAATAGAGGATCACTATGAGTCTGAGCTGTGTAGGGAGAGCTGTACCAAATACATAAAAGTTAAAAAAAAAAAAGAGGCTATTTCCTGTACCTCCAGATAGGATGGCAGATGCCTCAGTTTCCACCACCAGGCCTTCAGGAGGAGCTGGCTACCTATGAGGAGGATTTCCATATCCTAAAAGAACATCTGAAGAATCAAGGAAAATGACTAGAGAGCCGTTACCACAGAAAGGAGGGAATATTATGCCCACAAATCCCAACGCAGGGCAAATCGTCACACCAAAGCAGTCCCATGTGGAAGAACAAAGACCAGATAGGGGGCAGTGAGGGAGGGGTGGAGGGGGGCCAGGGCCTTCATCCCAGGGTCCACAGCAAGGACAGGTGAGGCGGGCAAGTGTCCTTGGGATTGGCTTGTTTTTTAAACTAGTGAGTTCTAGGTGGGAGGTGTCATTTGGCACCTGGTACTGGACAGCTCTAGACTGACCGAGGCTGCAGAAGACCCAGGGGGAAGGTGGGTGAGGCTGCGGGTTTCAGATTGGTTGGGTTGGATCTGAAAACCATGCCCTCAGAGGCAAGGCTCCTCTGAAGCACAAGAGACGAAGTCAGGGTCAGAACCGGCCAGGCGACTGAGGCACACAGCAGGGTGTCCAGAGCAGAGCACGCCTGCTGTGGGCACGTATGATGGATGGGAAGGCTTCAAGTACCCAGCGCTGAAAATCTGGTTCGGGGGGATGTGGCAGAGGCTGGGCAGAGACTCATTTTGTGAATGGGCTTCGCAGCTACTGGAATAAAGGAGAGCCCAACAACATTGGGGAGGAGGACTGCGTGGAATTCAAGGGTGATGGCTGGAACGATGGCAGGTGTGAAAACAAAAATTTCTGGGTCTGCAAGAAGAGCGCCATGGCTTGCTCCCACCACTGACGTCAGTGTCTCGGCCCAGTCCCAGCAGCCCCGGCACACCTACCAGCTGGCCAAATGGTACTCACGTTTATTCCAGCTCCTTTATCTACCGAACTGGAGCTGCTAACGATATCTCTGTCAATCTTCTCTGTCACACTTCTCATCCTCCGTGGGGCTCGGTCATTGCCGTCCTTCGTCCTCTGTCACCAGCTTCCCTCTGGCTCGGTGGCGATGGTTACGGCCCCTTGAGATAGTGTGGGGCATTGAGGACTGCGGCCTGTTCCCCAGTCGACGCTGCCTCCGTGAGACTAAAGTGTTGGCAGGGCCATGTGCAGCTGCTGCCAGGTCCCTGAACGGCCTTACCCAATTCCACCTGCTGCCCTTCAGTCTGCTCCTCCTGCATCCGCCTGCCCTGCACCCCTCAGCCAGGACGGTCTCTGCTTGCACACCCGCTCACCCTGCAGGCTGGGAGCACCGTCCAATTAGTCCCTCAGTTCATCCATGACTGTTTGCTGTACACACGCCCGGCTCCCTCCTCCCTGGTGAGTCTGTAGTGGACCCTGCGCTGGGTCTCCCGGGTCTCTCTTCCCAGAAGGGGACCTTAGCCCAGCTGCTAGGAGTCCTCTAGGAGGCGGCTGTCACGTGTCAGCCCCTTCCCGCCTGGACTCTGCTGCAGAGGCTGCAGCTTCTGCAGTGTCAAACTCCATCCTGAGGCACCTCACGTTTGTGCAGGACAGTGGAGAGCTGACCATGCTGGGCCAATGCGGGGCGTCTCTGAAGGAGCCCTCTGATTCCAGAGCTCCCCATTAGGCCAGCGGTGGCTGCGGTGGGAGCGCCTTCACTGGGCTTGTCCCTCTGCCCTTTCCTGCTTTCTTCTTGTGAATGTAATTAAAAATGTATCAGATCTTTGTCTCTGTTCCTCAGTGACAGGGGTGTCCTGGGTTATTCCCAGTTGGCCCTCTGGGCCATGCATAAATGTATGCTAATGAGGAGCTGCACTGCAGGGTGCTTGTGTCACCTCATCGAGGGACTGGTAGATGTATCTTCCACTTGGCTCATCTGAGTTGCCACCTTCATGATAAAGAAGTGCATATAACCAGAGTGCTGTCTGAGTTCCCGTGAGTCCTTGGGCCCATCGCCAAGCCTCATAGCAAGGAACCACAGTTTGTGACTCGCTTACAAGCAGGGTTGCTCTTGGAACCCGTTTTGTTGACCCTTGACCCTTGAAGTGGGGTTAATCTGGGGACTGAACCCTCTAACCGGTAGTATCTTATGTTAACTCTTTCTTTCTTTTTTGATGGCTGGCTCAGCCCACCCTGGAGGTAGAGATGGGGCTGATGAGGCGTGTGGTGTCCAAGACTGAATCTAGGTCCCTGCATGCTTGCCAAGCTTGCCTGAGCAGGTGCTTTAGACCTCTGAGCTATCTCGCGGGCCCTGATGTTAGCTCTTAGTTAGAGTTGGAGGAGCATGTTGTGTATCCTACCCACAAGACAGCACAGGCCTTCCTTCACAGCTTGTCTTGAAGGACATCCAGTCTTCCACAAATTTTTTTTTCCTGAAATTAGGTCACGGTCTATGGGGTCTACAGGGTCTCACTACATAGATCGGACTCGTAGTGATTGTCCTATTTTCAGCCTCCAAAATTCTGGTGTTACAGGTGCAGGCCACCATGCCCAGTCTCAGTCACCATCTCAGTGTGCCCCACAGACGGGGCCTGCTCAGTATGCTGGAGATCAAACCCCGGCTGCTGCGCTCTGTCTGAGCAGGCGCTTTAGTCAGCTGAGTTATCAGGCCAGCCTTCCACAAAGTTTTATTGCTGTGACTTTTTCCTATTGTTTTCCTCTCTCTGCTCTCACCTTTGTTTTCCATTCCTTGAAATTGCTTTGGGTTAATTTGTCTCTCTCTCTTTTGCTCATTTCTCAGGCTTACTGATGTGAAATCTGTCGAAATACAGTTGATCTTGGTTGGCGTTGTGTTCAACTCTAGCTTGAGGGCCAGACCACACTGCATGAAGGAGCATCAGGGTTCTGATCCTGAAAGGCCCAGAGCTTGCTGTGTATGCAGGATGTGCTCAAGAAAACAGAAGCCAGAGGCATAAACTGACTGCTCACATGCAGTTACTTTCCTTGTGAGTTGGTGACAGGATCCAGAACAACAGGGATATGGCTTGTGCAGCCGAAGCTACAGAACTCCTAGGAGAACTAGACATTCTGGGAAACTCAGCCATTACGCTTCTATTGTGAGTCGCTAAAAGAGACAGAGAAACAGCTTAGTTTCGTCTTGGTACTAAAAGCTTTGGAATAAATGGATGTTGTTGTGGGGTTGTTGTTGTTGTTGTTGTTACTTTTGTTTGATTTTGCTGCACTGAGAATTTGAGTGAGGGACTTATCAGAAGAGTGATCCTTCTGCCTCAACCTCACTGGGTTATCAGTTTGGGGTTTTTCTTCATCTGTTTGGAATAAGCAGAAAGGTTTAATTTAAAATAATGATTTTCAGGGGACCGGTGAGGGTGAGATAGCTCAGCAGACTAAACGCCTGCTTAGGCAAGTGCTTAGGACCGGGGTTCAATCCCTGGCACCACAGGCCTTGCCAGCTCTGCCCTAGGGCATGGTGATCTGGCCACCAAGACTGGGCCTGGTGGCACATGCCTATAGTCCCAGTGCTGGGCAGCCTGAAGCAGGAGATTAAGTTAAATAAGTTAAATAATGCTTTTCTGTTTGATCCCCAGTGTACCATGCTGGCCCAGCCCCAAGGGCGCAATGAGAACTCCTTTTTTTTTTTTTTTTTTTTTTTTTTTTTGGCGGAACCAGGGATTGAACTCAGGCCCTTGTGCTTGCCAGGGAAGCACTTATTCCATTGAGCCATCTCGCACTGAGATGGCACCTGAGACTGGGCATGGTGGCGCGTGCCTGCAGTCCAAGCACTTGGGAGGCTGAAAACAGGAAGATCAGTACGAGTCTGATCTGGGTGGTGAGACTCTGTAGACCCTGAACTAAATACATGAAAAATAAAACAAAACAAAATTTAAATTTAAATTTAAAAAAATAGTGATTTTCTGTCATCTTTTCTTAGCACCTATTTTCCAATTCAAGCACTTAAAATGAGTTTCACTGACACAACTGACTTAGCTGCATCTTATATATTTTATATGTTTTTCATTTTTAAGTTCTAAATACTTTATGCCCATTGATATTGATACTTTGAATGATAGATTATGTAAAGGTGTAGTGTTTAATTTCCAAGTGTTAGAGAGTGCCATGTGCCCGTCACTTTGTATACAATTCTCAACACATGTGCCAAAGAAGCCATGTATTTTTTTTTTAAATTTTTATTTATTTATGCGTGTGTGTGTGTGTGTGTGTGTGTGTGGCCAGCTCAGCCCACCAGGGGGCGGGGCTGGCATGTGGTGCTGGGGGATTGAACCATGGTCCCTGTGCTTTGCTAAGCTTGTTCTAAGTAGGTGCTTTAGACCACTGAGCCAT
>NW_004524790.1:1585298-1629044 GCF_000260255.1 Octodon degus
TTCTTTTGAATGAAATTAAAATGTATTAGCTCTTTGGCTCCCTTCCTCCTTGTGTTTGGTTTTTCATAATCAGACCTTTTTTTTTTTTTTTTTTTCTTTGTAGAACTGGGGATTGAACTCAGGCCCTTGCACTTGCCAGGGAAGCACTTATTCCACTGAGCCATCTCCCCGGCCTAGTCAGGCCTATTGAGCAGGCTTGAGTTTATGCTAGTGAGGTGATTCACAGCACCAGACGGAACAGAATATCCAACCTCAACCTCCCATCTCCAGGGAGGACGGTCAAAATGAACCTCTATCAGAACTCTGACCAGGGAACTGCGCTGAGCCCCACAGCGGTGAGCACACTGTGATTCGGGGGTCTGAACGCCCGGAGACGACGGCGATCGTGCACACCCGCAGGCTGCTCCTGCCGTAGGCGTCTCTTCCTCTTGACACCTTCTGAGTCGCCTCCTTGAGCATAAACCGCTAAGTACCAACAACAGGGTGGTATCAGCGCCTGGGAGTTGTCTGCCCAGCGCCAAGCCGGCAGTAGCTTGTTGGGAACCCCAGTCAGTGGCTGGCGGACCGCAGCTCGGTTAGTCTGGGCCACCTCTTGTGGCTGACACTGGAAGTGGACTCAGCTGTGGGCCTGAGCTGTCTTCGGAGTGGAGTGCAGCACTGTCTTTGTAGAGGGAATTGAAGGGTTTCTTGAAGCTTAATAAAAAAAAAAAAAAGAAAGAAAGAAAAAAGAAAAAAAGATTTCCCGTGGTCTTTATTTGAACACCTCTTTTTTGTTTGTTTGTTTCTATTTGCATGGGTGATTTTTTTCAGACCAACCCCTGAGCCTCTGGTCCCTCCCCCCAGTGTGACACTAAAGATGTCACTTCACCGACACCATGCATCTTAGCGCTGTGAGAGCCAGTCTTCTGCACGGTTTGGTTTCTGTTTCACCGCTTCCTGTTCTTGCCTTTGTTGTTGTCACTGTTGTTGTTTTTCCTTCTTTAGGCTTTGAGTTGATTTGGCTCCCTTTTTTGTTAGTTTTTAGGGGTTGTGGACAGGAGATCTTTCCTCTGTCAGGGAACAAAATATAGTTGATCTCAGTCGGCTTTATGGTCAGCTCTAGATTAGGGGCGATTCTGCACTGCTCGCGAAAGCATAAGCTTCTTGTCCTCAGGGCAACACAGCTTGTTTGGGCACAAAGACGTGCTGGAAAAGGGCCGGTGAGATAGCTCAGCAGACTAAGCCTCTGCTTAGGCAAGGGCAGGGACCGGGGTTCGATTCCTTGGTGCCCCATGCTGTTCTAGGCCAGCCTCCGACTGAGTCTGGGCATAGTGAGGCTGAAAACAGGAGGATCACTATGAGTTGGAGCTGCGTAGTGAGATCCTGCACCAATTACATACATTTAAAAAGAAGAAAAAGAAGTGCTGAAGAAAGCAGAAGCTGCAGGCATAAAAGAGATCTGTTATTCCCAGTTCTCTTGTTGTTGTCATCATTTAGTTATTTATTTACTTATTTTTGTTGTCGTTTGCAAAACTGGAGTGTGAACCCAGGCATTTTGTACTAACCCACATATCTGAGCTGTTTTACATTTTGTCTGCAGCGATGTCTCACTATGTGGCTACGTTGCCGAGGCTGAGTTCACATTTATAACCCACCTGCCACAGCCTTTCACTAGCGCTTTGGAGTTTCGCTGCATCTGTTCAAGCTGATTGAGGAGCTTCATCCCGAAAAATGATTTTCTGTGGTTTTCATTTTAACACTTCTTTGTGTTTGTTTCCATTTGCATGGGTGGTCGTTTTCAAACCTTGACTTTTATGTCTTTTTAATTTGTTATTTCTTGGAAAAAAAATAAATATGTAATACCAAAACCCAATACATTGCATGTTGTCATCTTCAAAGTAGTTGTTCAAAGTATAAAATGTGCATGTTAAAAAAAAGTTCTCAAAAAAACAAATGAAGAGGGACCCAGGAGATGGCTCAGTAGAATAAGCACTTGCCTGGCAAGCACAAGGGCCTGAGATCATTCCCCGGTTCTGCCAGAGAGAGAGCCAGAGAGAGAGAGAGAGAGAGAGAGAGAGAGAGAGAGAGAGAGAGAGAATGAGGAATGAGGAAAGCAAGAGCTTCCCAGAAGACTCCATATGCTCATTGCATCCACTCACCTCCTCCACGAGGGTAGGCACCACGTATATATCTAACAATATAAGCTGTATGTATTTCATCTGTATTCAAGCTTGCAATAAATGGAATCTTAATATTAAAAAAATGCTCTCCAGGGCTGGGGAGACAGCATGGCAGTCTAAGCACCTGCCTGGCAAACACAAACTCCTGAGTTCAACCCTTGGTACCACATGCCGTGCTGGCCCGGGTGGTGCACAACAATCATCCCAGCACTGGGGAGGCTGAGACAGGAGGATCACTATGAGTCTGCACTGCATAGCGAGACATTGCATCAAAAGAATAAAAAAAATTTAAAAAGAAAAGATCTCCATCTGATATAAGTGCAAATCTTCCTTTTCTATGAACTAAGAGAAACTCATAATGTAGCTGTCTTTTAGTTTTTGCCTTTTCTCTGTCTTTGTTCCCCTTTCTCTGGTCATAGTTTCTGTTTCCTTGTAAACAATTTCTTCCTATTTCATAACATCAATTGTACATTTTGGTCCTTATTAACCCTTCCAGTTTCTCATACCAGGGAGAAAATATAATTATGTGTGAGTCTGATTTGTTTCATTAATGAGTTGCATTTATTTACCTATAAATCTTTCAAGTTTGTCCTTCTTTGCAGCTGAGTAATACTCCACTTTACGAAAAGACCACGTCTTTATAGCCATTCCTCAATTGGTGGGCACTTGAGTTCTCTCCAGGATTTAGCTATCACAAAGTGTGCTGCTATAAACATGGGCTCATCTATGTCATTGTGGAATAATATTTTTAATTTCTCCAGGAAGATACCCAGAAGGGGGAGAGTTGGGTAGAACTGGACCTCTAGTCCTAGTTTCTTCCTCCACACTGATTTCCACAGTGGTTGCACCAGTCTGCACTCCCACCAACTGCGGAGAAGAGTTCTTTTGCCCCACAGCCCCACCAGCATTTGCTATTGGCTGATATCATTCCCCTTTTTTGCTACTGAGAATTGAACTCAGGACCTTGTGCTTGTGAGACAGGT
Organism: Octodon degus; assembly: GCF_000260255.1. Taxonomy (NCBI): domain Eukaryota; kingdom Metazoa; phylum Chordata; class Mammalia; order Rodentia; family Octodontidae; genus Octodon; species Octodon degus. The sequence goes on from NW_004524790.1 coordinate 1,588,441, forward strand.
GCTTGTGCCTCTGAGCTACATTCCTGATCTCTACTGGCTGATTTCGTGATGATAGCCATTCTCTCAGGTGAGATGGGATCTCAGTGGTGTTTTAATTTTCATTTCTCTAATAATCAGTGATACTGAACTTTTTTTCATGTCTTTATTTGCTGTTCGTATTTCTTCATCTGAGAAGCGTCTATTCATCTTGTGCCCATTTCTGGATTGGGTCTTTCAATTTGGGAGGTCTGATTTTTTAAAAATTATTTATATGTTCTAGACATAACTCCTGTGCCTGTGTGACAGCTGGCTAAAGGTTATTCACACTCTGTGGGTTGTCTTTTCACTCTATTGGTGATTTGCTTTAATGTGCAAAGCTTTTGTAATCATTTTTAATTTTTTTAAAGAGAATAAAATAATTTTAAAACATTAGAAAGGATACAGAATTTCGCTAATGAAGAAGACAGAAATTCAACATTGGTTATTATAGTACAGATTGTTATCTTCCAATACAAAAGCCTTTTAATAAGATGAGATCCCAGGTGTGGATTCTTTGTAGTATTTCCCATGGGATTTGGGTTTTTTTCTGGAAGTCTCTACTTACTCCCATCTTCCAGATTTCAAACTGCTTTCTCTTCCAGCAGATTGAGTATTTCTGTTTGTTTTTTGTTTGTTTGTTTGTTTTTGTTTTTTTGGTGGAACCGGGGATTGAACTCAAGCCCTTGCACTTGCCAGGCAAGTTCTTATTCTACTGAGCCATCTCCCTGGCCCTGTATTTCTGTTTTAATATTTAGATCTTTTTTAAAATTTATTGAGGGCTGGTGAGATGGCTCAGTGGTCTAAAGCACCTACTTAGAACAAGCTTAGCAAAGCACAGGGACCGCGGTTCAATCCCCCAGCACCACATGCCAGTCAGCTCCGCCCCCTGGTGGGCTGAGCTGGCCACACACACACACACACACACACACACACACACACACACAAATAAATAAATAAATAAATAAATAAATAGAAAAAATAAAAGAAAATAAAATTTATTGATACAGGATCTCTATACACAGTTTGTACTCATGGTGATCCTCCTGCCTCAGCCTCCCCAGTACTGGGATTACAGGTATGCAGCACCATGCCCAGTTTCAGGGCCAGCACAGAGCACAGCATGTGGTGACCGGGATCGAACTCGGGACCTGGAGCTTGCCAGTCACACATTTAGGCCACCAAGCTGTCTCCCCAGCCCTATATTTAGATCTTTGATCCATTTTGAATTCAGCTTAGTTCATAGTGACAGATATGACATGTAGAAAGCCATTTTCCAGCACTATTTATTGCAGAGGTTTCCTTCCCGGGAACATGTTTCACCCCTTGGCCAAAGATGAGGTGGCTGAAGGTCAACTCTTCTTTCCTAATGTAAGCATTTAGGTGAAAGGGTTTCACTGATACAACTGACTTAACTGCACACTGTGTATTTTATATGGACATCTTTCATTTTCATCGAGTTCCAAATATTTTACATCCTTTGAGACTTATGCTTTCAACAACGGATTGCTCAGAAGTGTGTTGCAAATCCTCCGTGTCTCTCACTGGCTTCTGGTTAGATTCCTTGGCTGCAAGAGAAGATATTTTATATTGCTCAGCTTTCTCCAATGCCTTGAGGTTTGTCTATGCCTCTTCGTGTTGTTTACCTTGGACACTTGAGGAAACCATGGATCCTACCACTGTGTGAGGCGTGAGTGCCTGTGTGTGCATGTAAGTCGGTGGGCCTGGCTATGTGTGGCCCTCCATGCACAGCAGAGCTGCAGGTGAGTCATTTTCCCGGGCAGCTCATCTCCTCCTCACTAAGACTCTCAGCTATCACTGAGGCTGAGGGGCTGTCAGAGGCTCAAGTGCCTATTGCGGTGTGAGCCTGAAGCTGAGGCCTAGCTGCTGTGCTGCCCTGACCTTCAGATGACCTTGAAGGCTCTAGACGAAATGATTATATCCCCTCCCACTCAGTTCCTGCACCCCAAGCCCCCTGACCCAACAACCTTCCTTGTTTCATTTTGTTTGTTTGTCTTGTTCTGGTTTTTGTTTGTTTGTTTGTTTTTGACAGTGTTTTAGTTACTTTTTACTCGTTGCTGGGACAAATACCCGACACTCAAAATGAAGGAAGGAAAAGTTTATTTAGCTCACAGTTTGTGGAGATCTCAGTTCATATTCTGCTGGCTCCAATGCAAATGGCAACACTTCATGAAGCAGAAAACAATGAAGAGCAGAAGAGGAGCAGCAGCTGCGGTGTCCGTCAAGCCTCTCCTTTCCTTCTATGCTGACTGCGACAACCAGTGCTCCACAGTGAACGTGTTGTAACTCCTCCAAAGACTGGGACTTCTGCAAGGAGGCAGGGCAGGGCAGCCTCTTTAACTTTTATGTACACTTTTCATGGTGAGTTGCCGTGGGATGGCCCATGGCCCTAGGGTGGAACCACTTGTACCCCAGGTTGGGCCTCTCTGGCCTGCAGGGTAGAGGAGGCCCCTGAACAGCCCGAGCTGATTCTGCCAAGTTGACACAATGTATCAACTACCACAGACAGGGTGCACAGGGACTAAAGGGTGTCACTGCATAGATTGGACTTGTAGTGATCCTCCTGTTTACAGCCTCCCAAGTGCTGGGATCATAGGCACACACCACCACGCCCAGCCTCAGCCTCCATCCTGGGGACTCGAACTCGAACTCCCAGCCCCTGTGTCTGCCTAAGCAGGTGCTTTAATCTGCTGAGCTATTTGGTCATTCCTCCCTTCCTCACTGAGGGGACCCTGCTCAGGTCCTGTCCTTCCCCTAGAAGTGGGTGTGGTTCCTTGTCACCCATGGAAGTATTCAGTCCAGTTGGTCAGGACGTCCACTATGAAGTCCGCTCCACTTTCCATTGGTTCTTCACTCTCTTCCAAGTGCACCCTCCCTCTGAACTTCCACAACAGACAGTGGCCTCTGCCCCGGGCAGTGAGGACATGTAACTAACGACGCTGTTGCACTCACCAATGTAGCATGGATTGCTGTGTGCGTGGGCACCTTCATTATCTGCTTTCCCATTGCTGAGGCACAATTCCTGACACTTGCAACTTAAAAGAGAGGTTTCCTTGGTTTATGATTTCCAAGGGTGCAGTTCGTAATGGGCTGCATCCGTGGGCGAGGGCACAACAGTGAGCACAGGAGGAAAGCTACGGGAGCACTTACAGTCAGAAAGCAGAGAGGAAGAACATGCCAGAGCAAGAGCCGTGCCCTCTGAATGCAACCCCCAGCGACTCACCTCCATGGCCCTCAGGCATGTCGTGCTTTGGAGCTTTTGCAGGGAAACAATATAATACAGGACAGATTTTATGATATCAGTTTATAAGGAATCACCCAAAGGATAGCATACAAGGAGTGCAGGAAATCTGCTCCCACACACATAATAAAGAATCCCTGAAGGCCTCCACCCTACTTCATGGATCTGTGCTGGAAAGGCCCAAGTGTCAGTGGCGGAAGCTAGGAAGGCTCTGTCAGCGGGATGAAGGATCTGTGCTAGCAGGCTAAGGGGTCTGAAGTGGAGCCAGGAAGCAACGCTCAAGGGAAGCACCACAGCCGTCCTCAGTGACAGTGAGGCCCTGAGCTCCTCCAGTGATGAGGGAAACTGAGTTCCCATCAGGAAAGCCAACATGACAAGCTTCTCCACGAGGTTGAGCAGTGCACCACCTTCCTCTCCAGACCCTGGAAGTGGTGCTCAAGGTGAGGACCAGAGCTCCTCCAAAGTTCATTGGGAAAGCCAGCATGACAAGGTCCCCCAGCAGCACAGCCCAAGAGAACTAGCAGCCTCCAACAGCTCCAGCAGCTTCTCCAAACAGCATCCCTAATAGTGTTTCAGCAGCTTCTCCTGTTCTGCCTTTATGCTGCTGAAAATAATCCTCAGGTGGGCCTCCCGCACCCAGCACCATGTTGGTTCAATTGAGCTGGGTGTAGTAAGTTGGCTACCAGTTAGAAATCCACTATAGGACTGGTGAGATAGCTCAGCGGACTCAGCACCTGCTTAGGCAAGCTCAGGGACTGGGCTTCAATCCCTGGCACCACATGCCACGCTGGGCCTGCCCCCATGTGCACTGAACCAGCAACAGAGCCTGGGCATAATGGTTCACCCCTGTAATCCCTGCACTGGGGAGGCTTAAAATAGGAGGATCACTACAAGTCTCAGCTGCGTAGTGAGACCCTATACCAAATACACTAAAAAAGAAATCCACTACAAGGTGCAGACTTGTGAATGACAAGTATAGTGCTCCATGACCCAGCAACCTTCTGAAAGCCACACCTGTGACTCCATAAGACTTTGGGTAATAATTTAGACTGAAATCATAGCAGCATCCCTCCCTCACCAGTGGCATGCAAACAGTGAATGACAACACAGATAATGAGTATATTTGATATACTTACTGGTCATTCTCATATCTTTTGTTGAGGCATGGGCAGATCTTTTAATCTATAAACTTACTTTCACTGTAGTAATATACTACACCATCTTACATGTGTTGACATTCCAGAATAGTGGCAATGAATGTTACCTATTGGGCTAGGGTTATTGTTCTCAGTTCAGCTGGAAAGCATTAATTGGCTAGGCACAGCTCTGCTACCAGGCTTAAGTCACTAACTGACACCAGATAACACTAGATACCAACAGTTGACATTGTACAGCATTGCCAGTGCAGGTCACTGTCAGAACATACTGGCTTGCAGCTGGGGAGTCCGCTTAGTGGTCTAAGTGCCTACCTGGCAAGCACAGGGACCCGAGTTCGATCCCTGGTACCACCCACTGTGCTGTTCCTGGAGCCCCAGGCATATTGCACCAGCACCAAACCAGGTGTGGTGGCACACACCTGTAATTTCAGCGCTGGGGAGGCCAAGACAGAAGGATTGTTATGAGTCTGAACTGCATAGCGAGACTCTGTATCCAATAAATAAATAAATAAATAAATAGTTTAAAAAGAATGTTCTGGCTTATGCTGGATGCCCCAGGTCAGCTTAGCCAGGCTCTGGTCTCTGCTGCTAATCTTCACTTGCTGCCAGTTTCAGGAATTTTTCAGTACTAACAGCCGCTAGTACTTATTGCTCTTTTTAAACTGACCGTTTTGTCCACAGTACTCAGGATAAAAATCCCAATATATTTGTAGGACATTTGGAGCCCAGACTGCCCCAGAAATAAATAATAAATTTTACAGGATCACCGAAGAGCTTCCTTATTTTAACAGGGCCTGTGCAGCAGCATGGGTGAGTGCCAGGGAGGGAGCACTTGTAGGCAAAGCCAAAAGGATGGGGGCTTCTCCTTGTGCAGCAGATGCGGGCCTGTCATTGCTCCAAGCACAGGCTTATGATTGGCGCAGTGTTCTAAGCCTTGGCTATCATGGTGTGGCAAAGCTGAAACCAGAGAATCCTCTGGAAAGCTTTTTGCCAGAGTTAGACACCTTAGCAATAGGCCCAGACCCATCCCTTCCTTATCTCAGCACGTGAGAGGGCCACATCCCTCTTCAAAAAGTCAACAGTGGCCTCTAATGTGGCGCAAGTGGGGGAGGGGTGCCACCCTGACAGTGGAATTGTATTCAGGTTGGAGTGGAGTGGAGGGAAGTGGCTGCTAGACAGCCAGGGAGAACTCCAGAATGAGTGGTCCCAATCCACTGGTAGGGACTGAAGGCAACAAAGGAAAGCTAAGGGAACGCTCCTGACAGTGGACAACCAAGCCACTTTCCATCCAGAAGGCACGGGATTGGATAGGAGTGTCAGGTGCTTTGGGTGTGTCTCACATAGACACACACGCAGTGTAAGTTATCAGTGTCTACCCTATCAGACTCTTCATTTCACACAACTGAACCTCTGCATGCACTGCAATTAGCTCCCCAGCCACCCCTAGGAATCCCCATTGCATTTTCTGTAGAAAAACTGTGGAGTTGAGTTTCTTGTTTTGTTGGTTGCTTGGGTGGTTGGCTGGTGTGGATGTATGCATGGATGGATGGATGGATGGGTGGATGCATGGTTAGATGCATGAGTGGATGGATAGGTGCTTTAAGGGATGCATGGATGGATACATGGATGGTTGGATTCATGGATGGATGGATGGATGGATGGATGGATGGATGGATGGGTGGGTGGATGGATGGGTGGATGCATGGTTAGATGCATGAGTGGATGGATAGGTGCATTAAGGGATGCACAGATGGATACATGGATAGTTGGATTCATGGATGGATAGATGGATGGATGGATGGATGGATGGATGGATGGGTGGATGGATGGATGGATGGATGGATGGATGGATGGATGGTTAGATGCATGAGTGGATGGATAGGTGCATTAAGGGATGCACAGATGGATACATGGATGGTTGGATTCATGGATGGATGGATGGATGGATGGATGGATGGATGGATGGATGGATGGTTGATTTTGTAGCACTGGAGACTGACCCCAGGGCTGATCTACTAATAAGATATATCTTCAAGGATTTTTATTTGACATTTTGAGACATGGTCTCACGGAATTGCCTGGGATGGCCTAAACTTGTGGTCCTCTAGCTGTAACCTCCCAAGTCCCTGGGACTAAGAGCAGGCACCACCATGTCAAGCTCCACTGTGGTTTCAAGTTGCAACTCCTATTAACCAACCATGGTGAATATATTTCCATTGGCTCCTTGGCCACTTGTAAACTGAACAGACACATCCACTCGACTCCTTTGTCCATTTCACAATTTGGTTATATGTTTTTCTGTGCTTATACATTTGATTTTGTTACTTCATTCTCATTGAGCTTTAGGAAGCCTGTGTCTACTTTGGATATGAACATTTAAATGATATATGGTATGCAAGAATGTTTCCAGTCTGTGGATATTCTTTTCATTCTTTTTCTTGATTTCAATGTACATTAGCTAAGATGCTCATGAGAATAGATTCAAGATAAAACACATATGTGGTTAGACAGAATATTTGTTAGGTATCATACTGGATCAGAGTTGGAGGAGCCCCAGACAAGCATCTGCCAGATCAGAGATGGAAGAATCCAGAATGGTTGCCTTGGGGCTGCACAGTTGGAAGATCCAGTAGCACCAAAGGTCAAAGATACAGAAGCTCACTCCATAGTCCCTGGTGCAAATCTGGGCCAAGAATCCAGAGTCCTCAGGAGAAGGCTGAAGAGTCTGTGCTGGAAGCATGTTTTCCTTCCTCCAAACACAAGGAAAACAGTGTCTTATTCTTTTCCTTTTTATTCTGCACAAGCTAAAAGTCTATGGGTTGGCACCACCCACATTTTACTAGTCTGTCTTTTTTTTTTTTTTTTTTTTTTTTTTTTGGTGGAACTGGGGATTGAACTCAGGCCCTTGTGCTTGCCAGGGAAGCGCTTATTCCACTGAGTCATCTCCCTGGTCCCTAGTCTGTCTTATACAGACACACACCTATCATACAACTGTCACCAGGATCTGCTCATAAAACTCTTCGTTTCACAGAACTGACACTGTGCACCCAATATACACAGCTTCCAAGTCACTCCTGGGAATCCCCATTCCATTTTCTGTGGTATAAATGTGAGGGTGGAGTTGGTTGGTAGGTTGGTTGGTTGATTGATGGCTGCTTGGTTGGTTGGTTGGTTGGTTTGTTGGCTTCTTGGTTGGTTGGTTGGTTGATTGTCTGCTTGGTTGATTGGTTGGTTGTTGGTTTGTTGGCTTCTTGGTTGGTTGGTTGATTGTCTGCTTGGTTGATTGGTTGGTTGGCTGATTGGTTTGTTGGCTTCTTGGTTGGTTGGTTGGTTGACTGCTTGGTAGATTGGTTAGTTGGTTTGTTGATTGATTTGTCCTCCCTCAGCTTGCAGCCTCCATGTCAGGTCAACCCATGAAGAGCTTAAAGATCTGGTAGACTGCTGCTGCTCAAGTCGTGTTGCTACATCACAATCAAGGATCACACTCTAAGAATGCTTCTAACCATTCTGCAGCAAGAATGAAACTTACTGTGGTTCTTATTCCAAACTCATGATGAATATTACTAGGAAAAGAGAATGAGAATCTATGCAGAGGGCCCTGGGAAGATGGTCTGTGAGTGAATGTTCTATGGCTTGATCAGAGTGGCCAAAGGGTACATTCAAACATAAGTCAGTATTTTCAGCAGTGTATTGTAGATATGCGCCTTGTACTTTCTGAGTGTTTCATCTCAATTTATTAATCCACAATAGATGTTCACATTATATTAAGGACTTCATGCCCACTATCATATTAAAAGCTTCCATTTATTTATACTTCACTAAAAAAATTTGAGGTAAATCATGATTCCATTTTGGGTTTTGATGAATACTTTTACTCATGATGAAAGTCATACTTTACATTGTGAAGGTGACCAGGCACAGTGGTGCATACCTATAATCCCAGAACTCGGGAGGCTGAGGCAGGAAAATAGTTTTGAAAAACGCTGCACTCTTCTGAGATACTGGTTCATTGGTGCTATTGCATAAACTGGTCATTTACTTTTTCACTGTTGTACAGTCTGCCATGTGTCAAAGCCACTGATTTTTTCCAATCACCTCATAGTAACCATCTCAGATTTTTTTCAACTTGAGAGATTCTGAATAAAACTTCTAGAAACCTTGCATTTTTTTTCCGGAGCCCTAGATAACTGTCTGTGATTCAACTGTGTATTAAAGATGCTGACAGACTAGACTCAATTTCAAGCTCCAAACTGTTCTTTGGCGGTGTGAGTTTGAGTCAATTAACTGGCCTCTTTGGGCTTCAGATTTGGCCAGTGAGGAAATGAAAGTCAGCTCATCTACCACAGGCTAGGGAGAGGCAATGAGCCCATAGATGAAGCAGTTAGAAAAGTGTCTGATGGCAGCAGCATTAAATAAATATAAGCGATGATAGCTATACCTCATTGCCATGAACCAGCAGAAATTACCATAAATGAGGATGTAAGTCAACCAAGGCACACAAGCTTGGGGTCACAAGGAGCAGTGTATCTGCAAATAAAAAAAGGAGCTGCTGATAGCCCACCCTCAAGAGAACAGGGGAAGAAATTAAAATTTAGCTTTATTTCTCGCTTTGCAGATCTGTTTCAGCTAATGAATCTCACAGCTTGGCAGGGCCGGGAGTGGGTGAGTTGTTTCACTTACGGAGCTCTAAGTGCCTGAACCCCGAGTAACATTACTGGAACATCAGATACTTCTGGTACCATATGTGTCACAGGCTGGGCCCCTCCTCATTACTTCCTGTGCTGGTGTCCAATTCCCCATTTCTCTTCCTAAGAGTTGACTCAAGAACAGCAAGTGGGATATAAATGCTGTGCTTGCTGGCAGTTCTGGGCACTGACAGATGGCGCTGACCATGACTGCTACCGAGGAAGCGCAGGCACAGAAGCTGGGCCCCCTGGGTGAGGCTGAGCTGGGGCTCCTGGAGTTGGGGGAGGGGCCTGGGGGTGTTTCCGGTCTCAGCCTGCCTTGGTGCTCTGCTCCCTCAGAGAAAGAACAGCTCAGAAGAGATGGCAGCATCCGCTGAGTGAGCCCCTTTGGACGCTGACCGGCCTCTGTATTCAAGGGCTCTGCACGTAGAGCCCTGTCAAAGCTGAGCACAAGTTTACAGCCTCTCCCAGATATTGGAGTCTGGGAAAGATGAGGTTGAGATTCTGGCTCCTCAGGAGTGTGGTCCCTAGATTTCTAAGCATGCAGAAAGAGGGAACTATGATAAGGTAGCCCAAGTGCCAGACTGAGTGGGTGACACCAGGGCACAGGATTCCCCAACCTTCTGTCCTGCAGGCTGTCACCTCCACCACTCCATCTCCCTGGTCCTGAAGCTGCTCTTATTCATGCTGTTCGCTGGGATCTTGGTGGCCATCCTTGCTAAAGGTCAGGGCAGGGCTCAGAGTGGGGGCTCCTTCAGCTGGGGTGGGCAGAACCAGGGAGGAGGAGGGTCTCAAGCTGGATCAAGTGCTTCGGAGGCTCCTGGGAGCTTCTCAGTGCTTCTCCTACCTCTCCTGGAGCAGGGAGGAGGAGGAGGAGGTATAGAGGAGGGTTGAAACAAGATGTAGCTTCACTGAACCAATATGCAGGATGCAGCACACAGTAGGTGATTAATAACTACAGTTTTTTCCCCCTTGGCCCAGTCTCCACTGTACCTAGCAGGCAGGAGTATGAGCAGGACCAGTCGAAGCAGAAGCAGACCTCCCAGGAACTGACCCAGCTGAAGGACAGAATGAGTGAGTGACAGGAAATCAGATCTCCAGGGACCTGAGAGGGCCTGGGCATCATGTCACTTTTCTAGCATCCCCTGTCCTCTCTGAGCTTCAGTTTGCTCATCTGCTAATTGGGGACATGGTGCGACAGGATGGTGCTAGCTTTTCACAAGGGAATGCACACACAGTAGGAGCTCAACTAAGCCAGTGTTCTAGCCTTTCTTCTGACATCAAAGTCTCTACTTCTCCCAGCCTGGAGGAGGTGGGGCCAGGGTTCCTGAGGCTTCCCAGGGTAGGTTGGGACTGAAGAGGTGGTCAGAGAAGTGCTACAGTGGGTGCTGAGTCAGGCAGGGCCCCAAGGCACGAAGCCTGGACAAGGACATCCAGATGGGAGTCCACCCTGATCATGTCTGCCAACAGACAACCTGTGCCGCCCCTGCTCCTGGGAATGGAAGTTCTTCCAAGGAAACTGCTACTTCCTCTCCAAGTCCCAACGGAACTGGCATGACTCAGTCACTGCCTGCAAGGAGGAAGGGGCTCAGTTGGTCATCGTGGAGAGTGCTGAGGAGCAGGTGCTGGTGGTTGGGGCGGGGGTCTTAGTCTGGGGCGGACACTCGGATGCTGACCAGCTCTGGGGGAGATGACTGATCAGATTTTCTGGACTAGGGGCTGCTCGGGACACTTGCAAAGGGAGGAGGAGAAGGGTGTGGTGAGAGGGTCCATCAGCTTGCAAGGGTTCTTACACAAGTTCTCAACATTAGTAAATGCTTTGGACCTCAGAATGTAACTGACCCATCTTAGTGTGGGGGCCATTGCTTCAAATCTTATTCACTTAGGGGAGAAAAGACCCTATGAGTCATATTTGCCAGTTTCTCTAGTATAAATATTACCACTGGGGCTCATTTCAAGCCATCTATGGGATGTAGTTAAATGCAGACCTGACAAATGCTCATGAAGTAGAAAAGTCGTTCGCCCACACTCTGGCCTCAGTCATGGGGGAGTTTGTGTGGCCATGCTCAGAACTGTGAGATGGTAGACATGTGGCATGACCAAGTACATGTGATGAGAGACTGGATGTGGCCATCCCGTGTGCAGGTCAGAGCGCCTCTGCCCAATAGGTACAGATGTTAGAGTACGCGGGACTCACGTACGCACCTGGTACAGTGGAAAGCTGAAGCCAGGCCTCAAAGAGAAATTCCAGCCAAGAGCTTTGAGAGACTCTGCCTGAGGATAGACTGCAAAACTCCCTCCTGATCCTTCCTCTTTCCTTCCAGAGCTTTCTGCAACAGATCTCAAAAAGTAAAGGCCGCACCTGGATAGGTCTGTCAGACCTGAACAAGGAAGGGGTGTGGCACTGGGTGGATGGCTCTCCTCTGTCGAACAGGTATGTCCAGGGAGGTGGGGGCACCTAACAGAGAGGGGTGAGGTTCTGAAACTGCCTTGGGTGCACTGTGGCTCCTCCCCAGTCCATAGCCCGGGGTCCTAAGAGTCTTTGACATTTCTTGTGCTGATCCAATATACACGGAAGTTATACCCACCCGCAGATAAGATGACAGATGCCTAAAATCCCACCATCAGTGCTATAGTAGAAGCTTGTAGATTGTGTCTGTGCTTGAAAATATTGCAGTATAGTGGAAAATGGGAAGTATAGTAAGACCAATCACTCAGGAGTCAATCTCCTTTGGGAAAGTACATTGTAGAAGTGCGCAAGATAGCTCAGCAGCTTGAGTGGCTGCCTGGCAGGCACAAGGTCCTGAGTTTAATCTCCAGTACCACAAAAAAAGTACATTGCTATACTCAGAGATGCCAAGACAGGAGCATGTACCCTATGCCATGCAGCCTCTTGGTGAAGGAACAGGACTATTAAAGAATCAACAGCTTTGCTGTAGTGCCAGGGAATGGAGCAGGTGAGGTGGCATACACAGGCTTAGTATTAGGTAGTTTAAGAGGTCAAGGATTTCGGAAGTGTAGGAACACCAGTGCCTGGTGGTCTGGTGCTTTTTGACCTGGAGAGGTACAGAGTGGCCAAGAGTGACAGAGACTCATCAGGGCACTTGTGGTGGAGAATCTTGACTGGCTGATTTGTGCCTGAGGATCAAGAGGAAGACTCCTGTGGTGCGTGGTGGGCAACAAGAGTCGGGGTCACACCAAGCCCCGGTGGCTCAGGCATGTCCTTGCGGAGTCTACCTGTGCAGAAAAGGCCCAGGCAGAGGCTCACATTCTCCATAACCCTTTCCAGCTTCAAGAAGTACTGGAACCCCGGGGAGCCCAACAGTTCCGGGGAGGAAGACTGTGCGGAATACAAAGGCGATGGCTGGAACGATTCCATATGTAGTCACAAGAAATTCTGGATCTGCAAAAGATCAGCAAATTCCTGCCCCAGGGAGTGACAGCCAGTTAACCCCCTGCAGCCTCTTGGAGCAGCCGAATTTTGCCCACATTGTGCCTCTTCCTTCTCCTTATCAGCTGACATCGAATTCTTACCAATGGCTCTGAGACTCTTCCGCACCATACCCCTCCACCCCTAAGCACTCAGGGTCACCTCTAGCATTCCTGGCTTCCTTATGACTTTACAGGTGTGGCCCATCTTTGCAGTTTGATACAGTGACCGTTATGGGGTAAATTCAGAGGCTCAGTGTGTTGCATTCTCTACTCTCTCCTCCTTGCTGAGATCACAGTTTTCATAGCCATCTCTAGCCTCCACCAGGTCCTCTGAGACTCTACCCCAGCCCTGTACACCCTTGCCATCTGCTTCCCCACACCCCTTTATTTGGGTCCCTTCCCTCATTGCTGTAGCTGAGCCCACAGATAAGAAGCCTCTGACCCACCCCTGGCATCCAGGAGTTGGTGTAGAAACACCCAGCTCATGCTGCCCTCTGTCACACACCAGTGGGCCCTAACTTTGGTCTTCTAGGTCTCTTTTCAACTAAGGACCTGCTGTTCCACCTGGTGGGAGCTGATGAAGCTATCTATCACCTGTCAGCTCCTACCTTCCTACCCAGACTCTGCGACAGCATGATACCTTCTCTGAAGTCAAGGTCCTTTCTGGAAGAGCCCTCAGGGGGTAGGGTGATGGGGATCCTGCCATGCCAGGCCAACATGGTGCATCTCCGAAGGACCATGCTAGCTCCAGGGCTTCCCATGGGGCCAGCTGTGACTGCTGTGAGACTGACTCTGCTTGCCTTGTCCTCCTGCCCTTTCCTGCCTTCTTCCTATGACAACACTGAAATACACCTTAGGTCTCTGCCTGCATTCCTCAGTGATAGGAGTGTCTTTGGCTACACACAGTCAGCCTGGAGAATTGTACAGGAATTTATGCCAAGGTCTTTAGATAACCTCAGCATAGGACTGGTGACCACAGAAAATAAATACATGGCTAAAGAACCAGAAGTGTCCACCTCAGCCCCCTATCTCAAGGGAGAGGGTATCGAGATGGATTATAAGAACCTAAACCAAGAGACATGAGGTCCCATGCTGGTGAGCACATTTGGCATTGCATGGAGACCACGCACCATGGCCCCTCTCATCTCCTGCTGTAAGCATCTCTTCTATCTGGTTCTTTTTTTAAAATGAATTTTATTGAGAAATAAGTAGCAATGATACAGTTTCAAAACCAATTAATAGGACAGTTTCAATAATTAATACATTGTATATTATTGTCTTCATAGTGGTTATTCATAGTACAAGATGCAGATATGATATCCTGTCCATAAACACTATTAGTACAAATCTTTCTATTCATTGAATTAAGAGGAAGTAGCTGTATATCTATCCTAACTATTTTGAATGTACAGATACAAAATGGTCCTTCCTTTGTATCCCCTTTTTTTGTTTAGTTTTGTCAGAGATGGGTATTCCATTGTCATTTAAATATTGTAGGTGCATGAATTCAGCAAAATAATCCAATATAGTCCAGTAGTCCATAATAGTAGTGGGTTATCCATATGATTGGCAATGTCAGAAGTTGTTGACTTGAGCCTTTCATAGCTCAGCATATTAATATGGCTTTACTCTTTATACCTTGTTTTTATACTTTTCTGCTGGATGGCTAAGACCAAGATATAGCAAGACCTATATAAAAAGAAATGTAACTTTTGTATCTGACAAGTTCAGTCAAATCCCCTCAGGATTTACCCTGAAACCCTGTACAACAGCTTGTAGGTCTTTTGTCAGTGTCAGCCATGTGGATGAGTCATGGCCACTGCTTGACCAATTTTCTCTTTGTGAAAGCCTGAGAGAATGTTTTCTCTCCATGTGACTCTCCTTAGGCACACTCTATGCCATCAATCACATTGCTCTATGGCCCCATAATCTCCTTGGTCAGAAAATTTGGGACATCACTGAGTTACAGGGTGTTACAGTACAGGTTCTCTTATGTTCTGAGTCCTCACTGACCTTGAAGGGCTAAGGCCAAAATGTTGGCTATTCTTGTAGCCCTTATTTTTCTCTAATTTTTGGTCTGCAAACTTAAGTTGTTAACCCTCCAGAAGAGAAGCGGGGTCTCTTTGATCACTAAAGGGGTCCCTCACTTATCAAGGCTACGTTCCACACACATACATACCCGCCATAAGGAAAAGTCAGTGAAGTAGCGATATTATATTTATTTTAGCATTTATTTATATTTTAAGACTTTATAAAGCTTTCCCACACACTTTCTTGCAGTTTTTTGTTTGTTTGTTTGTATTTTAGGGAAGGGCCTACAGGGTGTTCAGGATCAGACTCGTGAGCAGGGGCCAGGGTTTGATCCCCAGGCCTGCTGTGGTGTGCGCCTGTAATCCCAGCTCTTGAGAGGCTATAAATAGGTGGATCACTAAGAGTCAGATGTAGCAATGAGACCCTGAATACCCTATAGACCCTTCCTAAAAATACAATGAATAAATAAGTAGAAAAACCGGACTCATGGTGATTCTCCTACTTACAGCCTCCCAAGTGCTGGGATTACAGGTGCACACCACCATGCCCAGTCCCAGTTGCCTCTCAGCGGGCCCGGGCATGGCAGGCCCGGGGATCGAATCCCAGGCTTCTGTGCCTAATCCACTGAACTATTTGGCTAGCCCCTTCTCACAGTTTTTAAAATACTTCTAATGTTCTTAACCATTGTCTAAACTCACAAACCTACATAGTTTTAGCAACATACGTATTATGTACGGTACTGCAAAATCCCGCGATATTGCGAAATGTCCGTGATAGATAATTTAGATTAAGATTTTTTGAAAACCCACAAAAATGAGTCTGTGAGAGTTGAACCACAAGATTGCGAAGAGCCACTGTATCTCGGTTCTGGTTTTGCAAGCTGGCTCTGGGGCGGTCTTTGCTGCTCAAGAGGGCAGCCAGGAGTGAGTTGGCAGCTTGTCTCGTGCAGGCTCCCTGGGACTCCAGGGGCCCAGGGGGTTAGGGTGGCGACTGGAGTCTTCTGGCACAACTATTTGGTGACCGAATATCCCTGCAAGTCTCTTCCCTCGGTGTCTTCAGTCTTGAAGAGGGATGAGATCAGCTCATCAACCTACTACCGTCCCTCTGCCCGTGTGCTGAGCTGGACCCACAGGCGCGGATTCGAAACAGCAGTCTGCAAAGGTGTGCCGCATCCCGGCGCGGAGCAAGGCCAGCCGTGCAGTGGCTCGGCCCAGGGCTCCTTCCGTGAGGAGACCTGAGCGCCAGCTGTGACTAAAGGGGAGGACTGTGACCTGAAGACTGCACTTGGTAATGCTCCCCGCTGACCTCGGGGCATCTGCGCGCCCAGGTGGAGTCACCGTTTTTGTTTCATTTTGCTTAATTTTTTAAAGCAGTTTTAAAGTCCCTAACTGCCTCCGAAGAAAGCTCAAAGTGTGCTTTTCATGAGCCATAAGTTGAGGCCGCAGAGGTGTTTTGTCCTCTGCCCTACAGTGGTCCCCGTCTTAAAACTAGCCTCTTTGAAAAACATGGCTATTATGGCTCTTATTTTGATTTCTCAGAAAAGAGGAACATTTTGGCTTTAGGTTGATCACTAGAAACTGGAGCATAAGTGACTCCTTTATTGTTTTTGCTTGGTCTCTTAGGGCTTTTCGAGGAGCTCAGTCCACAATAACCACCCTCTCTGATTTTCCTCTAACACCTTTCTTCCTGTATAACCATTTAGGGAGCTTGCCGGTTAGCTCAGTTGTTTAAGTGCCTGCTGAGGTGCCTGCACCCAGTCAGGTGCAAGGACACAGTTCGATCCCCAGCCCCCCATGCCTCACCCGCCCCGTAGTTAAGGCAGCCTAAGCCAGCAGGGAAAAAAAATTGAAATCCTTCCCAATATAACCACTTAGCACTATGAAGTTCCCTCTCAGTGCTGACGTAGTTATGACTGGCATGTCTTTTTAAATTTTACTTTTCAAAGAGAATACAAAATGGTTTAAAAAATTAGAAATGATACAGAATTTCACTAGACGAAATAGTCAGAATTTGACAATGGTTGTCATATTGCACTACATTTTCTTCTGACCAGTTGTTTAGATTACCAGATATAAGCATACAAATTTGGAGGAAATGTTATGACATTAAAAAGGAGAAGCAAAAAATTTAAGCATTAACTGCTCCTTTTAATAGACCAGTAGAAATCAGCAGTGCAATGATCCAATCTATCCTGCATGTGTACATAAATATATCTTTTCCCTTCCTTCCTTCTTTCCTTCTTTTCTCCCTTCCCTCAGTCCAGTTGTCCCTTCCCTTTGAATCTCTATTGTACCCTTTCCCTTTCACAATCTCTATTCTTTCCCTTTCCCTTTCACAATCTCTATTGTACCTTTCAGATTTCATTTGCTTTTTTAGTTTTTTATCTTGATATATGTCTTTTTCATTTTTACTCAGTTCTAAAGTATTTTTATTCCTTCCTGACATTTATTCTCTTAATGATACCTTCACTTTATCCCATTTCAGGGTGGGCATGATGTGCCTGGGTTCCAGGACCAGCACACCATGTGGTACCTGGGTTGGAACTCAGGTCCTTGCCCTTGCTAGGCAGGTGCTTAGACTGCCAAGCCTTCTCCTCAGCCTCACCTTTTTATTTTAAAAAGAATTTTAAATTTTTTATTTTATTTATTTTTTTATTTTTGTGTCTTTTAGGGAAGGGTCTACAGGGTGTTCAGGGTCTACTAGATTGGACTTGTAGTGATCCTCCTGTTTACAGCCTCCTAAGTACTGGGATTACAGGCATGCACCACCACGCCCAGTCTCAATTGCCATCTCAATGTGTCCTCAGGGGCAGGGCTGGCAGGGCACATCAGGGATCAAACCCCTGGCCCCTGCGTCTGCTTGCAGGTGCTTTAATCCACTGAGCTATTTGGCCAGCCCTTAAAAATGTTTAAAGACATTAGAAACAATACAGAATCTCAAACCACAGTGATATCTGTGCACCCATGTTTATAGCAGCACAATGTGTCATAGGTAATTCTTGGAAACAAGCCAAATGCCCATCAACTCAAGGAATGGATGAAAAAGATGTCTTTGAATACTACGAAGTATTACTCAGCAATAAAGAACAATAAACTAAAGCCTTTACAGGAAATGGATGCAGCTAGAGACTGTGCTCGCAGGTGGGATGGCTTGTCTTGAAGTGCACTGTTACACATCAGAGAACCTCACTGGGTGCCTGGCTCTGATTTCTAGTTGGAACCCACAACAATCAGAGAGCACATTCAGCTTGCCCAAGAGCACTGAGGTTTGCATTTTTATCCTTGGATATGGGCTACGTGTGTAAACGTTCCTTGGAGTCTTGAGAAAATTGCATTCTCTAGTTGGTGGAGTGGGGTTGGGGAGCCTCATCGGGGACGGATGAAGCAAAGCCTCCGATTTTTGGCAGCCTTCTATGTACAAGATGTGTGTGCTTCATTCATTTCCTGGAGGAGCCTTCCCCTATTCCCTGAGGCTCTTGGCAGCCACCAAGGCTGAAATTGCTGTCATTCACCAAAGCGTCAGCGGAGCACAAGAACTGGAACTGAGGCTCAGTACAAGCTGCTGCCTTGACCTCTGGGCAGACCAGCAGGCTCCTGGCAGGACTGACCTCCTCACTCAGCTGCAGCATACAAGGGAAGGGCCTCTGGCTAAACAGCTATTCTTACTGAGGGGACCTGGCTAATGGTGGGCATAAATTCTCTCATGCAACCATTGAATTATCCAGTCCAGCTAATCAAGCCCTCCCTGCTGCCCCCGTGGAACCCTGATGAGGGTCCCACACCCTGCACATTGGGAATTCAGCCTCCCCCAACCAAGCCCTGTTCACTCTGTTCAGAGTCCACCCTCGCTGTGGCCCCGAGTGGCTAACAGTGCCTTCTCCACCTGTGTTGTGGTCCACAGGATGTGGGTGACTGTCATCAGCTCCCCATCAATAGCTGTGTGTGCTGGCAGCATCCACAGGCTATGAGTTGAATAGGCGATATTAAAACACAACTGATAAGGACTGAGGTGGTGGCAGAGTGGTAGAAAGCTCACCTTCCATGCACAAGTGTCTGGGTTCAAGCCTAGTGTGAGGATCTGTGTCTAGATGGCTCCCAAAGCCTCGTGCATTCATGGGCGAGCTTCCAGTCTTCTTTGTATTAACTTGGTCTGGCTCCTCCCTTTTGCTCTTGCTGTTTTGCTTTCTTCTGCCCCTTCAGTGGCTGCCCTCTGCCATGTGCCATGCTGCCTTGGAGCCAGCTGAGTATGGGCCAAAACCTCTATAGACTGTGAGATAAATAAACCTTTCCTTCCTTAATTTTTGCTATCAGGTATTTTGTCTCAGCAACAAGAGAAAAGAAATCATGATACCCACCACCACAAACTCACAAAATAATAATAATAATAATAATAATAATAATAATAATAATAATAACAACAACAGATGAAAAATACCAGACACTGCCAATTTTAGGGACATCTATAAAATATCTGATCTGTGGTCCTCAGTGCTCAGTGTACTAAAAACAAGGACTGGTTAAGAAAATGTCACATGAATTCACACACCTACAATATTTAAATGACAATGGAATACCCATCTCTGACAAAACTAAACAGAAAAGGGCTACAAATGAACAAACATTTTGTATCTCTATATTCAAAATAGTTATGATAGATACACAGCTGCATCCTCTTAGTTCAATGAATAGAAAGATTTGTTCTAATAGTGTTTGTGGACAGGATATCATGTCTGCATCTTGTACAATGAATAACCACTAAGATAACAACACATAGTGCATTAATTATTGAAACTGTACTAGTAATTGGTTTTGAAACTGTCTCCTTGCTATTTGTTTCTCAATAAAATTATTTTTTAAAAATGCATGAGACCAGAAGTGTTTCAGATTTCAGATTTTTCAATATTGCCATAACATAATGGAATATATTGGAAATGGGACATTAGTGTACACATGAAATCACTAAAAAGAAAGAAAGAAAGAAAGAAAGAAAGAAAGAAAGAAAGAAAGAAAGAAAGAAAGAAAGAAAATGTCACAGCCCAGAAAAGCCTGAGAGATGGGATGTCTACATGAAATGGGGTGGGCTGGATGGGGCTTGGGAAAAGAAAAAGACACATTTGGAGTAAATTCTGAAATCTAAACAGTGTGTGCCACATACTGTGTGGGTTTGTCATGAGTAAGAAACCAACACTGGTCCTTGTCTCATTACTGTCACGTCTAAAAATGTAGGTCAACAGAAAGGGAGCCTGGTAGGTAAGAGGAATACTGGAAATTCTGCATTTGCAGTTTCCAAAATCTACTCTACAATAAAATATTTATACAGGGCTGGGGAGATAGCTCGGCGGTCTAAACGCCTGCCTGGCAAGCACAAGGACCTAGGTTTGATCCCTAGTACCACATGCCATGGCAGCCCCAGAGCCCCAGGTGTGCTGCCCAGCCACCTAGACTGGGCGTGGTGGCATACACCTGTAATCCCAGCGCTGGAGAGGCTGAGACAAGAGGATCCCTATGAATCCAAGCTGCATAGTGAGTCCCTGTACCAAATAAATAAATAAAAGATTAAAATAATTTATACAAAAATGATCAGTGAAAGAGGAAAAACCCTAACACATGGATATGAGTTTCAGTTTTTCACTTACACATGCCCTGTGGACACACGGCAGAGGAAACTCAGGCTACTGTGGAGGCTCCCTTGCTTCTCTTCCTGGCCACGCCCGTTCGTTGAAGCCCTCACGTTGAGCTCCAGGCAGGACTAACCTGCCTCTTCTCAAAAGCAGTGGGCTGTTGGGGAGATAGCACAGTGGCATAAGCACCTGCATAGCAAGCACAAGGTCCTGCGTTCGATCCCTGATACTACCCCCCCCCAAAAAAAAGGAGGAAGGAAACAGAAACAAATCTTAGCATCTGTCTCGTGTATGTGCGTGAGTGCTTCTGCTTTTCTGGGCTAGCCCTGTGGTTTTCTCCATCTTAGCAGCTTCCTTCTCTTCCTTGGTGGTCTGTCATCTGCCGTCCACCACTGTCTTATTTCCATTACCTATTGGTGGCTCCTCAACCCCTCGGCACCTCTACTGTAGCTTGGTTCTGAGTGCACCTGCAGGGGGCGATTGGCTCCTTCCTTGAGGCTGTGGGGCTGCGTGGCTCTGGAGGTGTGCCCCATGGGACATGCTGTCTGGGGTCGTTCCCAGCTCTACTGTTCACCAGCTGCATGACCTCCTGGGGCTTCAAATTGACTCTGCTGCAACATGGATTTCAGGTTGTCTACCAAAGGCTGGGAAGGTTACACATCATCTGTATGAAGCTGTTAGGAAAGTGCCTGATGGTAGCAGCCACTCACAGACATCAGCAGTGGTGATTTAACCTCACTGCCAGAATTCAGCAGCAACTGCCGGGAGTGTGGGTATTGCAAGCTAAGGGAGTCGCAAGCAAACACATTTCTGGGAAGTCGCGAGACCTTGTCAGCCCCCCTTTCTCATAGGTGCTGAGGGAACAAAAGGTAGCTTTATTTTACAGCCCTTTAGTTTTCTTAAGTGCATCCCACAGCTTGGCCCTCCCAGGGTGGTACCTGTTGCTTCTATCGCAGAGCCCAGACCACCCCCCAGACCTTCCCTGAAATTTCTGGAGTGGTAGAGGCTCAGCTCCTCCTTCTTACCTCTTCCGGGATACTCACTTCCCTGTTTCTCTTCCTGCATGACTCTAAATTCAAGAGAAAGAAACTGGGGGTAGGACATAAAAGCTCTGGTCCCCAGCAGTCTGGGGTACTGAGGGACAGTGGTGAACATAATGGAGTTCAAGGAAGCCAGGGTGCAGCTTCTGCAGGGTGAGGCTGGGCTGGGACTCTGGACACTCAGGGAGGGACACAGAGGTCCAGCTGGGGTCTCTGCCCACCCAGGGCCTGGCTAATGCCCTGCTTGCTCAGATGAGGAAGAGCTGCTGACCAGCAGCCCCCGATGTTCTCTGCAAAGCTCTGGGTACCGACCCATGTCTGTGTTCATCTTTTTTTCTGGTAGAGCATGGAGGGCAGGCAAGGAAGAGTGGACAGCTCCTCATAGATACTTGAGTGCTGGGGAGACGAAGCCTTGGCTTCTGGGTTTCTAGGCCCTGAGGGTGTGGAATTTGAGATTCTGGATTCTTGTGCACCAGGAGAAGGAGGCTGGTGCCACTTCTGCCCCTGCCAAACTGAGGCCAGGACACTGTTTGCTGGAGCCCTGCTCTCCCTCTCTCCTGCAGGGTGTCGGGACAATGACCTCGTCTCCCTGGCCCTGCAGCTGCTCTCCCTGGTTCTCTTTGCTGGGCTCCTGGTGGCCATCCTTGCCCAAGGTCAGGATAAGACTGAAGGATGGGGCTCCTTCAGGTGGGGCTGAAGTAGGGAAGGGGTCCTTCTCTGAGGTCATCCTACGTTGGGTGCGGGAGAGGGGAGGGACAAGGAGGAAGCGGGCTTCTGGACCCCGCCTGGCCTTCGCCTCTCAGCCTTCTCTGCGGGTCAGGTTTCCTCCTCTTCAAATGTGATGGAACAAGACTTTGGCCCTTAGATATGATGTCCACGGGAGGACATTGAAGACCAGGGTATAGAGCGCGGGCTTCATAATGACAATTTTCCCTCCTGGTCACAGTGTCCAAGGTCCCCAGCAGTGAGGATCAGGAGAAGGAGAAGTCAAATCAGGAGAAAATCTACCAGGAACTTACCCAGATGAAGACTGAATTTGGTAAGTAATTAAAAACCAAGTCTCCAATGACCTGCTAAGGTCTTCCTTGTTTCACTGACACCCCTCTGCGCCTGCTTCCTCCTCTGTGAATGAGAAACATGAGGTAAATGCCCGGAAGGCACCTGGTGTTAACAGGGGGACATGCACACAGTAGGTACTCAAGCAAGCCAGTTTCAGGGTTTCTCCCAGTTGAGAAGAAGAGCTGAGGCTCCTGGGTTCTCCTGGGGCTGCGAAGGGCTATGGAAATAGAGAGCAGAGTGGCTTCTCTGGGTGCCAGGGTAAAGGAGGCTCTGACTCTCCAGGACGTGAAGGCTAGGCAGACAGGTACAGCACACGCAGCACAGGTCCAGCCTGACACGCCTCCCCCACAGATCGCCTGTGCCGCCCCTGCCCCTGGGACTGGATCTCTTTCCAAGGGAAGTGCTACTTCTTCTCCAAGTCCCAGCAGGGCTGGCATGAGGCCATCACCGCCTGCAAGGAGGTGGGCGCTCAACTGGTCATCGTGGAAAATGACGAAGAGCAGGTATGCGTGCTTTAGCCAGGGGCCCTAGTCTGGGGCATGTACCTCACCTCGGGAAAGCTTGGAGGATAGTGGTTGGCCAGATCAGGGTTTTCTGGACCAGGGACTGCCCTGTGCACTTGGAAAGGGTGGAGAAAAATGGGACAAGCGGGTTTCATCTCATGCACCTTGAAGGAGGCCCACTCAAGCTCTGAGCATGAGCGCATGCTTGGGGAAGCACTCAGAGGGTAAGTATCGGCGCAGTGGCCGGTGGGGAAAAGCCCCCCCGTGGGAATGTTACCATCGTGGCCTGCAAAGAGGTGAGGTGCATGACCAGCAACTGTGATCTCGTATGCTCTGGATGTAGCAGACACCTAGCCAGGAGAAGATCCATGTGGACATGCTGAGAGCTTGTCACACTGCACTCAAGCCAGAGCACAGCCGTACAAAGCACAGCAACGTGGGAGGACTCAGGCCTCTTGAGCATACTTTGGTGTTCTTGGCCCAGGAGCATAGGAGCTGAATGAAGATCAAACTGCAAGCAGAACCTCCTGCTAAAGATTAGGAAAGCTCTAGCTTAAAATTTGGGAACACAGTTTTTCCTGACATCTCCCCTCCCCCTCCAGAGCTTCCTGCAGCAGACTTCTAAGAGTAAAGGCTATGCCTGGATGGGACTCTCAGACCTGAACCAGGAGTCTGCGTGGCGCTGGGTGGATGGCTCACCTCTGGCCCTCAGGTATTTCCAAGGAGAAGGGAGCACCCTCCAGAGCGGAGGTGGATCCCCAGTCTCTGGCTTCAGCTACAATTCAGGTTCTAATCCCCTCAGCATAATCTATTTACTGATTTACTTAGGAAGATGATCATTAGATCCACGTGGAGATGAGATGGCAGGTGTCTCAAATCCCACCACAAAAGGTTTACATCTTGAGGTAGAGATGGAAGCACGGTGCATTGATAAAAGAAAATCTTAGGGTTAGTAAGACCAACAGCCCAGGAGACAGTTACTAAGATAGCTTGGTCTACTCCTAGACTGGGGGGGACATAAACATCATGCCACAGCACCAGCACGGGAAGAATTGGGGCTGGTGAAGAGGTAGAGAGTGGAGAAGCTGTGACAGAGCCTTTCTTTATGGCCATGGAAAGGGAAGTAGGCAAGGCAGCAGGGTGAGCAGACTTAGGAGTGACATCAGAAGGTTTGGGGTGGAGACGCTGCTCCTAGTTTCCTGGTACTCAGCCCTCGGGAGATGAATCAGGGTCCAGATCCCAGCAAGGGATGTGGCTGGAGGTGTGGGACCCAGATTGGTTGGTTTGTATGTGAAAATCACAACCTCAGGAAGAGGGTATCTCCTAGGCATGGGGACAACAGAAGTCAGGGGCCAAGTTCCATGGACTCAGGCATGTCACCAGGCCCCCCGAGCAAGATGTGCATGCCACATTCGTGCAGGGCAGATGTGGAAGGATCAGGTTTCTAGCAGCTAGAAACAGGGCTCACAGAGGGTGCTGGGGCAGAGACTGATGCTCTGACGAACTCGCAGCCTCATGCAGTACTGGAACAAAGGGCAGCCCAACAACTATGAAGAACAGGACTGTGTGGAATTTAGAGGTGATGGCTGGAATGACGCCAAGTGTGATCTCAAGAAATTCTGGATCTGCAAGAAGCCTGCCACTCCATGCTCCAAGTGAGGACCAGCTCCCCTCTGCAGCCCATGTTGCCTGGCAGCCTTCGGGGTAGCAGAGCTATGCCACGTTGATTCCAGTTCTTTCTCCCACTCTGTGGACGCGGAGGTTCAAACAATGACTCCAGGACTGTGCTCTGTCCCACACCCCATCCCCAGTGAGCCTGGGCCACTGCAGCCCTCTCTGGTGTCTCCAGGGTCACCCTGGCTTAGTGACTGTGGTTCTGATTCATCTAGTTCAATGCAGTGAGGAGTTGTGAGGTGCATCCAGAGGCTGGTGTGCTTTGCGAATTGGCTCTGTCTTCCTCACCAGGTGTGCATTGCCAAGAGCAACCGCTGGCATAGGCACTGGGGCTTTGTTCCCCCCCCCCCACCTGCTTTCCTTCCACCTGCTCAACTCCTTTGCACTTGCCCTGGGATCCCTTGCCTGGGGACTTTCCCTGGTTGCTGTCACTCATCCTGCCAGGTGAAAACACTAGGGAACCAACTCCTCTGCTTAATGAATGTCTATGTGTGTTGATGTCCAAATACCCCAGCTCCTGCCCCCTTTGGGGACTCTGGAGTAGAGCCCAAAGTGGGCTCTCAGGTCTCTCTTCAAGAAAAGACGTATTTTTCTGACAGCTACAATGTCTGAAGGAGGCAGGTGTCACCTGTCAGCCCTTCCTGCTAGAGTCTGCGGCCAAGGTCTGCCGCAGGGAGCTTGTTACCTTCCAAGGGCAGGCCCCTTCCTGGCACCACTTACACAGGTTCAGGATGACGAAGAAGATCAGGCCAGGCTGGGCCGCAGCGGGACAACTCTGAAGGACCATGCAGGTTCCGGAGCTCTACACCTGGCAGCTCTCACTGCTGTCAGACCTCCTCTGCTGGACCCGTCCCCTTGACCATTCCTACTCCCTTATTTGGAAAAATAAAAGTACATATCTGATCTTTGTCTCAACTCTTAAATGATATGCATGTCTTTTGTTTGTTCTAACCAGCCCTACAGACCAGCCTTGAACTTACGATGGTGTGGTGACTGGGGGCGAGATACCGAGAGAACTTCAGCATGGCCTGGTCACCCGAATAACCAAAGACCTGGTCGAAGGACCTGGAATTCTCAGCCTCCCCACCCTGTCTTTAAGGAGAGGGTCTGTTAGTCAGCTTTTTAGCACTGTAAAAAAAAAAAAAAATACCTGAGAATAACAATGCAAAGGAAGGAAGATTTATTTGGGGTCAGTGTTTAAGCGGTTTCACTCCTGATCAGCTGTTTCCACTATAATGCAAACACATCCCCGCAGAAGCACATGGCAGAGGAAGACTAGAAAGCGGCCCAAGAGAGAGAGAGAGAGAGAGAGAGAGAGAGAGAGAGAGAGAGAGAGAGAGAAATAGCCAGAAAGAAAGAGGGTCAGGGGCAAGCACTAGCCTTCCCAGCCATGGCCCCAGGGACCAGTTTCTTCCCATTAGGCTCCATCTCCTGACCTTCCCTTACCTCGAAATAATGCCACGAGATCATGCATCCACCCATGGATTAGCCAGCGAATTAAGTTAGAGCCTTCAGAATTCAATCGCCTTCCAAAAGACCCTCAACTGGCGACCAAGCCTTGATGAAACCTTCCAGGTCCAAGCCGCAGCGGTGGTGCTAGAGTGGCGGCTCTCAGAACTCGGAGTTGTATCCTTCGCGGTAAAACACTCCATGTATACAGAGTGTTCACTAAATTTCTGGGAGTCATCTAGCAAATTTCAAAACTTCAGAGGGGTCTGAGAAACCCCAGGTGCGCCTGACCCTGGCAGGAGCGTGCTTACTCCCGGCACCTCCCTTTTTGTTTTATGCAGCTGACCTATTTTGGAGGCAGGTGAGGTGTGGGACTGAGCGCTTAGCTAGTGGAATCCGATGCTGACCCTGGGCAGGTGGAATCAGAATTCACAGCTCAGCTGGTGGAAACCCATCCCCCAGCTTCCTCTCCTCCCTTTGTGACATCAGGGATGTTCCTTCGTGAACAACTCGGATGTTATATCCCACTGGGAGCCAGCTCTTCAACAAAGCTGCTTCCTCTGCTTGCGTGATTTTTTCCTACGTCAGTGTTTTCTGCCCTTCTCTTCGTTATTTCTTCCTTTGTACTTGCCTTGAGTTGCCTGGGCTCATTTTGGATCAGCTTCTTGGGATTACTGATGCGAACTTTTCTTCTGCCAAAGGACAGAATCACAACTCAATTCATCTTAGTGGCACAAGGGAGCGTAAAGTCTCGAGCCCTCAGAGGAGCGGAACTTGCTTGTAGAGCTAGAGATCACTGAGGAAAGAAAAAAAAAAAATGACAAAGCGAAACATACACCACTCATTTCCAAGTTACTCTCCTTGTGAGTCAGGGGCAAGGAGAGAGAGCAGCAGGGAGTGAGTGGTTTGCACAAGGCTACTTCAGGTTTCCTAGTAAAATTAGCCTGTTCAGAAAAATGGGCTGTTCTCTAATTCTGATTGCTAAGGAATTCCGAAAAGCCACATCCTCCCAGCTTGGTGACTAGCACTTGGGCCAGAGCACCTCCTTTTCTGTTTTATTTGGGCTTCATGTAAGAGCTTTGTCAAATACAATGATTTCTTAGGATTTAATTTATCTTTGCTTTCTTTCTGGTTTTTTGTTTGTTTGTTTGTTTTTGTTTTTGTCTCTTTGAGGCAAGGTTTCGCTATGCAACTCAGACTGGCCTTGACTCACTTTGTAACTCAGGCTGGTTTCAAACTCACAAAAATCGATCCTCCTGCCCCAGCCAACCGAGTGCTGGGGTGACAGGCATGTGCCACCCACACTTCTTTTCTTTTTAAATTTTATATTATTTTTTTCAGCATATGCTTGCACAAGTCCCAGTCACAGTTATGTGGGGAGCCCGTCCATGAAAGCGGCACGTCTTGGCATTTTCCATCCCTGGAGTCCCTCCCTACATTTTTTTCTCCCTTCCTCCTCTTTCTACTCTTCCTTCATCTCCAAACAACTCCCTTTTTGTTTCCTACAATCTCTCTCTTTTTTTGAGTAGGGAATTTATTTTCAACACAAGTCAAGCAACACTCTCATAACCATGTAATTCACCAATCTGAACATTTACAGCATAACTTGTAAACACTAAGTCTAACAAAATAAGGAGGTGACACATTGAAAAATCCTTTATGTCTCTCATGAGAGGTGCCATGTTGATTTCCTGAAGTTAACAGTGAAGATGGAGCTGTTTGTTTAGTCCCTCTCATTGCTTTGCCCTCCTGTCCACTCCCAAAGACTGTGCTGCATCTTCTCTACTGTCTTTGAAATCTACCCGCATAAGCATTTTGGTTCATCAGGAAGAAATCCTTTTGCACGAATAAACACCAGTGTCTTCATTAAATTGGGACTACAGACTGGCTATTGGATATTGGGGCTTTCTCCACTGAGCATGTACATCTACTGGTCTTCTACATTTAATGCCTGTTACGTGAGCCTAATGAAAAGTGCGGCAGCACATTTAACTCCTGTTCTGTGGGCAAAACACATGGTCATATAAGAGAACTCACAGATGAGTTTATGAATAACATTTTGAATGACATAACAGAATGTGACTCTATATTGTTTTTAAAATAATTTTGTTGAGAAACAAATAGCAATGAGACAGTTTCAAAACTGATTAGTAGGACAGTTTCAATAATTAATCCATTGCATATTGTTGTCTTAGTGGTTATTCGTTGTACAAGATGCAGACATGATATCCTATCTACAAACACTATTAAAACAAATCTTTCTATTCATTGAGTGAAGAGAATGCAGCTGTATATCTATCCTATTTTGAATATACAGATGCAAAATGGTCCTTCATTTGTATCTCCCTTTCTTTTGTTTAGTTTTGTCACAGAAGGGTATTCCATTGTCATTTAAATATTGTAGGTGCGTGAGTTCAGCAAAATATTCCAATATAGTCCAGTAGTCCATAGTAGTAGTGGGTTTTCCATAGGACTGGCAATGTGACTCTATTGTTTCTGATTTTTTTTAACCATTTTGTATTCTCTTTTAAAAAAATGTTTATTAAAAGAAAAAAAGATGAGGAGCCAGCTGGTTCTGTCTTACTTGTAGCTCTAATCCTCCTCAGGCGCATACCAGTTCAGCTCCTTATATGGAGTCCCTGTATGTTCTAAATGCCCCGGTACCTATTTAATCTTTGCATTCCTGTTTATCCTTAGAACACAGCCTGTTATATCACATGACCATCCTGAATAGTCATGAAAAGGGGACAATAAGGAAAACACGTCTCTCCTGAATCTGACTCATTTATCTACACCTCAGGTTTCGCACATAAGAGCCGCTAGGCGATGTCTGTACTTTTCTGTCTTGCTAATTTCATACAGCGTCATGGCCTCCACTTCCATCCGTGGCCTTGCAATGACGTGGTTTCCATCTTCTCTGTGGGTAACGAGCCCATGCACCGCATTCTCTTCGGGAGGTCACCTGCTGAGGGCGTCTAGGCTGCGTCTGGAGCTCAGCTGTTGTGAGTTGTGCTCTATACACACAGGCACATGTGTGTCCCCAGGGTACAATGTTCCTAAGTCTTTCAAGAGTGTAGCTGGCATAGATATAGCTGGGTCAAGTGGAATTTCTTTTTCTAGTTCTCTGCCGAGTCTCTTAACTGATTTCCTTTTTTTTTTTGAGAAATGTTTTATGTATGTATTTGGTACAGGGTCTTGCTACACAGCTCAGACACATAGTGACCCTCCAGTCTCAGCCTCCCCAGCACTGGGATTACAGGCGTACACCACCATGCCTAAGGTTCTGGAGCCAGCACAGCACGTGGTACTAGGGATCAAACCTGTATCCTTGCGCTTGTCAGGCAGGCACTTACACTGCCGAGCTATCTCCCCAGCCTTCTGTAGTAATCTCTAAAGTGGCCTTTTTAGTCTACACCCCCACCAACAGTTCAGGTTTGCTTTCTCCCCACGTCATCACCAGCATTGGCTTTTGGAGTTCCTGATGACAGCTGTTCTTCCTGGGGTAGGCTGCAATCTCAGACAGCTGTTGATCTGCAGTTCACAAATGGCTAAACATGGTGAATACTTCTTTCATGTATTTATTGGCCATTTGTACTTCCTCTTTTGAAAAGTATCTATTCGGTTCATGCGTGCATTTTCTGATTAAGTCTTGAAGGAGTGGGGTTAATTTTTTGAGTTCTTTATGTATGCTATGTATTAAGCTTCTATCAGAAGAGTAGCTGGCAATTTTGGCCCCTCTTGAAGGTTGTCTCTTCACTCGGCTGATTGTTCCCCTTGTTGTGCAGAAGTTTGGCATAGTCTCCTTTATTGACCCTTGATGTTGGTTTCTGTGCTATAAGGGTTCTGTTCACACAGTGCTTCCTGCACCTGTGGTGCCCACTGTCCTTACACTGGCTTCTGGCAACGTCAAAGCTTTCATTTTTATAACCAAAGGTTTTCATCCATTTTGATTTGGTTTTGGTACAGGGTGAGAGATATGGATGTAGTTGTAGTCTTCTGCATAGGGATAGCCAGTGTTCCCAGCGCCATGTGTTGCAAAGACTCTCTTCTCTGACGCGTGTTTTGGACCCCTTCATCAAAAGTCAGGTGGCTGAAGCTGCTGGGAAGCTGTTGTTTGTGTCCTGTTTCTGATGTCTTATTCATTGGTTCACATGGCTACTTTTGTACCAATCCCGAGCTGTCTCCTCGCCATGGCTTTGTGGTATGACTAGAAACCTGGAATTGGGTTGCCTCTCGTTTTGCTATTTTGCCTCGGGATTGCTTGGCTATTCTAGGTCTCTTCTAGCTCTGTGTGAATTGGGGGCTTTTTTTTTTCTAGTTCTGGAAAGAATATTTTTGGTGTCTTAATAAGAATTTCAGAGCCAGCCAAACAGCTCAGCGGAGTAAAGTGCCTGCTTAGGCAGACGCAGGGACTGGGGTTGGATCCCTGGCGTGCCAGTCCCACACCCTGAGCCGGCGTCTGAGGCTGGCGTGGTGGCACGTGCCTGTAACCCCAGCACTGGGGAGGCTGAAAATAAGAGGATCACCATGAGTCTGATCTGTGTAGTGAGACCCTGTAGACCCTGTACTAAATACATTTCTTTTGAAAAAAGAACTTCACTAAGACAGTTTGGGTCACTGGCCATTTTAACAACGGATTCCACCTGTCTAGCAGTGAGGAATGTCTCCATTTCCTCATGCTCTCTTCGATCTCTTCCTTTGTATCATTTTTTATGTATTTAGTATGGGGACTACAGGGTCTCACTGTGCAGATTGGACTCATAGTGCTCCTCCGGTGTTCCACCTCCCAAGCACTAGGATTACAGGAATCTCTTTCTTTAGGTTTCTACGATTTTTGTTGTGGTTGTTTGTACCAGGAATTAAACTCAGGACCTTGCACTTGCCAACAAGCACTTGCACTTGGCCCAAGTTTTGTAAGTTTTGCTGTAGAAATTTTTTATATTCTTGGTGAAAAATATATTTGATGTTATCATGAATAGAATTGTTTCCCTGATTTCTGGCTCAAGTTCATTTGTTTTTGGTACACTGGAACATTTGGGGGAGGTTCTTTTTTATTCAGGTTGGGAGAGTTTGTTTGGTTTGGTTTGGTCTGCTTTTGTGAAACGAGAGTTTGAATCTAGCATCTTAGCACTGAGTTGCCACCTTGACCTGTTCTTACTTTTTCTTTTGAGACAGGATCTTGCTAAGTTGCTAAGTTGTGATTCCCCTGCCTCAGCCTCTCAGAGTGCCTGGATTCCAGGTGTGTGCCACCACCCCTGATTCGGGTATGGTATTGCTTTCCATATATTGATTTTGTATGCCACCCTATTGCTGAATTTTTTTATTACCTTGAAGAGTCTTCAGGTAGAATTTTCAGGTTTGTCAATATATTTGATTCTATCATCTGCAAATAAGGATGATTTTATTTATTCCTCCCTACTGTCAACTCTTTATTTCTTTCTCTTACCTGGTTACTCATCAAAATTTTGAGTACTGTACTGAACAGGAGTGGTGACACTGGACATCTTTGTTACATTCCTCACTGTAGAAAGAATAATTTCAGGATTTCCCCACTCGGTATGTTAACTGTGGGTGTCTTGTATATGGTTGTTATCAAGTTTGAGGTAAGATCCTACTATACCTATCTTCTTTAGGGTATTTATAATGAAAGGTGTTGAATATTTTCAAATGCTTTTGCCTTCATCTATTGATTGATCATTTGATTTTTATCTTTGACACTATTTATGTGGAGCATTAATTTTATTGATGTATGTATACTGAACCATCCTTGGCCTCCTGAGATGAGCCCAATTTGGTCATGGTGTATGGTCTTTTCAAAAATTGTCAAATTTGGGCTGAGGAGATAACTCAGCAGTCTAAGTGCCTGCCTGGCAAGCACAAAGACCCAAGTTCAATCCCTGGTACTTCATGCCCTGCCAGCCCCAGGACCCTCGATGCAACTTTCCATCCCCAAAACCAAATGTGGTGGTGCATGCCTGTAATCCAAGCACTGGGGAGGCTGAGACAAGAGGATCACTATGTGTCTGAACTGCATAGTGAGATGTGTATCAAACAAAAAAAAATTTCAAACTCAGTTTGTAAATACCTTACTGAGAGTTTTTGCATCTGCGTTCACTAAGATTGTTGGCATGTAGTTTGTGCTGTTGTTTTTTCAGAGGCCTTATCTAGTCTGGGTGTCAGGAGGATGGTGACTTCAGGAAATGAATTTGGACACAATTCTGAGCCTGCTACTAGTTTCTAGCTGGATTCCATAACTACCAGAAGATTTATCTTGTATCATTCAGTTCACCAAAATGTATCTGGGTTTGTTTCAGGTCCCTAAATATGGGCTACCTTAGTGAATATTCCATGGGGTGCTTGAGAAAACCAGGTGTTCTCTAGTTGCATAAAATGCATGTGTGTCCGTGTGTGGGGGTATGTGTGGAAATCAGGGCATTTTGGTTGGTTGTGGCTCTCTACATACAAAATGCGTGTGTGTAATTCATTTCTTAGTGGGGGCATTTCTACTCCCTGAAAGTCTCAGTCACCACCATGGTTCAAGTTGTCACCCACCAACGTGTCCCCATGATATAAGAACTGAAATTAAGACACAATCGTATCTGTTCCCCGACATCTGTGCAAACCAGGAAGCCCTAGAATGGCCTGACCACAAGTTCCTCTCCATGCTTAACTCCAGCGTGCATAATCCTCTGCCCAAACAACTTTTCTTGTTGAGGACACTGGACTCAGTTTCTACTCATTTTATGTTACTGGGCATTTCTCCCCACTGCTGACTCTCTATTTTGAGTTCCAATCAAGATTGGTTCTCCCTTTTCTCAGAAAGAAAAAATTCCTCAACAGAATTTAGAGTGCTATCCTATATGTCCTAATACCTTCACTCTTCCAGAAGACTCAGTCATTTCACTGCAGGCCTCAATACTTTACTTTTTCATTGCTGCATGATCATTCATCTTCCAGAGCCACCACTTTTTCCCATTCCTATATTGGTGACTATTGAATCTTTTTTTTTTTTTTCAATTTTGGCAATGATGAATAAAACTGCAATGAATTATTTTGTTTTCTGTTGGGAGCTGCAGAAGCTGGAAAATCAGTCAAAGGTGAGTAGACGGGGCTAGGCCTCAGTGCCTAAAGCGAACAAGCTACCTTAGTCCTGAGAGGAACATCCTGTCTGGTTAAGGTCGGCTATTAGTTGCTAGGTAACCTTGTATTATGTGTTACTAACTCTGCAAAAGTATCAAGAAGCATCTATATTGTTTTGCTAGTGGGTTTGTTTCCCCAACCAGGCAGACCAGCCACCACCTAGCCGAGCTTTTGTCTTCTTGTCTATATTTTTCTCATTCTTCTTGCCAATTCTCACTGGGTAGAACCAATCACACTGAGATGAGTGGTTCCCTACAGTTTTCTTTGAGGCTGTGCAGTTTTCCTTGGTTCACAGCATACATCATGAAGACAGACTATCTAGGATCATTTCCCAGCTCTACTATTGACCACTGGTATGATCTGGAGCCACACAATTGTGGCCTCCCTGTGCTTTGAATTCACTCAACTGTAAAACAGAAGGCAGATTGTCATGGTTGGGGGATTTTGCAAGGAGAATATTACAATACAGGACACACATTTTATAAGGGCTTCAAAATAGTCACCCAAAGAATCATATACAAAAAGAGTGCAGAAATCCGTTGACACACTAGAGTAAAGAATCCAGCTGAAGAACTTGAGCTCAAAACAATGCCTCCCACAAGTCCAACTGGAGGAGGCCCAGAATCCAGGACAAAGTCTCGTGCAGGTCCACTTCATGGATCTGTGCTGGAAAGGCCCAAAGGCCAATGGTGGAAGCTAGAAAGTCTATGTCAGTGGGATGAAGGATCTGTGCTACTGACTGAGAAATCGACTCTGGAACCAGAAAGCAATATTCAAGATAAGAACCAGAGCTCCCTGGAAAGATACCACAGCAACAGTGGCACCATCCTCAGCAACAGTGAGGTCCTGAGCTCCTCTAATGGGAACAGTGAAGCTCCTGTCAGGAATGCCTATGTGGCAAGCTTCTCCAGGAGGCTGAGCTGTCTACCATCTTTCCCCCCAGAGCCAGGAAACAATGCTTAAAGTGAGAACCAGAGCTCCCAATAAAAGAACTGCAGTGACTCCAGGGAGGCTGGGAGCATCTGCATGCCCTCCCTTGCAACAGGCAGAGAAGGAACTGAAAAGTAGCTTTCTCTTACAGTTCATTGCTTTTGTTAGAGGCATCTCATAGCTTGGCCACAACACAAATGAAACTGCTGGGGAGCCCAGGCCGCCCCCTACCCTTCCTAGAACTTGCTAGAACATCTGGCCCCTGCCATATAGTGTCCAAGGCTCATGGCTCCCTCCCTCTTACCTCTTCCGGGCCCAATACCCAGTTCCCTATTTTTCTTCCTGTGTGAGAGTGGATCCAGGGAGTGAGGGAAGGGGGTGGTGAATAAAAGCTGAGGTTCCCACTGGTCCTGAGCACTAAGGACAGCGGTGAACATGACAGACACCAAGGAAGCCAGGGCACCACAGCTTGGCCCCCTGGGTGAGGTTGAGATGGGACACTGGAGCTCAGGGAGGAAGTATGGAGGGGAGCATGGGGGACCTCAGCCTGCCTAGACTGGGCTCTAACTGACTTCCTACCCATTCAGACGAGGAAGAACTGATAGCCGTTGGCCCAAGAAGTTTCCTGAAAGGCTTTGGCTACCAACGAAGTTCTGGATACAGCCACTGTGCAGGTAGAGCAGGGCTGGGGACCAAGGAGGAGAGGACAGCTCCCCCCAGATGCTCGGGTCCTGAGAAAGGACAGGTTAGAGATCTGCTTCTTGCATCCCAGGAGGCAGAAAGTGGGAACTGGAATTCTGTACCCTGCAAAGAAAGAGTCTTCCGGATAGATGGTTCCTGGGCCATACTGAAGAAGGGACGCTGGCATGCTGGAACCCCATTCTTCTCCCACAGGGTGCCTGGGAAATGACTCCTCCCGCCTGGTCCTACAGCTGCTCGCCATCATGTTATTCTCTGCACTCCTGGTGGCCATCCTTGTCCAAGGTCAGAGGAGGACTGAGGGTTGGGACAGAGGTTGGGTTTAAGCTGGGATGGGGTCCTTTGGAGGCCTTTAGAGGCTTCTCAGGATCCCTTCTACAGCTAGTGTGAGGGAGGAGAATGAGTAGGAGCACTTGGGCCACAGGGCCTACTTCCCCTCACCTTTTATCCATCTCTGGTAATCCGATTTCCTCCCTTTTGAGTCGGATTGAACAGGACATTTGCACTCAGATAAGCCATGTCTGGAAGCCTACTCCATGGCACATAATAGGGCCATACATGCTTAATAAATAAATCCAAGTGCGCAGTCATTGCATGTTTTTCTTGGCACAGTCTCCAGAAGTCCTAGCTTTCAGGAACTGGAGCAGGAGCAGTCAAATCAGGAGGAGATCAACCAGAAACTTCACCAGCTGAAGGCTAGAGTAGGTGAGTGACTAGAAGCCAGGTCTCCAAGGGCCCGAGGCAGCCTCAGTGTGCTGTCGCTTTGCGCGATTCATGGCTCTCCCTAAGCCCGTTTCCTCATCTGTAAGTTGGGACCACAGAGAACCCTCCAAGGTAGCTTCGGCTCTTCACAGGGTGCCAGGCACAGAGTAGAAGCACTGAAGCTAGTCAGCGCCCTGGACTCTGCTCTCACTTCTAGATGCTGTTTCTTTTACTCTAGAGGAAAAGAGCTGGGGCACCACTTGGGGAAGGAAAGGGGCCCAGGAAGTGGGGAGGGAAGGGTTTCCCAGGTGCCATGTCAAGGGAGGGCCTGACTCTCCGAGACTTGCAAGCTTGGTTAACACAGGAACATGAGCATGGAATCATGGGTTCAACATGAGTTCATCTCTCCCAATAGACAACTTTGCAGGCCCTGACTCTGGGACTGGATGAGTGAGTGACAGAGAACTGAGAGGGTCTGGGTGTCAAGTCTCATTGCTAGCATCCCCTGTTGTCTCTGAGCCTGTTTGCTCATCTGTGAACTGGGGACACAGAACAACACATAGGATGGTGCTAGTTTTTCACAAGGGAGCACACACACAGTAGGAGCTCAACTAAGCCAGTTTCCTGGCCTTTCTTTTGGCATCAAGGACCCTATTTCTCCCAGCCTGGAGGAGGTGAGGCCAGGGTTCCTGGGGTTTCCTCAGGTAGGGCGGGGCTCAGGAAGTGGTCAGTGAAGTGCAGTGGTGGGTGCTGAGTCAGGTAGGGCACCGAGGCATGAAGCCTGGACAAAGACATCCAGATGGGGGTCCACCCTGACCATGTCTGCCCACAGACAACCTGTGCCGCCCCTGCCCCTGGGAGTGGACGTTCTTCCAAGGGAAGTGTTACTTCTTCTCCAAGTCCCAACGGAACTGGCACGACTCGGGCACTGCCTGCGAGGAGGAAGGGGCTCGGCTGGTCATCGTGGAGAGTGCGGATGAGCAGGTGGTTCTGGGTGGCCCTCTCCTGTTCGGCAGTGTGCATCTGTTCTGCTCCCTGGCCAAGTTCAAAGGAGATGGTTGGTCCGATCAGGGCTTTCTGGATAAGCGGCTACTTACTATGGCTGATTTCAAGCTACAAGGGGATGTCTTGGTGGGGAAGCTGACAAAAGGCGATAGGCATGATCAGCAGCCATGAGCTGGCATGATCTGTCTCCAGCACATTAAACTCTGTCATGAGGCCATTCATGTGGGCCTGCTCAGAATTAATCAGACAGACAAACATGCAGTGTTGACAGTTGTGTATGGGGAGAAGCCAACTACACACCACCTCTGTGTACAAATCAGAACACATCTGCCCAGAGCATACAGTCGTAAGAAGGCTCAGAGCACTTGAGTTCATATGCGGGCCTTGGGCTGAGGTAGAGTAGGTGGCTGGTGGTCAAGCTGCAAGCAGAACTTCCTGCCAAGAGATGGCACATGCTCTGGCTAGAAATGCGGGGGTGGGGGATGGCTCCCTACTGACTCCTTTTCTACCCCTCTAGAGCTTCCTGCAGCTGACTTCTAAGAGTAAAGGCCACACCTGGATGGGACTCTCAGACCTGAACAAGGAATCCACTTGGCACTGGGTAGATGGCTCACCTCTGTTGCTCAGGTAGATCTGAGGAAAAGGAAACAGCCGATAGAGAGGGTGGGGTTCTGAAACTCTGGCTTGAACTGCACCTGGGGTTCTTCACCAGCCAACACCTACACTGCGTGGCCCACTCCACATAAGAGTCTGTGATATTTACTGAGTTGAGGAAGCTGGTCTTCACACCTACATCCAGATAGTGCCAGGTCCTGAAATTTCACCATCAGAGCTGCAGGAAAAATTGCAGCCTGGGTGGACAACTTAAATATAGCTCAGGGGATAATTTCATTCTAAAAGGTAGCTTAGCCAGGTGAAGTTGTGCATGCCTGCCATTTCAGCACTTAGGAGGCTGAGGCAGGAGGAGGATAATTGAGAGTCCAAGACCAGCCTGGGCTACAAAGGGAGCTCAAGGCCAACCTGCATAGCAAGACCCTGTCTCAAAAAGGCAAAAACAAAATGAAAGAAAGAAAGAAAAAAGAAAGAAAGAAAAAGAAAGAAAGAAGAAAGAAAGAAAGAAAGAAAGAAAAAAAAAAAACAAGCCAGAAAAGGTAGCTTGTTCTACACTCAGATCTGAAGGGAAGGAGTGTGTGGCCCACCATGGGTGGATCCCATGGGGAAGGGCTAAGGGCAATCCAGAAGTTGAGGGGACAGGAGGTAGGCAAGACACTGCTTTTCAGTGTCCGCAGGAAAGAATAACTGAAGAAGAGTAAGCAGCCTCAGGATTGGCTGCTTCTAACGTCAGAGGGCTCTGGAGGTAGGGACCATCCCTAATTGTCTACTTCTAGGGAGGTGTATGGAGACTCAGAGGACAAGTGACCAGTAGGGGAGGTGGCTGGGAATATCCAGTCTTCACTGGCTATTGTGCATCTGGAAATCACACCTTCAGCAGAAGGATGCTTTCCTACCATGGCGGACAATGAGGATCAGGGTCCCAAGGAGGTCCAGTGACTCAAGCAGGTCACTGAGTGTCCAGAATAAGGCACGTCTGCCATACACATGCAGAGTCCACGTCAACACATAGTTTCCTGAAGCTAGAAGTGTGGTTCAGAGAGCAGGGCTTGGGACAGATGCTCATGTGCTGATGAAATTTTCAGCTTCATGAAATACTGGAACCCAAGCGAACCCAACAACTTGGGAGAAGAAGACTGTGCCGAGTTTGACGGTGATGGTTGGAACGACGCCAGATGCGACATCAGCAAATACTTCATCTGCAAGCAAGCTGCAGCTTCCTGCTCGAACTGACAGCCAGTCCCTCTCATGGGTCCTTCAGCTCATGCCACCCCACAACATCCAGAGATTCACCCACACTTATGCCAGCCCCTTCTTCTTGTCTGTTGGCACTGAGCACTTAACAGAGCTGGGTCTCTTCCACACTTCTCATCTATAGGGCTTGGCCCCTTCTGCCTCCCTCTTTCCTTCCCAGCTGTGGCTGTGGCCTGTCTTGGCAGGTGTGGGACACATCCGGAGGCAAGCATGTGCTGTCATCTGCTTCCTCCCTTTTGCTGATGCCAGAGGTTGTTTTTGCATCACCATATGTAGCTCCTACCATGTCCTCTGCAGCTTTATCCCATCCTTGTATAGTTGCTTTCCATCTGCTCAACTGCTACCCATGTTTCCTGCGGCACTACCTGGGGACTTTCTCTGGTTGCTATATCTCTCCTTATACACCCATGACGTCAGGGAACAAAGCCTCTTGGATCCTCTTGAATCAGTGACTGTGTAGAGTTGCCATGTAAATATCCTTGTTCCAAGCTTCCTTGTTGGGAGCTGCTGAACCTTAGATGGTTCTCCCGTGTCTCCCACTCAGAAAGAACTATCGCCCTCATTCTGGAAGTTCTTGTGTTGGCAGCTGTCACCTTGCAGCCCCTTCCCCTGACTGAGACAGGGAGCTCCTTCCTGGCATAGTCAGATGTGCGCAGGTTGATGAGAACCTCTTCCCTTAGGCTCAACATGGGACAACTCTGAAGAGACCCTCAGGTTCCAGGGCTCCCTAACCTGCTGCCAGACCTGCTCTGCTCGATCCATTTCTCTGCCTGTTTCAGCTCCCTCACTTGGCAAAATAAAAGTAAGCATCTGGTCTTTGGATTCCTGAGTGGCGCTGGGGTTTTATGCACTCTTGGCCACACACGCATTTATGTTGATGCAGTGACTTGCGACAGGGAGGAGGCCTCAGTCCGGGGCTGCTCATCGAAATGACCAACTAGGTGACCGAAGGGCATGAACTGCAGCCCCATGAGTCTTAAAACCCAGAAGTGGTCACTGGAATTTAAACTCTATAGGGGTCAGGGAGATGGCTCAGTGGAATAAGCACTTCCCTGCCAAGCGCAACAGCCTGAGTTCATTCCCCGGTTCCGCAAAAAAAAGAAAAGAAAAAGAAACTCTATGAGGTTGCTTGAACAATGAGAATTGTCATGTCAAGGCCTGAGCTGCTAGCTACGCAACGGCCAATGTTCAGGAAAGGGTGGTTGATAGGCAAAAAGTCAGGTTTCTCGAACAGTCAGCATTTTGAGAAGATGCACAGCCTATAGGCCCCGAAGTTCCATTCTGAGGGACTCGGGGGCACAAGTGGCTTTCATGGGGAGGCAAAAGAGGAACAAGACAGGGGCTGTGTGCTGGGCAGTCTCTGTGTCCTCCAGGTCACATGTCTCCTGTCTTCTCTGATAAAAAACATCACAGTGGAACTCGACCTCCTGGGACGAGGTCCTGCATATGTTTAGAGAGATCATTTTTCTGCAAGTTAATCTTCAACCATTTACATGCCTTGTGCCATTTGGTGCGTAGAACTAGCATCGAAGGAAGGGTGGTACTAGACTCATCCGATCTGGCTTCTGTAAGCAAAATAGTAATAATTAATATCTAGAAGTTTCTGTCTTAATGATTTACTGAACCTGCAGCTTGTCTTTAGAATTTAGAGCACTGGGCAAAAGGAATGGGTTTGAAGACTTGTAAAAGGGTTAGGCATGGAAGCAAACCTCTCAGAAGGGCAAAGAGAGAGAGGCATAAGAAACTAACTGTGCCAAGGATGATGCCCCAAAGGGCTTCTCTATAACCATCTACGTTCCCTGGCTGGAAGATATGTGGAGGCTCTGGAGGTTCCAGCAAGGGCAGGAAGCCCCCAGGCTGCCTTCTTGCTGCCTCCCCCGCCTTCGCATTTGCCAGAGCTTCATCTGTTATAATAAACAAGTAAACGTGCGCAAGTTATTTTTTGAGCTCCTGTGAGCCATCTGACATGCTATCCAACCTGGGGACAGGTTGCGGAGACCCTCAGCCTGTCGTCCTCCCGGCAGAAGTGTGGTTAGTTCTGCCAGCCCTGGCCTCAGTCTTGTGGGACAGAGCTCTCCAAGTTGGGTGATTTAAATTCAGGAGACTGATGTCACAATTGGAGAATTCCTTCATGGAAAAATAAGGGTCTCCCTAGGGTGAGAAACAGACAGAGTAAATAAGATGCAAAAGGTATAACTGGTAATGCAAAGGGAAAGAAAGTGCCCCAAAGGAAAGAACAACTGGGTCGGGGGAAAGGAGAAAAGAAGGAAGGGGGAGATAGAGAGAGAAAGAGAGAGAGAGAGAGAGAGAGAGAGAGAGAGAGAGAGAGAGAGAG
>NW_004524790.1:1629144-1638040 GCF_000260255.1 Octodon degus
GAGAGAGAGAGAGAGAGAGAGAGACAGAGAGAGACAGAGACAGAGACAGAGACAGAGACAGAGACAGACAGACAGACAGACAGACAGACAGACAGACAAATACATACATAGACAGACAGATGGACAGATGGACAAGACAGCTAAGATAATTGAACTACTAATTTGTGTTAGTTCATTGAAAGGAATAGTTAGTGCTCATATTGTTTGATCAATTTAGCATACCTATACTGGTAACCTGAGACATAGATTACTAATTGAACATAACAATATGCAACATAATAACCATTGTTAATTCCCTATAGTCTTGCTTAAAATTCTGTATCATTTTCATTGTTTTTTTTCTCATTAAAATAAAATAATTCCTCAGACTCCCCACTTCCTCCTACTGGTGTTGACACCAAAAATGCTCCACTATAGGCAACTTTCATGCTAACTTCCATCTTACTTAAATCAACCTTTAATAGCAAAGTAACTCAAGAGACACGCAGTAGACCTCCTGTCAAAGGCTCTCTCAGTGGATCCCAGTCTGGGTCGCTGTCATCCACCGTGAGCTCCTCAATGCCTCCTGTGAGGGATTCTTTCTCTCCTTCCTCCTCCTACCTGTCCTCTCTTTCCCCTTTCTCTACCTGTGAATCTCCTCCCAGATAAACTACCAATACCCAAACACTTGCCTGAGGATCTGCTTCATGGGAAAGACTAAACTATTTACAATATTTTTTAAAAATGTACTTGGTGCAGAGTCTCACTACACAGCTTGGACTCATAGTAATCCTCCTATTTTCAGCCTCCCCAGTGCTGGGATTACACACATGCACCACCATGCCCAGTTTCAGTGGCTGGCTCAGGATGCCTGGGGATGGGGCCACAGCAGCATGGTGCCAGGGATCAAACCCCCATGCCTGCACTTCTTAAGCAGACACTTAGTCTGCTGAGCTATCTTGCCAGCCCTTACAATATGTTTTGTTTTTTTAAAAAGTATTTGGTACAGGGTCTACAGGGTCTCACTATGTAGGCTGGACTTGTAGAGATTCTCTTGTTTTCAGCCTCCCAAGCACTGGAATTACAGGCCTGTGCCACCAAGCCCAGTCTCCATCACTGTCTCAGCGTGCCCCAGGGTTGGGCTGCACGGCATGCTGGGGATCGAACCGGGCCACTGTGCTCTGCCTAAGCAGGCCCTTTACAATATGTCTTAATACCTGGTAGGCATGATTCTTCTCTACCAAAATGTCCTTGTAAATTCTTGTGAAATTTCTCTTTTAAATGATTTGTACATGACCATGGACTTTTTTTTTTTTTTTTTTTTTGAGACAGGATCTCACTGTCCTTCAAGCTGGCCTTGAATTGGGTATATAGCCCACAATGGCATCTGATTTATAGCTATCCTCCTGTCTCAGCCTCCTGAGTGCTGAGATTACAGGAGCACACCACTATACCAACCATGACTAAAGATTTAAACATCGGAATTTTCTTTTAATTAAGTCAACCTTACATCAAACTAAACTACATCAGGGCTGGCGAGATAGCTCAGCAGACTAAATGCCTGTTTAGGCAAGCACAGGGACCTGAATTTGATTCCTGGCGTAGCATGCCACACCAGCCCAGCCTCTGGGTACACTGAGCTGGCCACCAAGACCCGGTATGATGGAGCACACCTGGAATCCCAGTGCTGGGGAGGCTGAAAACAGGAGGACCACTACCAGTCTGAGCTGCGTAGTGAGACCCAGTACCAAATACATTTTTTTAAACAACCAAACTACATCAATGTCTCCAGTGAAAACTAAAACTCCACACTTTCTGATCTCAAAAGTTCTTCTCCTTAGTTTGTATTATACCCTGAATGATTCACTTGCCAAATTGCTTTTGAAATCAATTTTTAAACCAGGCATGGTGGTACATTCCTGTGGTCCCAGCAGTGGGGAGGCAGGAGCAAGAGGATTGCTTCGAGTTTGAGGCCAGCTTGGGCTACATAGTGAGTTCAAAGCCAGCTTGAACTACATAGTGAGACCCTGTTTCAAAAATAAATAAATAAATAAGTCAGTTTACTTATATATTTAATTCAATCAATTTTCAATTGTCCCACAGAACTGTGAAAATACAGCATTGAATAAATGGGACACGGGATGGTGATGGCTAGGAGACTATTCTCTATGACGCTGGATATGTGTTGGTACAGATTAGTTTAAACCTATAGAATGCACAACACCAAAAGGGAGACTGGATATAAAACCACACTTATTGAATGATCATGATATGTCTGTGTCATCCACAGAGGCAAATGTACCACCCTCGTGGGGGATGAGGTGGGGGGTGCTGACCACAGAAGAGGTTGGACAAGGAGTATAGGGGACACGCTTCACCTCCCACTTAGTTTTGCTGTAGACCTAAATTTCCCATGAATCTAAAAACTAAAGGCCAATAGAGGATGAATCTGGTCATTCTTACAGAATGATTTCTATTAAGGTAGAAGACAGAAAGAAATAGGAAATCAGCATTAGAATATCCGGCCTAAGAGCCTTCCTGGCAAGTGCAAGGGCCTGAATTCGATCCCCGGTACCACATGCTGTGCCAGCCGTGCAAACCCTGCCGGCCACTGAAACCCAGGTGGTGCTGCATGCCTGTAATCCCCGCACTAGGGAGGCTGAGGCAGGAGGGTCACTATGAGTCTGAGTTATGTAGCGAGACCCTGTACCAAATAAATAAAT
Organism: Octodon degus; assembly: GCF_000260255.1. Classification (NCBI taxonomy): domain Eukaryota; kingdom Metazoa; phylum Chordata; class Mammalia; order Rodentia; family Octodontidae; genus Octodon; species Octodon degus. The sequence continues at coordinate 1,631,847 of NW_004524790.1, forward strand.
GATTAAAAAGAAAGAATACTCCACCAATTATTGCCACAGGAAAGAGCTTACAAATGGGTAAGAGTTATTAGGGAGAAAGGGTGAGGTATTTGTGTAACCTCAGTGGATCTCTAATCCCACAAAGTTTATTGACCATCACGGTGGTTTTAGCATATGTTTGCACATTTTAAAAAATGCTCCTTCTTGGAAGTAGAGCTTAAGGCTCCACCACCTTGTGTGCGGTTAGACACAGTGATTCATTTCAAAAGAATAGAGAAGTGCCCAGTAACCTTTAAGGACATTCCCTAGTTGTCACCGCCCCCCCAAATAAAATGGTAAGTAATGTGATCATATTAGGGATGCCTGAGCTCTGGAAGTGCCCAAGGCATTGGGATGTCAGAGACCTTTATCTTAGCCTCCAAAAAGTCAGATTTTGCCCCTTTGGGAACAATGCAAACCCACTGAGAGTATGTGGAAGAGAATATGGGAAGGGGAAATCCTGGAACACCCGACAGATAGCACTTTTACACAAGGTACCAATCGCTAGTAATAGGTCATGGGTATCATGCATCTTCTTCATCTGCCCCACAAATATGATGGAACTGAAAGGCCATGTCACCTTTGGCACTCTTCCTCCCTAACCCATAACTTCCTCTTAGTCATGAGAGAAAAGAAAAACCCGAATCAAATTCCATCCAACATAATGCCTCATTGACATTCTTCAAAGCGACTAATTGTATGGAAGACAACTACAGCATTGTGTTCCCTGATGCTATGACAAAGTACCTGAAGCTGGGTACTTTGTAAAGAAAAGAGATGTATTTAGCTTACAGTTCATGCAAGGCAAGCAGCCTGTGGTGAAGACCTTCTTGGCCACATCTCAGCATAGCTGGCAGAGTCATGATGGGAGCATATGTGAAAGGTAAAGATTGGGGAGCTAGAGAGCATGAAGGGCCGGACGTGCTGCTTGTATAGCCCACTTCTGAAGGAGCTCACTTCAAGAGATGCACTTTAATCCCAATGCAATGATGGCGTTCTCTGTGACCTAAACACCTTCCACAAGGACCCAACCATTTAAAGGTTCCCATAGCTCTCAACATTACCAACTTGGGGGTCAACCTTACAGCCCCTACACACACTCAAGCCACATCTAAGCCTCAGAGGCAAGGAACCTGCCAGAGCTTGGAGGAGACCAAGTGTCATGATGTTTGCTGTAGGGCTGTTATGCACCTCTCTGAACTTATATATATTGAAGTTCTAAGTCCTGGTACTTCTCAATGTGACCCTATTGAGAAATGGGGTCTTTGTAGTGACAATTAAGTTAAAATGAAGGTATTAAAGTGGGTCCTCTTCAAGTATGACTGGTGATATTATTAAAGGGGCTGTTAAAGGGGGGTGGCTACATGACCCAGCTACACACACAAGGATGACCACGTGAAGACACAGAAAATGACCACCATCCAGCCAATGAGAGACGCACACACAAGAACCAGGCCAGATGTCATTAGCTTTCCATCACAGTGACAAACATCTGTGATAAATCATCTTACAAAAAGAAAAGGATTATTGGGCTTACAGCGCAGCGTTTTCTGTCCGTGATTGATTGGCCAAGACAGCCTATCACAGCAGCAGTGCATGGTGCAACTATTCCCTTCATGGCTGGGACGTGAAAAAGGCAAAGAGAAAAGGCTGAGAGCATCCTTATTCCCTTCGAGGACCCACCCTCATGACCAGGAGACCTCTTGTCAGTACTTCTTAAAGGATTCATGATCCCTCAAAAGCAGCAAGCTGGAGAAGCTCGTAACACCTGGGCTGAGGGGGACACGCCACATCCTAATTATAGCACCCGCCAACACATTGATCCTGGGTTCTGGCCTCCAGAATCCTGAGAAGGCAGACTCCAGTTGCTCCTGCTAAGGGGTCAGCAGCACTGTGTGAAGGGTGTCCCTAGCAAACTCATACGCCTGCCTGGACCACAAGGTTCTGGACGAGAGAAGTAACGAGAAAGAGCACCTGTGGGAAACTGCTGAGCTCCGCATGAGCTCTGCCTCAGGTACTCTTCTCTCATTGTTGGGGCAAATACCTGACACCTAAAATAAAGGAAGGAAAGGTTTACTTAGTTCACAGCTACTGGAGGTTTCAGTCCATACCCAGCTGGCTCCAAGGCAGAGTGGCACAGCGCAGAGGGCAACCTTTCATGGCAGCGGCAAAGACCAGAGAGCCCAATGGAGAAGCAGCAGCAGCAAGGGCCGCAGAGAGCAGTCCATCTCCCTCAAGGTGCACTCAGGCTGTCCGCCCCAGGCTGGGGGAAGTACTCACACCCATAATCCCAGCAGTCCTAAAACCCATAATCCCAGTGGATTATGAATTAATCTCAAACTCTAGAAATCCCCGCCCCGTGACCACATGAGGCTTTGGGGGACAACTAGACACAAACCATAACAAGCTCTTTAGCCGAGTCCAGAGTGTCTTACTGATGTTAAATTCTTCGTTTGGATACATGTGTGACGGCAATACATGAGCTACACCCGGAGAAAGCCTGCGTAGAGTAGAGTTCTCTACTATCTGCATGCGTTAAGATGTAAATGCTTAAATCACACCTTAATTCAATCATTAAACTATGAATATGACTGATAATAAAAAGCTATCACACAGCTCCTTGGTGACATATTACATGCTTTTTAAAAAATCCACCGTTGTTTAACCATTTGAATTAGGAATGTGATTTAATAGTCATGCTACATACTGTTTTGTTATAATTCTTTTATGCAAAGAGAATACAAAATGGTTTTTAAAAATTAGAAATGGTGCAGAACTTCACCAAACAAAACAACAGGAATGCTACGATAGCTGTATTGCATAATATTGTCTTCAAATTAGTTGCCCAAGGGCTGGCGAGACAGCTCAGTTGACTAAGTGCCTGCTCAGGCAAGCACAGGGACCAGGGTTCGATCCCAGCACCACATGACACACCAGCCCTGCCCCCATGCTCTCTGAGCCAGTCACCATGATGAGGTGTGGTGGCACACGCCTCTAATCCCAGCACTGCGGAGGCTGAAAACAGGAGGATGGCTATGAATCTGAGCTGTGTATTGGGATGCTGTACCAAATACATTTTTAAAACATTTAGAAGCGCTTCCCTGGTAAGCACAAGGGCCTGAGTTCAATCCCCAGTTCCACCAAAAAAAAAAAAAAAAAAAAAAAAAAATCAGTTGCTAGATTACCAGATATTAGCTTGCAAAATTGATATTTAAAAGGATATAAAAATTTTTAAAGACAAGAAAAAATTAAGCATCAATTGTTTCCCTCTGTAGACCAGCAGAAATGAGCAATACAATTATCCAATCCATCCTGCATACATATAAGCGTATATCTTGTTTCCCCCACCCCCTCTCCCCTGTCCTTTCTCTCATCCCAGTCATTCCTTCCTTTTGGACAGATTATTTACCTTTCATAATATCTAGTGTATCTTTCAGATTTTATTTACTCTTTCAGGTGCTTACTTTTGGAGACATAACTGTACATTTTCTTCAATTAAAAAAAGTGAAAACAATTGAGAGTTTGGGTAGGCATCATTTGTTTTTACACTATTACTATAAATGTAAAAACATGTCATTGTAAAAATAAAAATATATTTATGATATGTATGTGTGATTTTTTTTATCATTTACATTATACATTTGTGTCAAAAGTATAAATGCTGGGCGTGGTAGTGTGTTCACATAATCCCAGCACTCTGGAGGCTGAGGCAGGAGGATTGCTGCAAGTTCGAGACCAGCCTGGGCTACAAAGTGAGCTCAGGGTCAACCTGAACTACATAGCAATACCCTGTCTCAAAAAACAAAACAAAAACAAAAATAAATGTAAAAGCCTCACTTTGTCAGACTTACAAACAAATCCAAGTTATGAATGTTCTCATGGAGCAGAACGTATTCATAAGTAAGGGACTTACTGTATTTCAAAAATTAAAAGTTTGTAACAGACTTAAAAGCACTGTTCGGATTCCCTTTATAGGAGCTACCTAGAGAGATCAGTAGAGACAGGAAGTAGAATGCAGGTGCTGGGGGCTAGCCAGAGGGTGAAGAGTTAGTGTTTCTTGGACAGAGCTTCAATTTGAGAAAGGGAGAACATTCTGGAGATGGGAGGTAGTGATGGTTTAAGGACCATGAGAATTTCCTCTGTGCGAGTACGTGTGTGTGTGTGTGTGTGTGTGTGTGTGCGCGCGCGTGCGCGCATGTGTGTGTATATGCATGCAGGTGTGTACACATGTGCATGCTATGGATGGAGCCCAGGGTCTCATATATGCTAAACACAACCTCTGCCACTGAGCTCCATCTCAAACCCTAACAATGTGAATTCCTTAGTGCCAATTTTTTATCAAAAGTGGTAACATTTATGTTGCATTTTATCATAATAAAAGGTACTGTGCCTGAGCCAGGGATGTGCCTCCGTAGTAGAGTGTTTGCCTAATGTTCATGAGCTTTTGGGTTTGAGTCCCCAATACCGTGAAAGAAAACACTCTACCAAAAATCTGTTTAGGACTTTTTATGGGAGTGACCTCGGATACATTAAATTGATTTGAGAAAAATTAACCTCTTGAAGATATGGAGTGTTGTTCCAGCGAACTCATCCTGCATCTCTACTTATTCAGATTTTAACAGAGTCTAACAATTCTATCCATCCTCCTCTGTTTTGTTTCAGACGCTGTGCTGGGGATAGAGCCCAGGGCCTCACGAATCCTGGCTAGGCCCTCCCACTGGGCTGTGCCCCAACTTCATATTCTTGGTGTGATTATTCTTTAACATTTAGGAGTATTATTTCCTATATCATGAAGAGGACTTGTTTTTCCTCCCGCACTATAAATTCTCTTATTTTATTTTATTTTTATTTTTAAATTTTTTTTTAGTTTAAATGCACTTTATTTTTAGACAACCTCCATAATGTGTTTTTTCCCTAAAAAACAATGCCTCCACTCCAAATAAATCATGGTCAAAATAAACAAAGCATTCAAGATGACATCAGTCCCATTTGTCTAAAATCCTGATGTCGGGTAGATGACAAGCAGCAGCCAGTCATGACAAGTGCTAGATCCAAGGTTACCATCGAATCCATTAACATTTTTCCATTTCTAAACCATCCTTAAAGAAAATCATACATGGGGTCACACCATCCTCACAGTAGTCCCAGAGAGCACCCATGCCATCTGGATTCATGTTTGCACCAATAAAGAACTGACAGTTTTTGAAATTAGCAAGGATGTGCTTGATTTGCTCTGCAGCCCCCGTCATAAATGGTTTTACTCTTTCTGGTCTTTGTTCTTCAAGTTTGCCTTTGATTGATTTCATATAATCTTTGATGTATTTCTTGTAGGCCTCTTTTGTGAAGCTGGTTTCCTGCAAGTGACGGTTCATTACAATATCTACACCACTGACTACGGTGCTTTCGGTGCCTTCGCCCTTGGGCCTTCAGCGGAGGCATTGCCACCCATGAGCGCGTCGTCAATGGTACTCTCTGTTCTACTGACCATCTTGCCTTCCACCTCCAGGCACAGCCCGTCCGCGATCTCCCGGATCTTGTAAATGTCGGAGAAGATCTCATCATGGCTGATGAGGTCCCGGTAGATAATCACGATGGTGACTGAGGGAGGTGGCGGCCGTGCAAGCTTAGCAGGAGCCGGGAGCTCAGAGCAAGAGAGGTGCAGCCAGAGCAGCACTCGAGGGGAGGGGAGAGCGGGTGGAAAAAAGGAAATTCTCTTTTTTTTAAAGTAAGTTTATTTATTTATTTATTGACTTTTTTTCATTAACTTTATTGAAAATCAATTACATATCATATTAAAAATTGTAGAAAATATTGAAATGTGAAAGATACAAGATGTAGAAGAGTGATTTTCAGAGAAATATTTCTGAAATGAATACATCACATAAGACTAATAGACTGCACACTGTAAATAAATTATTTAGAAACTTAAATGGATATACTAAAAATTATCCAAAATAAAAATGAAGAAGAGGGAGACGACCCACGCCGCAGGATCCTGAACAGACCCAGAGCGCAAGCCCGGCGAGTAAGACGACCCGGGCGCGGATCCTCATTCGACCCAGGCTGCAGGCCCAGCAGGGAACCCTTCAGCAGAACTCCCTGCAAAGAGGCTAGAGGCAAGACCCACCCAGCTGATTCAGGAGCAGAACATCTTGCCAGAGAGACACAAAGGGTTC
>NW_004524790.1:1641395-1643391 GCF_000260255.1 Octodon degus
AAGACAGGGAAGAAGTAATATAAAGTCAATGGAAAATGGAAATATACTTTTTAAAGTTTCTAATACTAGGAGAAAATATCATACCATGTCTTTTAAATAAATTGTAAGGAGCAGGGGAGATGGCTCAGTGGAATAAGTGCTTCCCTGGCAAGCACAAGGGCCTGAGTTCAATCCTTGGTTCTGAAAAAAAATAAAAGATTGAACAAATTGTACGCCAAAGATATAGTATAAATCTTAAAACAAAAATTAAGATTAAGCAGTATTCGGAAAGTCAAATACCAATTAATTAAAGATTAAATGTTTCAAAACAATTGAACTCAGAAAAGGTTTTCATGATAGTAAAGAAGTACTAAGAATAAAACATAAGATAAATACTGGAATGGCAAATAAATGACCAGCACTTCTAACAGTTTGGGGATATGATATCGCACAAAGTACTAGTGTGTTGTGGACATGCATAATGTCCATGACACTTACTGGTGGCCAGGTATTGCTTGTGGGACTGAGCTATTACTGTTTCCTTGAAATCCACCCTATAGACCCAGATGGAATCATGACCCATAGGGTGGAAGAGAAGTCCATTTGTAGAGTGTGCTGATGAAATATTTTGCTGCTGTACACAAAACAATAACTGAAAGACTACTATTGTATACCTCTTATTCTCCTGTGTTTAATTGTTTGCCCTATTCGGTGGGTTCTTTCCATTCTCATTCATGGGGCTGTGATCAATGTGCTCCCTCTCTAGAACATCATTTAGTAGTCTGTGTAGGCTTGGCTTTGTCATCATGAAATTCTTTAGTTGTTCTTTGTCGTGAAAATATTTCACTTCTCCATTATACTTGAAAGAGAGTTTTGCAGGGTATATCAGTCTGTGTTGGAATTTGTTTTCTTGCAAGACTTGTATTACTTTGCTCCATACTCTTCTTGACTTCATGGTCTGTGAAGAGAAATCTGCTATTATTCTGATGAGTTTTCCTTCAAATGTGATCTGTTTCTTTTCGTTAGCGGCTTTTAGTATACTGTTCCTGTGCTGAATTTCTGGGATCTTGATTATTATATGTCTGGGTGTGGTTTTCATTGGGTTGATGTTATTTGGAGTTCTATATGCTTCGATTACAGGAATGTCAGATTGTTGCCCCATATTTGGGAAGTTTTGTGCTATTACTTCTGCCCATATTCTTTTTATATCATTTGTATTGATTCCTTCCTTCTCATCGATGCCTATTAGTCTCACATTGTTCTTCTTTGCATCGTTTTGCAGGTATTGAATTATTTTTTCTTGCATGCCCATTGTTTTTAAGAGATCTTTTCTTACTTTTTCACTAGCTGCAATGCTGTCTTTAGGGTCTGGAAGTCTGTTTTCACTTTCATTCAAACGGTTTTCTCAGCTTGTGATTGAGGTTTTAATTTCCTGTACATCACTTTGAACTTGTTTCATACATTCTATTTCTTTCCTATATTGCTCATTCAGGGGTTCCATCATTTTTTTTTCTTTTTTTCCTTTTTTTCTTCTTTTTCATCAGGCAGACATTAATTGAATATCAGAGTCCGAGCGAGTGCCTAGGCCAGCCCCGTGACCCCTCTGCAGAGAACCCATGATGTGAGCTCCTTCCAGAGGGCTTTCCGGGAGGGTGGGTGCAGCTGGGGACAGCTGCTCATACAAAGGGTCTGCGGAGACACACAAGACAGTCCAGAGTGGGTGGTGCACCTCACAGGTGCATTTATTCATGCCGCAGAGTGAACGCTGCTGATGGAGGTGTACAGTGACATTCTGTGCTCCCATCTAACACAGCTTGCTTAAATTTACAGACAGACTGAGGCTTCATCTCATGGGTACTGGAGAGCTGGTTAATGGTGACCGTGAGCAGGCGCAGGACTTGAAACTTTTAAGGCTCTGCTTCTTTTATCTGCACTTCTGATTTTATAAACAATGAAGCTCATCAACCCCATTCCTATCCAGATCTCCTGGTAGACTTGGGTATAGTATGGCTTCATA
>NW_004524790.1:1643886-1657004 GCF_000260255.1 Octodon degus
CCTGAGACTGCATTTTGTTCCTTCTCTTTGTCATTTTGTATACCACTGTCTTCTGACCTTTGGCGTAGAGCTTAGATAGAGTTATTACCTTAGCAGCAGGTCCAGATCTATGAAGTTCAGACTCCTCCAGGTGGGTGTGGCTTGGATCTGGCTGATGTACTCCTTCCTGCTGCAGCCCTTGGAGGTCAACCCTCTGTGTCAATCTGGCAAGATGTTCTGCTCCTGAATCAGCTGGGTGGGTCTTGCCTCTAGCCTCTTTTCAGGGAGTTCTGCGGAAGGGTTCCATGCCGGACCTGGGCTCTGGGTGAAATGAAGATCCAGCGGACCCCAGGTAGTCTCACTCACATGCCAGACCTATACCTCTGGGTTGAATCAGGATCTGGCAGCCCTGGTCCTCTCACTCACACGCTGGGCCTGCACTCTGGGTCAAATGAGGATCCGGTGGGCCCCAGGGGGTCTCACTCACATGCAGGGCCTGGGGTCTGGGTCAAATCTCACTATAAATTCTCATGCAAGTACACAAGAAAGCTGTTTATTTTAGATTCACATTTTCTGAATACATTATCATGAGTTTAAAACATTGTCAACTTTAAGTCTCTCTCCAAGTCACTATCTGTAGGTCTTGTCTTTGACTCCTTATTACATTGACAAAGTAGCAAGAGACACACTTTGGCTTTTTTTCAATTTTATCAAACATGTTTCTCATATTTCAAGCTGTATATCACTCCATAATGGGACTGTATTCTTGTTTTTATGTATTTGGTACAGGGTCTCACTATGCAGCTCAAGTGATCTTTCTGTTTTCAGCCTCCCCAGTGCTGGGATTATAGTTGTGTATTACCACACCTGGTCTCAGTGGCTGGCTCAGAACGCCCAGGAACTGGACCAGTGTGGCATGTGTTGCCCGGCACCAAACCCTTGTTCCTGTGCTTGCCTAAATAGGCGCTTAGTCTGTTGCGCTATCTTGCCAGCCAGTTAGAACTGTATTCGGAAAAGCGTGTCATCAGGCAGTTTTATTGTGATGTAAGCCTCATGGAGTACACTTACACAAACTATGACAGCTACAATGTCACTAGGCAGCACCATCTTCTGGGGCCATTGTCACATATGTGGCTTATGATTGACCAAAATGTGGTTTTGTGGCCCATGATAGTATCAAAATGCTTTGTAGGATTGAGGCTCCTTTTCATTCCTGTCAAAATGTCTATCATCGAGAAGACAAAAGCAATAAATGCTAACAAGGATACAGGAGAAAGGAGCCCACTCTACACTGATGGGAAGAATCTGAATTAGCACAGCAACTATGGAAAACTACAGAATTCCTCAAAAGTAATAGCAGAGCTATCATTTAATCCAGCCTCAGTGTTTCCAGAAGAATCAGAGCCAGCCTACTATAGAAATATCTACGTATTCATGTTTGTTTCAGTGCATTCACAATGTCTAAGCTATGGGAACAGCCCAGGAGCCCATCAACAAATGAATGAATAAACAAAATGTGGTATTTGTGCACAATGGAATATAATTCAGCAATAAAGAAGAGTCAACCGGGCTGGTGAGATAACTCAGTGGTCTAAAGCACCTACTTAGAACAAGCTTAGCAAAGCACAGGGACCACGGTTCAATCCCCCAGCACCACATGCCAGCCAGCCCCGCCCCCTGGTGGGCTGAGCTGGCCACACACACACAAAATAAATAAATAAATAAATAAATAAATAAATAAATTTTTAAAAAGAGTCAACCATGTCATTTGCAAGAAAATGATTAGGAGACCATTGTATTATGCAAAAATAAGCCAGACTCAGAGAGCTAAACATTACTTGTTTTTTTTTTATAGCAAATGGAATCTTAACAATATAGATGGGAGAAGAACAAGAAAATAGATGGGACAGTCTGAGTGACACCTAAGGGGATCAGGGAAGAGGGAAGAGAAAGGAAAAGGGGGTACTTGGGGTGAATATAATCAAGGTATGTTGTATGCATGTACACATACACCAAAACAAGATCTATCATTCTGTATAACTAAAATGCAGTAATAAAATAAAGAAAAATTTAATTTAAAGGCATCCTGTAGGTCCATGGAAATCACCCTAGTCAAAACAATATCAGTTTGATAAGGCCACCTATTGAGGGCCTAAAAAAGCAGAAATTTAGTCTCTCACGGGTCTACAGGCCAGCAGTGCCACAAACTGGCATGGTTTTTTATGTTCCCAGGGGGAAAACAGTGGGAGGAGGAAAAAATAAAGATGAGAGATGAAAGCTGAGGTCAAGTGGAGCCCGCTTTCCTGATGGGAGGAAAGGCCCTACCCAAGAGCTGCAGAGCCAGGACGCTGACATCCACCTCTCTACCTAGCAACCCATTTGTAAGTCGGAAGAGCTGTTTTACATGGCTGCAGGAGCTCTCTGTGCTCTTGGGGCTGACTTCGTCTCAGCTCCGCACGTGCAGTTGATTTCCAGCTTCAGCTGCTCCTGGCCTCTCTCACTTTTCTGTTTTGTAGCTGCAAGTGATAGACAGTCAGCTGAAGTTGGAGGAGCTGTGGAGAACCCTGCAGGAGACCCTCTCATTTCTGAACCCTTCGTATTAAATGAACTCACTCATTTAAGCTAAAGATTCCTAGTCCAAAGATTTTAGGTACCTGTATTCAGCAAGCTAGCCCTATACGTATATCAGTCCATCACAGGGATCAGCCACCAGTATAGCTGGAAATTGTCAGAAGTGCTTAGCGATTTAAACATTTTTATAGCTAACATATTACTATGGCATTGTTTTACACATTGTGCAGCCATAATTTTCTTCTGGATGTTCAAGACCAAGTTAAGGAGAGGCCTGTATTAATTTTTGCTATCTGGCTGGGCCAGGGAGATGGCTCAGTGGAATAAGTGCTTCCCTGGCAAGCGCAAGGGCCTGAGTTCAATCCCTGGTTCCACAAAAAAAAAAAAAAAATGCTATCTGTCAAAGTCAGTGAAGTCTCCTCAGGAATTACCTTAAAACCAAGCACAGCGCCTCTTAGTTCTATCAGGTTCAGCCATCCAGATGAGTCATGGTCATTGCTGGACCAGAATGCTTTTTGGGAAAGCTTAGGAGATTTTTTTTCTCTCCTCATGGTTCTCATGAAGCACTTTGTACACTGTTGAATCCCTTTGCCCTGTGGCCTCACAATGTCCTTGATCAGCAAATCAAGGACTCAACTGAGTTATAAGATGTTGCAGCAGAGGTTCACTTATGTCCTGAGTCTTCAGTGACCTCAGAGGGATAGGGCCAAAATATTGGCTATCCTCTTAGCTCATCTGTCTCTTAGTTGTTGAACATCAAGAAGAGAAGGTTAAAGGTACTGCACTGTAATGGAGACAGTAAGTTTAATATCTGATCTGGATATTAAACACCTTAGAACATAAAATAGAACTGTTATTTTCTAACAACTCTGAATATTCTAATGTTTAAATCCATATAGAATGTCAACAGGGAAGAGCTAATATTTTGCACAGAAATTTAGAAATCAAAACCATACATAACATTGCAGTACAGCAATCAAGATGACATTCTGTAACATTCTTAAATTTTCATTTTGACATAACATAACCCCGTTAACCAGTCATCTCTAATACCCAAGCTTTTACCTAATTATGGTCCTTTAATGAGATGGATATCATTAGTTTTCATTTTGTGGAAGGCATAAAAATAGTCTTACCATCATAAGAAATCTTTATTTTACATTTTGGAGGACATATGCATCTGGAGTCACAAACACATTTAATACACCATGAGATTAATAATAATGAATTGTCATAAACAGGTGAAAACCTGTGTTTCTTAATTTAGTTCTGTACCAAGAGCATCTTTGGTGAGAAAATGTTATTGTATTTTTTTTTCTAGAAAACTTTACATTTTGACCAATAGCCAAATTATTGGGGATGTCTCTCATAAGACTGGGAATCACTAGGGGCTCCTTAGTAATGAACTAAAGCTGTCCATTCTTCTACTCACCAAGTGGAATCGTGTGCAATACACTCTCCCACTTTAAGAGCTTTTGTTTAATTGTATTAATTTTTGATGACCTATAAAAAAACAGTTTGATAACATTTTGACCAACTGGTAGTAACCCAGTGGAAGCATGCTTTTTAAGTCTATAAACTAAATTATATTATGAACAAATAATCCAAAAGTGCAAAAGAAAAAAATTGTTGAGCTCCAATTAAAAGGGAACAACTGTTCACAGAATGAACAAACAGACAAACAAGTACACAACTTAACAGGTTGAACAAGCAAACATCTTACAAATTAAAATATAGGGCCGGGGAGATGGCTCAGCGGAATAAGTGCTTCCCTGGCAAGTTCAGGGGCCTGAGTTCAATCCCCAGTTCCACCAAAAATAAAAATAAAATAACATCCTGCTTATGACATTATACAAAATTGAAATATAGTAACTTTTGTATAATTTTACAAATTTATAATTATAAATAGGCTAGTCAAATTTTGTCATCCAACAATTAACAGAGATCTCTTAGAAGAATTTGGAAGGAATATAATCTTTTATCTATAATTAATATAGATTTGTAAAATATTTTATTTGAAGAATACTGGGAGCTTTCAGCTCAATTGTCCTTATATACACTATCATCTACTCAGACATTTGATTCTCATGTTGGCTACCATCTCCTGAGCATTTTGGGTTAATTCCTTTGCTTGGCCCCAGATTGGTTTAGGCTTATCGTAGAGCAGTCTTCGAGGGCTCACTGTCACAGGACTGTGCCCCAAAAGGTAGAACCAAGTTCTTGTCCATATCTGAGTTCATGATACAGCCAGACAGCACAGTCTAGCAAAACACAGGCTTATCATGGATCCCAAATAAGCTTTTGTTTCCTTACCTCATTGACTTGTAATAGTATACACTGCCAAGTGAGGTCAGAGGGATTGGTTTCCTTTCATTTTCTAATTGAATTTTGGGCATTAGAGAGACCAGATTAACATTATCTCAGGGAGTTTTAGCCTCCAGAGTAAGCACCCCTGGAAAGGTGGGGGCCCTACCTCCCCTGAGAATGTCAAAAGGAGGACTTAAATTATGAGTAGTTAGTTAAGAGCTGAGAGAAGCCAATTAATATTACAAAATAAAGTCTGAAAGTCAGTTAGGATGAACCCAATATGAAAAACATAGTTTGCACCTTCCTGGAAGCCACCACTAGCCCTCCCATTATTTAAATGGAATATCAAAATTTAGTGACTATTTAAACCTCAGTGTTTTCAGATCATATTTTTTTATTTATATGTTAGCTCAGTTGATTAAGCACCTGCTCATGCAAATATAGTCAGGCCCAGGATACCGAGGTTCAAACCCCACCTGCCTTACCAGACCCGCCCTTAAGGCAGGCTGAGCCAACCAAAAAAGAAAAATCCTTTTATCTATTTAGTACAAGGTCTTCAGGTCTTCAGGGTCTCACTACATAGGTTGGACTTGTAATGATTCTCCTGTTTTCACCCTCCCAAGTGCTTGGGATTATAGGTGCACATCACCACACCCAGTCTCAATCTCAGTGTGCCCCAGGGGCAGAGTTGGTACAGCACACCAGGGGTCGATCCCAGCTGTGGTGCTCTACCTAAGCAAGTGCTTTAATCCACTGAGCTATCTGGTCAGTCTTCAGATCATATTTTAAACCTTAATACCTGTTTGTAAAATACCAAATCTTTTCTATACAAAATAAAATATAGGACAGTCCACCTCCACATAGAAACAAAAAGCAAGCACTCACACAAAAAAAATTTTAGACAAGTTTTAACAACCATAAGCCATACCATTTAAAAGGCAAAATAGGGAGTCCTGGTTGTACCTCCTCACCCAGAAGACTGCGGGGGAACCTGGTGGGCCTTATCCTGCCTTCTCCCCTCATCTGAGTTCATCTGAGTCATGGCTGTCTCTTCTCACCCATAAGACTGTAGGGACAGGGGAGCCTGGGGAGCCTTGCCCCTCCCTTCCCCATCCTTTCCTGAGCTCATCTGAATCTCAACCAACTGTCTTCACCCAGAAGACTGCCAGGGGTCCTGGTGAGCCTAGCCCTACCCTCCCACTACAGCTCAGCTGAGCCCCAGCCATCCATGATTGCCCAGGAAGACTGACATGTGGACATTCAGGAGCCTTGGCAAGCCCTACCATGTGCTAACCCACCATCACAAGAGCCTTGTAGAACTTCAGCCTGCCCTCATCACCATTGGACCCTCCTTGAGCTGCAGGCTGCCCCCTACCAGGTGGAAGTCACATTGAAACCCACACAGTGGGAGCTTTGGTAAGCATACTCCACCCTCCAAATCTCTTCACTCACCCACACGCCCCCATCAATGCAGAAGTAAGTATAACATTGGGAGATTCAAAAATGACAAAAGGAAGGAACAAAAAGCAATCTCAGACCTCTAGCCCAATGAAAACAAGTCCAGTACAAAAGGTCATAGGAGACCTTAGATGTCATACACTTGAAATTTCTGAAATGAAAGCAACTCAAGTAAAAAAAAAAACAAAAAAACTTCATCAGGCTATGGAGGAAATTAGATCAGAAATAATCTCTCAGGTAAAAAAAGAAATGACAACAATCATGAAAGAATTGCTACATATATTGAATGAAGACATAGATTAAAAAAATAGAGGGGGATCAGAGAATGACAGAAACATTGAACAAATAATACAGGAAAGAATTAGAATGCACTAAATAGATTCAAACAGATATCCAGGGCATTAATAATTCCATTGAAAGCTGGAAAAACCACTTGAATGAAACTGAAGATAGAATCTGAGACCTTGAAGATAACATGGCAGGTAATGAACATGAAAGGAAAGATCTATTAACACTAACATAAAACGAAAGAGCTCCTAAAAAAAAATAAGGAACCAGGAAATGATACAACAACTACATGATGATGCACAGAAAAATAATATAAGACTAATAGGCATCAACAAAACAGCTAGGGTTAACACAAATGACATAAGAATACTGCTTGCAGAAGTAGTAGCAGAAAATTTCCTAAGCATGGGAAAAGAATCTGACTTACAATAACTGAGGGATATAGAACTCCAGTCCAGCTAGACATAATCAAAATAAATTTTTGCCCAGATACAAAATAATCAAGATCTCAAAAATTGACCAAAAGAACAGAATATTAAAAGCTGTTAGAAGAAACAGATCACCTATAATGAAAAGGCCATCAGAATCACAACAGATTTCTCAACACAGACCATCAAATCAAGAAGAGCTTGGAGGGGCCAGGGAGATGGCTCAGTAGAATAACTGTTTCCCTGGCAAGCACAAGAGCCCAAGTTCAATACCTGGTAAAAAAGAAAGAAAGAAGAAAGAAAGAAAGAAAGAAAGAAAGAAAGAAAGAAAGAAAGAAAGAAAGAAAGAAAAGAAAAAGAAAAAGAAAAAAAGAAGAGCTTGGAGTGAGATATTTCAGGTTCTGAAAGAAAACAAGTTCCAATCCAGATTGCTGTATCCTGAAAAACTATCTATCAAGGCCCACATCAACAACTTTGGACAATTGCCAGTTGTGCTGATAACCCACTACTATTATGGACTATTGAACTACACTGGGTTATTTTGCTGAACTCAAGTACCTACAATGTTTGGTCTGCCATCAAGTATGAAATGATCCTTTAAAGATTTCTCCAAATACATCTTCCCTAACTGTAATGAAATACCCATCTCTGACAAAACAAAACAAAAAAGGAAGGTATAAATAAAGGACCTTTTTTTAAAGAAAACTATCTATGAAATTCAATGGAGAGATAAGATACGTCCATAACAAATAACAACTGAAGAAGTTCATGACAACTGAAATAACCCAACAAAGAGTACTGACAGATATTCCAGAAAGAGACAAAGATGACTACAACCTCAAGGCAACAGACGAGAACCACCATGCAGAACAAGCAATTAAGAAGAGGGGAAAAGTAGGGATACTACATTAGAAACACAACATGACAAAGATAAGCCAATACATGTCAGTTACAACTATCAATGTAAATGGCCTCAATTCACCAATCAAAAGAATCAGACTGGCAGGATGGATCAAGAAATAAATGCCAACAATAGGCTCCGTACAAAAAATACTTTTGACACAAAAAATAAATGAATAAACTGAATATCAAAGAATGGGAAACAATACTCCACGTGACAATAGGGGCTGCTATTCTGGTTTCTGACAATGTCAACTTCAAGCAAAGCATGATTAGAAGAGATAAAGATCTGTTGATAACCCACTACTATTACGGACTATTGGACTATTGTGGGTTATTTGCTGAATTCAAGTACCTACAATATTTGAACTGGCATCAAGTATGAAAAGGTCCTTTAAAGACTTCTCCAAATACAGCTTCTCTGTCAGCAGTGGAACACCCATCTCTGACAAAACAAAACAAAAAAAGAGGGATATAAATGAAAGACAGGGGGCCAGGGAGATGGCTTAATAGAATAAGGAGCTTTCCTGGCAAGCGCAAGGGTCTGAGTTCAATCCCTGGTTCTGCCAAAATAAATAAATAAAAATAAAATCTGGGATGCATTTTTAAAAAATAAATAAATGAAGGACAATTTGTAGTGGAAAAAATATATATGTATGTATGTACTAAATTGTTAGGATAGATATACAGCTAATTTCTCTTAGTTCAATGAGAAGAAAGGTTTGTACTAATATTGTTTAGACAAGATATCATGTCTGCATCTTGTACTCTGAATAACTACTGTGAAGACAATAACATGCAACTTATTAATTATTGTAACTGTTCTACCAACCTGTTTTGAAACTGTTTCATTGCTATTTTTTCTCATAAAATTAATAAAAAAATTAAAGATAAATAAAAGATAAAGAAGGTCACTACATACTTGTTAGAGGAAAACTGCAGGAGGAAAAGCTAATTCTGAATATATATGCACCCAATGTAGGAGCACTCAACTATATAAGACAAATTTTAGCAGACATGAAAAATCAAATGAGCAATAACATAATTCCATGGGGAATTTACCACCCCATAGAAACAAAGAGATAGATCAACTATGCAAAAACTCAGGAAGAAAATAACAGAACTAAACCCAACTTAAAAAATGGACTTAGTGGACATTTACAGAGTGTTCCAACCAATGACATCAGAATACATATTCTTCTCAGCTGCACATGGGATGTGCTGCAAAATAAAGCATATGCTAGCACATAAAGTATGCTTTAGTAAATGCAAAGGAACTGAAATTATTCCATGCATATTATCTGATCATAGTGCAATAAAACTGGAAATTATTGATAAAAGAAACAGCAAAAACTTCATAAACACATGGAAACTAAATAACACCCTCCCAAATAATCAAGTAATCACAGATGAAATTGAAGAAATTAAACAATATTTACAATCAAACAAAAATGCAGATACAACTTAACAGAACTGGAGGGATGCAATGAAAGCTGTCTTAACAAGGAAACATAGCAGTAAATATATACATCAGGAAAACAGAATAATCCCCCCAAAAATCTCCTGCTGCACCTCAAGATCATAGAAAAAGAAGAGAAAGTCAAGCCCCAAGCTCAAAGAAGGCAGGAAATTATAAAGATCAGAGCAGAAATAAATGTAGAAGGATTTTTTTTTTTTGACTGTCTCAGAATGCCTGCAGGGCAGGTTTGGCTGGCGTGAGTTCTGAGGATGGAACCACAGCAACCTGAGCCTGACTGCTTTGTTTAAGCAGGCACTTAAACAACTGAGCTAATGGACAGGCCCCCAAAACTTTGATTTTTTGACTGTGTTCTGGGGCCCCCCAGATCCAGTCCTAGCCCAGGCCCCAGTGGGTGTGTGGGAGAGCTTCCTGCTACCCTGCGCCAGTGGGACCTGCCGGTCCCAGCCCAGGTGCAGCGTGGGTGAGACCCTCTTCCACCCCCTTGGGCCCCCCACCCACTCCGCAGCACCCCCACCCACCCCACCTGCCGAGTGAAAATTTCTGCCGTGTTCTGGGGACCCCCACATCCAGTCCTAGTCCAGGCCTGGTGAGTGTGTGGGAGAGCTTCCTCTTCCCCCTACTCCACCTTGTCCCCTCCAGACTCAGCTCAGACCTTGACTACAGGCCTGGGGTGAAACCCTGCCATCCCTTCAGCGAGAGTAGGGGACAAAGCCACCCAGCTAGTCCAGGAGCAGAACATCTTGCCAGAGGGGCACAACAGGATCACTCCCAAGGGCGGCAACAGGAAGGAGCTGAGCACAGCAGCCAGACCCAAGCCAGGCACAGCTGGATAAATCCAAACTTTATAGATCTGCACCTGAACTTCAGTAGGTGCTAAGGTTATAACTGCACCAAAGCTCTACAACAAAGGTCAGAAGACACTGCTACACAAAATGACAACAAGAAGGAGCAAAATGCAATCTCAGACCCCAAACCCACCCATAAAAAGTGCAGAGGACACTAACACAGAACAAATTGGGAATCACACAGCTGAAAGCAATGAATCAGCAGCTTCTGAAATAAAGAAACAACTGCAGAAAGGTATAGAGGCACTCAGATTGGAAATGAAAAAAGAAATCCCTGAATTAATAGCATCTGCAGTAAAGTAAAGAATCAAATGCAGAAACATATGGAGGAAACTCAGTGCCCACCCAGAACAAGTGCAGAGGATACTAGCTCAGCTGAAATGTATGAATTAATAGCATCAATAGTAAATAAGCAACAACAGAAAGTTATAGAGGAACTCAGAGTGGAACTATTTTCTGAAATAAAAAAGAATTCCCTGAACTCATAGCATCTGAAGTAAAGAATCAACTACAGAAACATAGGGAGGAAACCCAATCTGAAGAAAACACTGCAGTAAAAGAATTAATAACTGCTTCTAAAGAAGACATTGATAAAAAAAGAGAAAGATTAGAAAAATGATGGATTCCTTGAATGAGCAATACAGGAAAGAAATAGATCGCATGAAGCAGAGTCAAAGAGATATAGAGGAACTTAAAATCTTGGTCACAAGCTTGCAAAACCATTTAAGTGAAAGTGAAGGCAGAGTTTCAGATCTTAAAGACACTGGTGCAGCTAGTAAAAAGGTAAGAAAAGATCTCTTAAAAACAAGTAGGATGCAGAAAAAAATAATTCATCACTTGCAAGACGATGCAAAGATGAACAATGTGAGACTAATAGGTATCAATGAGAAAGAAGGAGTCAATACAAATGACATTTTTAAAACTTTGATTTTTTTTGAACTGGGGATTGAACTCAGGCCCTTGCACTTGCCAGGCAAGTATTTATTCTACTGAGCCATCTCCCTGGCCCCAACTGCAGAAGTAAATGCAATGGAGATGAATATCATTTAAAAAATGAGTCTAACAGTTGGTTCTTTAAAAGAATAAATAAAATTGATAAGCCCCTAGTCAGCTTTATAAAAAAAAAAGAGAAAAATTCAAATTTATACAGGGCTGGGGAGATGGCTCAGTAGAATAAGTGTTTCCCTGGCAAGTGCAAGGGTCTGAGTTCAATCCCTGGTTCCACCAAAAAAAAAAAAAAAATTCATGCAATAAGGAATGAAAAGGGTGAAAACACTACAGATTCTATAGAAATACAGAAGATCATCAATACCTATTTCCAAAATTTTTACTCTCATGGGAGGGAAAATACAGAGGAGAGGAACAGATTCCTAGACAAATATGAACTACCAAAGCTGAATCAAAAAGATATAAATACTTTGAATAACCCAATAACAGTCAATGAAATTAAAAGTGCAATCAAAAACCTGCCAACAAAGAAAAGTCCAGGTCTTGATGAGTTCACAACTGAATTCTACAAGAAATTTAGGGAAGATTTAATGCCAACTCTTCCTAAAATCTTCAGTGAAATTGAAAGGCAAACAGTTCTCCCAAACTCATTCCTGGAGACAAGTATTACTGTGGTACCAAAACCTGTGAAGGATCCAACCAGAAAGAGAACTACCGGCGAAACTCTCTCATGAATATAGATACAACAATCTTCAATAAAATACTAGCAAACAGAATGCAGCACATCATTAGGAAGATTATACATCATGACCAGGTAGGATTCATCAAATAAACGCAGGGTTGTTTCAATATACACAAATTCATACATGTAATACACCACATCACAGAGCCAAAGACAGAAATCACACGACCATCTCAAAATATGTGGAAATGCTTTTAACAAAGTCCAATGCTCATTCATGATAAAAACCCTGTAGAAAATCAGAATAGTTGGTCTTTACCACAACCTGATAAAGGCCGCCTACAACAAGCCAACAACCAACATCATACTAAATGGACAAAAATTGAAACTTAAAGTCAGGAACAAGGAAAGGCTGCCCACTGTCATCACTCCTGACCAATATAGTTCTGGAAACATTAGCCAGAGCAATTAGACAAGAGAGAGACATAAAGGGGCCTGGGAGATGGCTCAGTGGAATAAGTGCTTCCCTAGCAAATGCAAGGGCCTGAGTTCAATCCCCAGCTCTGAAAAGAGAGAGAGAGAGAGAGAGAGAGAGAGAGAGAGAGAGAGAGAGAGAGAGAATAATGATTGAAAAGGAAGAAGTGAAATTATCATTATTTTCAGATGACATGATACTGTACATAGAAGACCCCTAAAACTTCACTAAGAGACTAGTAGTCTTATTAACCGAATTCAATACTATAATGAGATACAAAGCCAACACGCAAAAATCAATAGCGTTTCTATACACAAACAACAAATGCACCAAGAAAGAAATTATGGAAACCACCTTTCACAGTAACATCCAAAGAAATGAAATACTTAGGGATCAATCTCACAAGGAAGTAAAAATTTATATGGTAAAAACTATAGTACTCTGAGAAAAGAGATCAAAGAGGATATCAGAAAATGGAAAGATGTTCCATGTTCTGGAGAAGAAGAACCAACACTGTAAAAATGGCCATACTCCCAAAGGTGTTATACAGATACGGTGCAATTACAATTAAAATACCATTAGTGTACCTCACAGATCTAGAGAAAACATTCCTAAAAGTCATCAGGAACCAGAAGAGAGCCAGAATAGCAAATGTAATCAAGGGCAACAATGGAAAGGCAGGAGACATCACAATCCCTGACTTTAAATTATACTATAAGGCTACTGTGATAAAAATCAGCATGGTACTGGCCAAAAA
>NW_004524790.1:1657569-1666091 GCF_000260255.1 Octodon degus
AAAAAAAAAAAAAAAAAGAAAAGAAAAGAAAAGAAAAGAAAAGAAAACCCAGGAATCTGAAGACAAAGTATAGCTGACTGTCCCTGAGACAAAGGACTCCTATCTAGAACATATAAAGAATTTAAAAAATCAGGCCTCCACATTTCAAAGACCCAAACTAAAAATGGGTATCTGAGATGAATGTACACTTCACAAATGAACAAATACAAATGGCAAATGAATATATAAAAAAATGCAATATCATTGGTCATTCAAGAGATGCAAATTAACACAATTCTGAAATTCCATCTTATGCCAGAAAGAATGGCTAGCAAGAAGTCAACTAATGGGCTGGTGAGATGGCTCAGTGGTCTAAAGCACCTACTTAGAACAAGTTTAGCAAAACACAGGGACCTCAGTTCAACCCCCCAGCACCACACGCCAGCCAGCCCCGCCCCCTGGTGGGCTGAGCTGGCCACACACACACACACACACATAAATAAATAAATAAATAAATAAATAAATAAAAAGACTTTAAAAAAAAAAAAGAAGTCAACTAATAACAAATGCTGGAGAGTCTGTGGGGGCAAAAAGAACTGTTCTCTCCAGTTGGTGGGAGTGCAGACTTGTACAGCTACTATGGAAATCAGTGTGATGTATCCCAAAAAACTAGCATTGGAGGTCCCACTCACACCAGCTACTCCCCTCCTAGATAATTTTCCAAAAGAACTAAAATCATCATACCTCAGTGATCTATGTGCATCCATGTTTATAGCAGCATAATTTGTCATAGTCAAGTCTTGGAAACAACCCAAACACCCATCAACTGAGGAATGGGTAAAAACAACATGGTATTTTTACACAATGGAGTACTACTCATACATAAAGAAAGATAAATTTGAGGGTCTTGTAGATAAATGGATGCAACTTGAGACTATATTGGTAAATGAAATAAATCAGGTCCACATGTGCAAACATCACATTGTCTCACTAGTGTGAGAACCTGAAAGAATAAATAAAATATGAAATATGCAACAGATACTGTGAGAGGAAAAGAATTTGTTCAATGGTAAGTAAAAACAGGGATGAGTTCAGCAAAATATCTCAGTATAGTCCAATAGTCCATAATAGTTGTGGGTTATCAGCAGCATCAATTATGAAAAGATCCTTTAAAGACTTCTCCAGGGCCAGCCAAATAGCTCAGTGGATTAAAGCGCCTGCAAGCAGGAGCAGGAGCCAGGAGTTTGATCCCTGGGCCTGCCATGCCAGCCTCGCTCCCAGGGCACACTGAGACAGCAATTGAGACTGGGCGTGGTGGTGCGTGCCTGTAATCCCAGCTCTTGGGAAGCTGTAAACAGTTGGATCACTATAAGTCTGATCTAGTAGTGAGACCCTGAACACCCTGTAGACCCTTCCCTAAAATACAAATAAATAAATAAATAAATAAATAAATAAAATAAAAATAAAGACTCCAAATTCAGCTTCTCTAACAGTAATGGAACACCCATCTCTGACAAAACAAAACATAAAAGGGGGATATAAGTGAAGGATCATTTTGTAGTGAGAATCTATCTATCTATCTATAGATATATATATGATAGATATATATAGATATAGATATATATGTATATACAAAATAAGATAGATATACAGCTACTTTCTCTTAGTTCAATGAGAAGAAAGATTTGTACTAATATTGTTTAAACACAATATCATGCCTGCATCTTGTACTCTGAATAACTACTATGAAGACAACAATATGCAATGTATTAAATATTGTAACTGTCCTACTAACTTGTTTTGAAACTGTCTCATTGCTATTTCTTTCTCATTAAAATTGATATCATTTTCTTAAAAACTGGGATGAGAAAAAGGATAAAAGAAGGGAAAAAGATATATTTATGTATATATGCAGGATAATTTGGATAATTGTACTGCTGATCTCTGTTGGTATTTTTCTTTTGAGAGGTATTCAACCTCTCAAATGGTTTTTGTATTACATATTACTGTCCACAATGTAGTTGCTTAGATCACAAATATCAGCATACAGCACTAGCCAAGGAGAAAATTCTGAACATTAACTTCTATTAAAAAAAAACTGATGGAAATTACTAGCACAATCATCTCAACCATCCTGTATATATACTTGCAAGATTTTCCCCTTCTTTTTATTTTATTTTATTGAGAAACAAATATAAATAAGACAGTTTCAAAGTCTGCTGGTCTTTTGAAAGTAGCAGTTAATGCTTTAAATTTTTATTCTTTTTAATTTTTAAAAACTTTTTTGTTGTCTTCTTTTAAAACAATTTTGCACATTTATATCTGGTAACCTAAACAACTAATTTGAATATAACAATATGTACTATAGCAACCATTGTGGAATTCCTATTACTCTGTCTAGTGAAATTTTAGATTGTTTCTAATGCTTTTTTGTTGTTGTTTTTACTATTTTGTAATCTTTTTTTAAAAGGGAATACGGGCAATTAACCTTAATAAGAATCGAGTGAACACCAAAGACTTACAAGAACTTTTAAAATCAATAGTGTATACTATATACGATAAGAAGAAAAGCATAATTAAAGTAAGACAGTTTTTATTAGGTATATAATCTAAAATGGGGAATTATTTTACTATAACTCTAAAAGACCAAAGTTGTCACTGAATGATACATCTTTGAAACAAGGGGGAAAAAGTTTAAAAAAAAAAAAACTATTTTAATACGCCCCCTTACTCCTTTCCTATCAGCTTTCTTTCTACACGGCTAAGCTTATAACGTACAAGATTTTTAAGTCTAGGTAGCAAAAGTTTGAATGTATGACAAGGATTTGGGGGCAGGGTTTATCCCAAATTAAAGACAGAAAACAGCCACTGGACATCCCCCGCCATTCATGAGGACAGCGAAGGGCAGACACCTGAGGCCTGTTAAATCTTCCACCAAGATGAAACCTGTGTTGGCGGCGTGTCATCCAGGTGGGTCTACATCACTACACGGGAGCACCCCACACGCTCCAACACATTCAAATTTATATGAAGGAGCTTTAGCAGAAAAATAAGGCACGACTGATAATACCTTACAGATGTTCTAATTGGTATAGCAGGCTTGGTCTTGCATTAGTAAATTTCCAAAGAATTCATGATAGAGCTAAAAACTCACTTGTGTGTAAAGTGAGTCCGCTGCTTCTCCTGACTAGCAGCCCTGGCACGCTGAGGGAAAAAGTTTTTATTTATGGGAAATACATTTTTAAGTACCCTTTTAAAATACCCCCATGAATGTAAATATTAAGAAATATGACTTTTTTTCAACTTAAAGGCAAAGCATGTTTTATCTTGAAGATGGAAACAGACAGTGAAAAAGACATAAATCAATCAGCTTAAGGGAAAAAAACATAAATGCTTTTTTAGTGCCAATTATAATGGAGAGAGAAAAAACAGCTCTGTTCCCCGTGAGGCTCTATTTCCTGCAAGGCAGAAATTCCAACCTGTGGTTCAAAAAGGTTTGGAAAAAGCTGGGCTTGCCACTTGTGGCTCAGTTAAGGTTATTTGGTGCCGTAATAGGCCATGAGCCCATGGATGGATGGGTATGGAGGGGAGGACAGAAGGTGAGCAGTACCCGGAATGGCCTTCTGTATCCCTCCAGGTCAGCAATCTAGCACGGGTCTAAAGGCCCTTTACATGTTTTTCCTTAATAATCAAGCTCCGTTTTTAAACCAATAGGTATTAGAACATCCAAAATCCTTGGACCCCCTATTTTTATGTACAGATTATTAAATTTTTGTCAAAGGAAGAACGACCAATTGAACAATATGAGGGCCTGGGGTGATCTGAGCAGTGTTTTAAGTAAACTGAGACATAACATTGATTTCTTTTTTATTATTATTTATTTAATTTGGGTTCCTACCGCTGGCTTTGGTTCCACCCCATCACCTCAGCGCTGGTGAGCTGCCCTGCGTCGGGTGGCTCCACTGACCAGTCCCACTCCTGGGATGGAGCCTTGCCCGCTCTGCCCTCCCCAGAGGACACGACGATGACCTCAGCGGCCACTGGCTGAGCCCAGGCGCTGGGCACGCCAGCTGCCACTCCCACTCTGACCACCGGATGCCCCGCTGCTGCCGGGACTCCAAGCGCAGGTGTTAATGTAAGAAGGGCGCACCCGTGCAGCAGGGGGAGCTGGGGGGCGCCACAGCCACGTTCCACTTGCCCAGCCCCGGGCATCTGGCTGCCGCAGCTGC
This sequence comes from Octodon degus, assembly GCF_000260255.1. NCBI lineage: Eukaryota > Metazoa > Chordata > Mammalia > Rodentia > Octodontidae > Octodon > Octodon degus. The sequence continues at coordinate 1,661,778 of NW_004524790.1, forward strand.
GCAGAGGGCAAGGGCGGGTGGGCCACCGGCGAGTCCCAGCTGAGTCTGTCCAGGCCTGGAGAGAGGGGCCTTCCCAGTGGCACAGCGCACGACGGAGAAGCATTTCCCTTTTTGTCTGCCACAATTTCTTCCTTATTTGAGCAAAGCTACAGACTTGAAGCTGTATCAATGGGGCCTTTGTTCTGCTCCGCCAGCCCCGACTTGATTTTGAAATAGGGTTCTGAGCTGAATCCTTTAGATTGTGAAACACCTTGTAACCAAAATACAGAAAAGAAAGTGAATACCGAAATCGCGTAGAAAACAAACAAACAAAAAAACAAAAAAAAAAAAAACACTTCTACATACATGTACTTCTGTGGTTCTTGAGACTATTTGCCCCCTTTTCAGCTACTAGTATATCCATATACCTCTCTCTGGCTCTCTTTAAGCTCCGTTATCTCTTTGGCCCTAGTGAATCGGTTTCTGGCCCTGGTGAAGCCCAGTGCCCCCAGTTGTACACCTGATGCAATGCCAGTATCCGTGCACACCTGTGCTGAAGACCGACCCTACCATTGCCCTGCTCCTCCCCCTTGCGCACGCAATGCGAAGCGTCCCCTCCCCCACGGCTTTTCTTACCCAGAGTGTGTTTGTTTGGTGCCATTTGCCTTGAACCAGCCCGGCTCCTGATGTTCCTGAGGAAAAGGGGGAAGAAGATTTAGAAATAGACACGAGGCAGGGTCGGCCCAATAACTCAGCGGATTAAAGCACCTGCTTAGACAGACGCAGCAGCCAGGGTTCGATCCCCAGGCCTGCCGTGCCGGTCCAGCCCCCAGGGCGCACTGAGACGAGGATTATTGAGACTGGGCGTGGTGGCGTGCGCCTGTAATTCCAGTGACTGGGAGGCTGAAAATAGGAGGATCACTACGAGTCTGATCTACGTAGTGAGACCCTGTAAACCCTGTACTAAAATACAAAAAAAGAAAAAGAAATAGACAAGAGGCGAAAGCTGAGGTCAGGTTGAGCCCTCTCTTCTGATGATAGGAAAGGATGGCAACACGCTTATTTATACACATAGGAAGCTGATACCAATTTCAACCCCGCCTGTTTGCAAATTGGAACGGCTGGTTTAGCTCTCCATGTTCTCCAACTGGCTTTGTCTCAGCCCCTACATTGTGATTTATTTCCAATTTCTGCTTCTCTCTACTCAGCAGCTGGAAACCGAGCTGGCCACAGAACCACATTGCCTCTGAAGTGAGTCAGGGAGAACGCTTTCCTACCCCTGCCTCACTTCTGGTGGTGGGCAGCCGTTCTTGGATCTCCTTGGCCTATAGACTCTGGCCACTGTCTCTGTTATCACATGGCTTCCTCTGCCTGTGTCTTCTCCACCTTCCCTCTGTGTCTCCCTCCTCTTCTCAGAAGAACACAGATATACTGGATTAAATCCTATCCTAAGGACTTCACCATAGCTTAGTTACATATTCACAGACCCTATTTCCAAATAAGATCCCATTCATGTGCACCTTAGGTGAGAACATAAGGGTATCTTCCTGGGAACGTGCAAACCGACCCCCTACATAGTGTACATCTTTATTTTACTCTTTATTTTACAAAAAAATAAAAGAGTGCTCACATTTCATCATTAAGTAAAACATGTCTGTAGATTCCTGTAATTTGCCCCCTTATCAAACTAAGGAAGCTTTCTTCTGTTATCTGTTTGCTAAGCATTTATTTTCTTGTTTTTAGCTTTTTGTAATAAAAATGAGCCCTGAACAGATATATCTTATCATTCTAATGTGGGAAAGACAAAAACAAGATCCGGAAGGGTGTAGACCATGTCATAATGTGTTTATGAAGATCCCAAATGTAGAAAACAATCCAACATATTGTCTATTGGGATACACATAATTAAAGCATTTTAATATGTTAATCACCATGTTTGGAAGAGAAGAAACCAGAAGAAAAAGATTAGAGAGAGGGAAGGATTTTTATAAGACTTCCTCTCTATTTGTTATGATTTACTTCTACATGATCTAAATAGGTGATGACAAAACTTAATAAAGTTGAATAAAAGTCAGGCAAGTTTTCTTTTTTTCTACATACTGCTTTGCATGCTTTCTATTTAAAAAGCAAAGCCAGAAGTAGCTGCAACCAAACCGCAATGCTCCCTGTGCACTGGGCTGGACTTGCTGGCCATCACAAGCCTCCCATCTCTAGAAACAATGAAACTACAGAGTGGTCCTGGCCTCCAACCTGGATCCTGTGACTTTCACCTGCTTCTCCATTAGTCCCAGCCCTTTCTCCTGGCTACTCAGGTCTTTGTGTCCAGCCCTAGTTCATCCCCAAACTTAGACGACTTTTTGTTCTTAGACTACCAAGTCAGTCTCAACTTCTCCAAAGAACCTGGATCTCATTCAACTCAACTTCTGACAATTAAAGCCATGCTGTTATGCTGAGCTATGGGGGACTCAGGTCAACAATTTCTGACATTGCCAGTCAAGCGGAAGAACCAAGACTATTATGGGCTACTGGACTCTTTTAGAATATTTTGCTAAGTTTACACACCTATAATATTCAAATAACAGAACTTAACCAAAAAAGGGGATACAGATGAATGTCCCTTTTGTATCTCTGTATTCAAAGTGGTTAGGATAGATATACAGTTATATTCTCTTAATGAATAGAAGGATTTGTTCTAATGGTATTTGTAAATAGGATATCATGTCTGCATCTTGTACAGCAATTAACCACTAAGACGAATGTATGCAATGTGTTAATTATTGAAACTGTCCTACCAATTTGGTTTGAAATTGTCTCATTGCTAGTTGTTTCTCAATAAAATTATGGAAAATAAATAAATAAATTTTAAAAATAAAAAAATTTTCTGTCACTTGAAGGTAAATTATGAAATACAGGGGATAAATGTAAAAAAAAAAGGTGGGGGCTGGTGAGATGGCTCAGTGGTCTAAAGCACCTACTTGGAACAAGCTTGGCAAAGCACAGGGACCATGGTTCAATCCCCCAGCACCACATGCCAGCCAGCCCCGCCCCCTGGTGGGCTGAGCTGGCCACACACACACACACACACACACACACACACAAATAAATGTAAAAAAAAAAAAATACAAGGGAATGCAACTTCTGCTTGTTAAAATTAAGAACACTTGTAAAGAGATATTTTTTAAAAAGGCTTTAAAAACTCCACAGTGGGGAAATGTTATTCTAACGCATAAAGCCATTCAAGGAATGAATAAGAAAATAAGAAACCGCAAATAGCTGAATCTAAAAATGGGCAGAAGAAAAAGGCATTTCATAGAAGCACCAAATGGACGACACAAATCAGGAATATGCAAATTAATATCCCAGTGGGGCAGAGTTCCACACTTACCTAGAAGACTTAAGATGCCAATCAAGACAGACTGGCAAAGATACAGCGCAAGGAAACCTCACATTCTGTGGATAAGAGAGGAAACTGGTTCAGCTACTCTAGAGCAACTTAGCACAGCCTGGGAAAGGTGAAGACACATCCCGTGTCCAAGCAGCTTCCTTCCTCTCGGTCATAGGCAGTAGGGAGCAAGCACAAGAAGAGCTCAGAAGCATTACTTGTGTGTGACAATTCAAAACAGGAAAAAAAAATTCCAACTTCTATCAATAATGGAAGATATTGGGGGGCCGGGGAGATGGCTCAGTAGAATAAGCGCTTGCCTGGCAAGACCAAGGGCCTGAGTTCAGTCCCTGGTTACACACACACACACACACACACACACACACGCATACACCCCCCCAAAAAAAAATATATATATATGGAAGATATCGCTATTTCAATCTTAGAATGTTTCTTTCTCTACTACCATAATAGAAGAGTTTATAATTCACCAGACACTCCCCAAGCACTTTGCATATATGAATTCATTTGAAATTTAATAGATACTTTAGCTCCCATTTTACAGATGAAAAAACTGAGACCTACAGAAGTTAGATAACTTGTCCTAGAGCTAACACTGCTTGAGATTACAATAGAAAGAATTTGAGTCCAGAATCCATGTGCTTTATAACATACTACAAAAAGGTGCAAAAGAAAGACTTCTGAAATGGATACAAAAAAGGACAAAATCTGGACAGGAAGAGTCACCAAAGACATTCATTTCAGTCACTTTGCCGTATGCATCAGGGAATGTGAAGGACTATTACGTTCACCAACCTGGTCCAACCTCAAAGGCCAACACTGTTTAAAGAAAGCAAGTCATGTAAGAATACGTATAGTTTGGGGCTAGTGAGATGGCTCAGTGGTCTAAAGCATCTACTTAGAACAAGCTTAGCAAAGCATCAGGGACCGCG
>NW_004524790.1:1668351-1677451 GCF_000260255.1 Octodon degus
GATTTGATTTGAAACTGTCTCATTGCTATATGTTTATCAATAAAACTTTGAAAAGAAAAAAAAAGAATACGTGTAGTTTGATTCTAATTTAATAAATGTTTTGAAGAAGCAAAAAAAAAAAAAAAAAAAAACTTCCGACAATTACCAGATGTGCTGATAACTCACTATTATTATGGTCTGTATTGGGTTAGTTTGCTGAGTTCAAGTACCTACAATCTTTGGACTGGCATCAAGTATGAAAAGGTCTTTTATTTTTTTTAAAATCTTATAGAGAAACAAATAGCAATGAGACAGTTTCCAAGCTGATTAGTAAGACAGTTTCAATAATTAATACATTGCATATTGTTGTCTTCTTAGTGGTTATTCATGGTACAAGATGCAGACATGACATCCTGTTACATTATCCTGTGGTCCACGAACACTATTGGTACAAATCTTTCTATTCATCGAATTAAGAGAAAGTAGCTGTATATCTATCCTAGCTATTTTGTGAAAAGGTCTTTTAAAGACTTCTCCATGGGGAGATGGCTCAGTGGAATAAGTGCTTCCCTGGCAAGCGAAGGGCCTGAGTTCAACCCCCAGTTCTGAAAGAAAAAAAAAAAAAAAAAAAAAAAAGACTTCTCCAAATACAGCTTCTCTAGCTGCAGTAGAACACACATCTCTGACAAGACAAAACAAAAAAGGTGGATATGTTGGGAGCCAAGGAAGCTAGGAAATTGATCAAAAGTGTGTAGGGTGGGACTGGACCTCAGTGCCTAAAGCAAACAAGCTACCTCAGTCCTGAGATAAACATCCTGTCTGGTTAAGGGCAGCTATTGGTCACTAGGCAACCTTGTGTCACATGGTACTAACTTTGCAAAAGTATAAATAAGATGCTGTTTTGTTGTGGGAAGAAAAATACATATGTATATATGCATACACAAGATTGTTAGTTAGATATACAGCTACTTTCTTTTAGTTCATTGAGAAGAAAGGCTTGTACTAATATTGTTTAGACAAGATATCATGTCTACATCTTGTCCTCTGAATAACTACTATGAAGACAACAATATGCAGTTTATTAATTCTTGTAACTGCCCTACTAACCTATTTTGAAACTGTTTCATTGCTATTTTATCTTTTTTCTCATTAAAATGAATTTTAAAAAAGAACCTTGATCTTTCACTTTCCCAATCTGTGTGCGCTAGCACCGTGCTGGGGCCACTCATTCACCCACCCATCATCTACAGAACCGCTCCCACTGCTGGATCAGACACCCTCCCTGATCCAGAAGGCACTGTCAGGGCTTCCACAGTCCCCTAAGCTTTCTGGATTCATCACACTGCCTTAAAATTCCCTGCTTACATGTCTCCTTCTTCGATGGCCACCAGAAATAAGTTTACCGTCCCAGTTAGAGGTTTGTGGTCTGTGGGCAGCCGCATAATTGGGATCTCCCTTCCTCTTTCAATTCCCCTGCAGCAGGGCTCAGGAGGGGCCATGGGCAGCACTCTGGCTTCTTTGGAAAGCTTAATTCCACTCTGGCTCCCGGAGGCAGTTTCAGCTCCATGTACAAACCACATGGACTCGCCTTCCTGTGCCCTTCCCTCTGCCTTGGTTGATACCTGTTAGAACTTTCTTTTTCTGTCAACAGTGCACATGTCCACGAAGAAAAAGGCTTCAGGACTTTCTCCTTCAGAAAACCTCCTCTATCTGCCTCCAAGACAGTGATTTGTTTGAATCAATCTGTCCAGGTCCTTTCCCAAGAATGTGTTCCAAGAGGTGCCTTGGACAGAAATTGTGCGAACTTTGCTTTTTACAATTTCCTCTTACTAAGCACCATGTAGGGTGTGCCCTGCCAGAAAGATCTTCCTTACAGTCATGTTCTGCAGATAAGCCAGCTGTCAGCTGTCAGCTCCTGTTGACTCGGACTTCTCTTCTGATGAAAGCAAAAGAGGTCTGGCATCCAGGAACAAAAAATTTTCTAGGAAGAGGAGGAAGGGCCTGTCACTTCCTCAGAAAATCATTTTTCTCCATTCTGCACTATGCACTTTACACATTTCTGATCATTAATGTTTAATTCTGTCTCTAAGACATCAACTCTTGCATGTCTGGTGTATGTCCTTTAGTCTGTACATCATTTTTGTGGGTGTTTCATTGAAGCTGAGGCATTTCTCTTTCTTCTAGTCCTAGATTGCTGGGATCTAGACATGTTGCTGCTTCTATATAATGCCTTAGACCTAAGGCGGCCCCAAAAGTTTGAATTGTAGTTGGACCATAGAGGCACTACACTCATCAGGAAACTCATCTGCTAATTAGTGTGGCAGATGAATGTAATTTTACGAGGTGGGGCTGGTTGGAGATGGGTCACTAAGGAAATGACCTGGAAGAGTATACTTGTGCCCTTTATTCTTCTCTTTTCTCTCTGCTTTCTGGTCACCATAGGCTGGGTGCCTTTTCCTCCACTGTATCCCTCTGCCATCCTGTTTCTGCACTGGAGCTAGCCAGTTGTAGACTAAGAAAAAAAAAGTGTAGCCTAAAACAATGAGCCAAAGTAGACCCTTCTCCTTTAGACTGCACATGTGGGCATTGTGTTTTGGGGGCCAGAAAAAAAGAGTGAAGTAGATTTTGTTACCAGAAGTAAGAGACCATGCTGTGCCTGTACCTGACCACATGGCTTAGAAGTATCTGGAACCTGTTGGGAGGAAGAACTTGCAAAGCTTTAGGGGTGCAGCCTAGAGAAGGTCTAGGTTGCTATGCACAGAGACTGATGAGGGACACTGGTCCGGAATAAGAAAGCCATGGGGCTGACAGAAGCATGAATGGCGAGGGCCAGGCTCAGGAGGGGAATGTCATCCGGGATCAAGGATGTCATTGGCAGTTGGACTCAAGGCCATGGGTGTCACTCTTTGGCAGAAAATTCATATATATTTTTCCTGTGCCCTCAGACTTCATGAGAGACTAAGATTAAGGCAGGGAACTAATTAATCTGGTGGAGGAAGTATCAAAGCATCCCTACACTCAGGTTAAGGCATGGGTGCTGCTAGCTGCTGCTAGCCAGCACTACTGTGAAAACTAGAGACAAAACTCCCATGTGAAAAGTTCAAGGGCCGGGAAGATGGCTCAGTAGAATAAGTGCTTGCCTGGCAAGCGCAAGGGCCTGAGCTCAATCCCCGGTTCTGCAAAAAGAAAGAAAGAAAGAAAGAAAGAAAGAAAGAAAGGAAGGAAGGAAGGAAGGAAGGAAGGAAGGAAGGAAGGAAGGGAGAAGTTCAAAGTTTTATACCAGAAAGGAGGTGCCTACAAGTTTGGGGCAAAGGATAGTATAGTTGAGGAAAAAAAAAAAAAAAAAGTACTAAAAAAGAAGCCAAGGGCCAGCCAGATAGCTCAATAGATTAAAGCATTGCCTTAGGCATATGCAGGGAGCGGGGTTCAATCCCCAGCATGCTGTGCTGGCCCCACCCCTGGGGCGTGCTGAGACAGCAACAGAGACTGAGCGTGGTGGCACACGTCTATTACCCCAGGGCTTGGGAGGCTGAAAATGAGGAGCACTACAAGTTTGATCCGTGTAGTGAGATCCTGTACTAAACATATTAAAAATAATAATAAAATAAAGATTCATAAAAGAAGCCATGTGCTTTGGACCAGGCCAGAAAGAAAGACAGCTTGAAGGCATCTCAAAAATTAGCAAGACTCAGGGCTAGAGAGATAGCTCTGGGGTCTAAGTGCCTGCCTGGCAAGTGTAAGGAACTGAATTCAATGTTCAGTACTGCAGGCCATGTGGGTCCCATGCCATGCCAACCACTGAAACCAGGTGTGGTGGCACATGCCTGTACTCCCAGCACTGCAAAGGCTGAGACAGGAGGAACACTATGAGTCTGAACTGCGTAGTAAGACCCTGTACCAAAGAAAGAAAAGAAAAGAATTAGTCAGATCCAGCTTCATAGAAAACTTTCATTTGGGCAAGAGCCCCTGGGTCTCCTGTCCAGAAGTCCTGCCTAGGGAGCTGGTTCCCTGAAATTCCTTTCACAGTTCTCAGCCATCCAGGCACTTGTCCACCTCTGCAGATATGATCCAGGGCTACTGCCTAAAGTGGCAGCAGACCTTGGCACCATCAGTGTGGTGCTGGTTTTTATGGGCTTCAGAATGCAAGTCATGGGGTCTTCCACACAGATTTCACAGGAAGGCCTGGGAAGCTGGGCAGTGTGCCCCTGAGAAGCTTCTGCATGAGGTTGTGAGGGTAATGCTGAAAATTCAGTGGGGACCCCAGGAAGTTGAAAGTGCCAAAATGTGGAAAGTGCTGAGGAAAGCTGCCAGCAGAGAGCAGAGCCAGCCCAAGAGAAAGGCCATGGAGGGGCAGGGCCGGGGCTTCCAAGTCCTTTAGGGTTGACATCTCACCACCACACGTCCTGGCTGCCAGACACAGAGCTAAAAAATTTCATGTTTGACCTGCTGGGCTTTGGTCTGATTCCTTTTCTCCCCTCTTTCTGCCTTTTGGAATGGTAATGTTTATTCTGTGCCATTATTATGTTCAGAGTGTTTAACTTTCTTTTTTGATTTTTACAAGGTCATGCCGATAAGAGGTTTTGCCTTGAGTCTCAGAGGAGACTTAGACTTTGGGGTTGGCCTTTTTAGCAATGCTAGAGTTAGCAAGGCTTTATCAAGACTCTTATGGATGAATTAAAAACATTTTACATAATGACATGGATGTGAGTCTTTTCAGGAGCAAGGAGAGGATATTACGGTTTATATTTAAGATGGTTCTGTACCATCTTTTTACAAATGGATTGTGGCTGCTATTCTCATTGGTAGATTCATCCACTCATGACTTCAGTATCTTACCATGCTGTTAGGAGGTAGGTCAGCGATACGGGGTTTGGTGTTACATTTGGGCATTGTTCTCAAGCCTTCCAAGGCAGACACACCTCAGTAAACCTGCAGTGATCTTCCACAACATTGACCTTCAGCTGCCACATGATCCTCCAGCACCCCAGTGCACAGCAGCCATTTTTTTTGAATCTTCTTTCTTTGATTTGGTAGGACTCTTCCAGTTCTGATCCTGTAAGCCAACATCGTAAATCACTTATACCAGTGGTGGTAAACCTAGGGCATGTGTGTCGTAGCATGTTGTTTGCCATCATGGCAAACTCTGCAAGGTTTGCCATCGCTGCCTTACACAATTGTATATACATAATATAAAATATTATATATATATATATATATATATATATATATATGTATGTATATATAATCTGTTCCTCCATTGAACACTAACACACAGGGCTTACTTGACCTGGAAGGTATATTCTTGTCCAAAGTCCTCCCTTGTCCATCTGCTCCCTGGTTACCATAGGTTAAGCATATTTGCCTCCACCACACCCCTCTGCCATTCTATTTCTGCTCTGGGACCAGCCATCCACGGACTAAAGCTGTGAACCAAGACACATCTCTCTCCCTTTAAGTTGCAGGTGTCAGGTACTAAGTCTCAGGGTTGATAAAGTGACAAAGCACCACACAGCGATGTACTGCCGATCCACAGTGTGCGCTCAACCGGTTTTACTTATTTGTTGCCTGTTTTGAGATGGGCAACTTTACCCTCAATTCTGCCACCATAAACAATGCTAACAAGAACATTCTTCTAAATAAATGAGTCTCTGGAGCAACTCATCTTGAAAATGTATTTTCACAATATCAGAGAACAGATATGTTAATTTGACTAAGGGTTTCTAGATTGCTTTCCAAAACTATCAATTTTATGTTTGCATGGGCAGTAGATAAGAATTTCCAGCCCAAATCTTCACCAATCCTTTCTTTTTTCAATTTTTTAAAGAATGACAAATGGTTTTAAAAACTAGAAATAATATAAAATTTCATTAAACAAAGTAAGAATAGGAGCTCAACAATGGTTACTGTACTACATAATGTAATCTTCAAATTAGTTGTTTAGGTTAGCAGATATAAACCTGAAAAATTGGGGGAAAAGTTTTAATAAATTAAAAACAAAAAAATTAAGCATTAATTGCTCCATTCAACAACAGCAGAAAAGAGCAGTACAATTATCCAAACTATACTGTATATATAAACAGATATATCTTTTTCCCTTTTTTGTTGTTGTTGTTGTCCTTTTCCTCATCCCAGCTTTTCATTCCCATTGTACAGATTCGTTCTCTTTCACAGAATTTATTGTACCTTTCAGATTTTGTTTACCCTCTTGGGTTCTCACACTAGCAAGACAACACAGTGCTTACACCTGTGGGCCTAATTTATGTCCCTTTGCAATAGTCTTTGCTAGTTGCATCCCTTTATCTACAGAAGCCTCAAATTTATCTTTTAATAGCTGAGTAATACTCCATTGTGTAAAACTACTACATCTATTTTCCCCATTCCTCAGTTGATGGGCATTTGGGTTGTTTCCAAGATTTAGCTATGACAGATTGTGCTGCTATAAACATGGATGCACTGAGGCACAATGATTTTACTCCTTTTGGAAAAACACCTAGGAGGGAAGTATCTGGCATGAGTGGGACCTCCACTCCTAGCTATTGGAGGTACACCACACTGAGTTCCACAGTGGTTATACAAGTCTGCACTCCCACTAATAATGGAGAAGGGTTCCTTTTTCCCCATAGCCTCTCCAGAATTTGTTATTGGTTGACTTCTTGATGATAGCCATTCTTTCTGGCATAAGATGGAATCTCATGATCATTTTAATTTGCATCTCTTAAATGATCAATGATGTTGAATTTTTTTATATAGTCATTTGCCATTTGTACCTGTTTATTTCTGAAGTGTATATTCCTCTCAGATGTCCATTTTTGGTTCTTTGAATTGTGGAGGCCTGATTTTTTAAATTCTTTATATGCTGTAGATAGGAGTCCTTTGTCTCAGGGACAATCAGCTATTCTTTGTCTTCAGATTCCTGAGTTTTCTTTTTTTGTTTTTGTTTTCGTTTTTGGTGGAACCAGGGATTGAACTCAGTCCATTGCGCTTGCCAGGAAAGTGCTTATTCCACTGAACCATCTCCCCAGCCCTGGGTTTTCTTTTTACTCCATTGGTGATTTCTTTTGATGTGCAGAAACTTTTCAAAAAGATGAGATCCCAATTGTTGATTCTTTGAATTATTTTCCATGCAATTTTGATTTTGATCATGAACTCGACCTACACCTATGTCGTTAAGATTTCTACCTACTTTCTCCTGTAGAAGAGTTAGTGTTTCTGTTTTAATATTTAAACCTTTGATCCGTTTTGACTGTAGTTTTGTACATGGTGATAGGCATGGGTCTAATTTTAGCTTTTAACATGTGGAAAGCCAGTTTGTCCAGCACCATTTACTAAAAAGGCTATTTTTCTTCCAGTGAATGTGTTTGGCTGCTTTGTCAAAGATAAGGTGGCTGATTGTGTGGAGTTGTGTCTACATCTTCTAATTTATTCTATTATTCTCAGGTTTGTTCTTATGTAAGTACCATGCTAATTTTATCACAGTAGCTTTGTAATATAGTTTCAAGTCAGGGACTGTGATGCCTCCTGTATTTGTTTTGCTGTTCAGGATTACTTTTGCTATTCTAGTTCTCTTCTGATTCCTGATGAAATTTAGGGATTTTTTTTTCTAGATCTGTGAGGTATATTAATAATATTGTAACTGGAATTGTATTGAATCTGTATAACAATTTTGGGAGTATGGTCATTTTCACAACGTTGGTTCTTTTTTTTTAATATAACTTTATTTATTTATTTATTTATTTATTTATTTTGTGTGTGTGTGTGTGTGTGTGTGTGTGTGTGTGTGTGTGTGGCTAGTTCAGCCCACCAGGGGGCAGGGCTGGCTGGCATGTGGTGCTGGGGATTGAACCGCGGTCCCTGTGCTTTTGCTTAGATGAGCTTGTTCTAAGTAGGTGCTTTAGACCAATGAGCCATCTCACCAGCCCCACAACATTGGTTCTTCCTATCCAGGAGCAAAGAATATCTTTCCTTTTTCTGAAATTCTCTTCAATATCTTTTTTCAGAGTACCATAATTTTCACTGTGTAAGTTTTCCTTCATGAGATAGATTCTTAGTATTTTATTTTTGTGGGTATTATTGTGAAAGGCATGGTTTCAAATTTCTCTCACGATGCAATCATTGTTTGTGCATAGGAATGTCGTTGATTTTTTAAGTGTTGATTTTGTATCCTTCTATGATACTGAATTTGGTTATTAAATCTACAAGTCTCTTTCTTGGTGGAGTTTTGAAGTTTTCTATGTAGAAGATTAGGTCATGTGCAAATAATGATAATTTCACTTCTTCCTTTCCAATTATTGTTCCTTTTATTTCTTTCTCTTATCTAATTGCTCTGGCTAATGTTTCCACAACTACACTGAACAGGAGTGGTCTCAGTGGGCACCCTTGTCTTGTTCCTGATTTTAAACTGAAGGCTTTCCATTTTGTGCATTTAGTATGACCCTGGCTGTTGGTTTGTCATAGATGGCTTTTATCAGGTTGAGGTAAAGACCATCTATTCTGATTTTCTGTAGGGTTTTTATCATGAATGAGTGCTGGACTTTGTCAAAAGCTTTTTCTGCATGTATTGAGATGGTCATGTGATTTTTGTCTTTGGCTCTGTTGATGTGGTGTATTACATTTATAAATTTGTGTATATTGAACCATCCCTGCATTCTTGAGATGAAACCCTCTTGGTTGCGATGCGCAGTAGTCCTTTGCTATTTCACAGTGTGACTTTTGTAGACTCACTTTTTTGGGGTCTTCAAAAAATATTAATCTAAATTGTATACACAAGATAGTTAGGATAGGGGCTGGTGAGATGGCTCAGTGGTCTAAAGCACCTACTTAGAACAAGCTTAGCAAAAGCACAGGGACCGCAGTTCAATCTCCCAGCACCACATGCCAGCCAGCCCCCCCCCCTGGGGGGCTGAGCTGGCCACACACACACACACACACACACACACACACACACATCTTTTTAAAAAAAGATAGTTAGGATAAAGACAGTATGCAATGTGTTAATTTTTTTTCAAAGTTTTATTGATAAACAGATATCAATGAGACAGTTTCAAATCAAATCGAAAGTACAGTTTCAACAAATAATACACTGCTATTATTCTTCTTAGTGGTTAATTGCTGTACAAGATGC
>NW_004524790.1:1677968-1678494 GCF_000260255.1 Octodon degus
CTCCCCATGTGACTCTCCTTAGGCCCACTCTACATCATCGATCACTTTCCTCTTTGGCCCCATAATATTCTTGATCAGAAAATTTGGGACACTACCAAGGTAATGTGTTAATTATTGAAACTGTCCTACCAATTTGATTTGAAACTGTCTCATTGCTATTTGTCTCTCAATAAAATTATGGGGAAATAAATAAATAAATAAATAAATATGAAAACCTAAAAAAGAAACCAAGATAGTTAGGATAGATATACAGCTACTTTCTCTTAGTTAAATGAGAAGAAAGGTTTATACTAATATTGTTTATTACAAGATGTGTCTGCACCTTGTCCTGTGAATAACTACTATGAAGACAACAATATGCAATGTATTAATTATTATAACTGTCCCACTAACCTGTTTGAAACTGTTTCATTGCTGTTTTATCTTTTTTCTCTTTAAAATGAATAAAAATAAATAAGAAAAAGAAAAGTCAAATGGGTTGGGTTTTACTCAAAAAAACACTTCTGTTGCTTTTATGTCTAGAGAC
>NW_004524790.1:1679889-1726009 GCF_000260255.1 Octodon degus
CTTTGGCAGTAACAATACACAATGTACTAACCATTGTTACTCTCCTAAAGTCTTGTTTTGAGATTTTTGTACCATTGTTTTTATTTTTTTTTAAATAAAAATAACTGATGTTAAAGTGTGGGAAAGGTTTTTAAGAGTGTGGGGTTTATAAAGCTTTAAAATGTATGTAAATATTAAAATAAGTATAATGCTGCTACTTCGTTGATTTTCACGTATATCTGTTCTGTCTGGAACGTAACCTCCATGACAAGTGAGGGACCACTGTATAATCTTGACCACTTGCTGCATTTTGTTTGCTAATATTCTATTAAGGATGTCTTAGTTACTCTTCTCTCATTGCTGGGACAAATACCCGACACTCAAAATGAAGGAAGGAAGGAAATAATCACACCAAGGATTATTTAGCTCTGCAGGTTTCAGTCCATATTCAGCTGGGTCCAAGGCAGAGCGGCACAAGGCAGAGAGCAACCTTTCATGGCAGCAGCAAAGAGCAGGAGCCAAAATGAGGAGTACCAGCAGCTCAGGCGGCTAGCGTCTCTTCCTGCCTTACATTGTAATGCAAATTACCTGCCCCAGGGTGGGTGCACCATCCACACCCACAGTAATCACTCACAAACTCCATAAGCTGCCCCAAGACTGCATGAGGCTTTAGGGGGACAAGATACACAAACCATAACAAAGGTTTTTTGCATCTGTGTTCATTAGGGAGATTGGCCTGTAATTCTTTTTTAGTTGGATCCTTCTCAGGTTTAGTATCAGAGTAATACTTGTCTCCAGGAATTAGTTTGGAAGAATTGCTTTCCTTTCAGTTTCATTGAAGAGTTTGAGAAGAGTTGGCATTAAATCTTTAAATTGCTTGTAGAATTCAGTTGTGAGTCCATGAGGACCTGGACTTTTTTTTGTTGGTAGATTTTTTTTTATTACATTTGCAATTTCATTAACTGATATTGTGTTATCCAGAATTTTTATATGTTCTTGATTCAGCTTTGATAGTTGGTACGTATCTAGGAGTTTGTCCATTTCCTCTGTGTTTTCCATCCTGTGAAAGTAAAGATTTGGGAAACAGGTATTGATGATCTTCTGAATTTCTATAGGGTCTGTAGTGATTTTGCCCTTTTCATTCCTGGTGCATGAATTTGAATTTTTTCTTTCATTTTTTGAATAAAGTTGGCTAGGAGTTTATCAATTTTATTTGTTATTTCAAAGAACCAACTCTTTGACTCATTAATTCTTTGTATTGTGTTCTTAGTCTCCATTGCCTTCACTTCTGCTCTGATCTTTGTAATTTCCTGCCTTCTTTGGGCTTTGGGTTTGACTTCTTCTTCTAGGAGCCTGAGGTCCAGCATAAGACTATTTATTTGGGCTCATTCTGTTTCCTTAATGTGAGTATTTACTGCTCTCAAATTCCCTCTTATAACAGCTTTCATTGCATCACACGGGTTCTGTCAGGTTGTGTCTGTATTTCTGTTTGATTGTAAATATTTTTTAATTTCTTCTTTAATCTCATATGTGACCCACTGATTGTTCAATAGGGTGTTACTTAGTTTCAATGTCCTTATGGAGTTTTTGCAGTTTCTTTTGTCAATAATTTCCAGTTTCACTGCACTATGGTCAGATAATATGCATGGGATCATTTCAGTTCTTTGCATTTATTTAACTATGTGCCATGTGCTAATATGTGGCATATTTTGGAGAACATCCCATGTGCAAGTGAACCTCAGCAATCCTTAAAACTACCCACCTTTTAATGTGCCATTTAACTTGATATACTTTTTCTACAATTATTAATGAGGTTTTTTAAATTTTTTGTAAAAGTATAAATAAAGGCTCTTACTATTGTTCAGGGGTCATCTAGACAACCAGGCAGCTCAGCCACACCCTGACCCAGCCCCTGTCTCCTTGTCTATCTCTTACTCATTCCTGCTGCTGTTTCTCCCCAGGGTACACCTGGGGATCACACCAAGAGATGAACAGATCCCTACAATACATTGCTAGGTATTTATTTTAAAGATAAATACATAAATCCAAGCAAAGGCTTGTACATAAATGCTCATGATTGCTTTTTTAAGGTACCGGGTGTCAAACCTAGGGGCACTTTATTACTGAGCTACATTCCCCAACTTTAAAAAATTTTGAGCCAGAGTCTTAGTTGTCCAGGCTACCCTTGAACTTGCAACCCTCCTGCATCAGCCTTCTGAAGAACTGAGATGATAGGCTAGAGTTGCACCACTGTGCCCAGTTCATCATTTTTCTTGGAAACAACCCAAACATCTATCAATGTATAAGCAACTGTGGTCCAAATGCACAACCAAGCACTACTCAGCATTCTAAAAGAAGGAATTATTGATACTGAAATATGAATGAATTGTAAAATAATTCCACCAACTGAAAGAAGAGATTTAAAAAGTCAGACACTGTGCCAACCATGTCCAGAAAATCTGAGTCAAGGGCCAGTCAGATAGCTCAGCGGACTAAAGCGTCTGCTTTAAAGCACAGGGACCGGACTTCAATCCCTGGCACCACATGCCATGCCAGCCCCATCTCCGGGGCACGCTGAGACAGTGACTGAGACTGGCTGTAGTGGCGTGTGCCTGTAATCCCAGCACTTGGGAGGCTAAAAACAGGAGACTCACTGGGAGTCCAATCTGTGCATTGAGACCCTATAGATCCTATACCAAATATATTTTTAAAAACAAAGAAAATATGAGTCAACCTAATAACATAAAGATTAGTGGCTGTCAGGGAAGAGAGCAGGGACATGGGGACAGGATGGAGAGACACAGTCAAAACAGCAGTGGGCACTTTTCTGACTGAAGGAACAGCTCCTTCAGTATGGATGGATACATACAGTTGCCCCTCTGAAACCAAAGGAGATGGGCTAAGGGCCTGGGATCCAGAATAAATCTCTCCAGGGAGCCAAGTCCCTGATCATAAATTAAGGCAGTACTTGCCTCCAGCCTACACACCTCCTCCCAAATCCTTTGAGTCCCTTCTAGATTTCCTGTAACATCTAACACAATGGAAGCACAATGCACATAGTGGGTAGATTGTATTGTTTAGGGAATAATGACAAGAGTCTGTCCTTGCTCAGTAAAGATACAATGTTTAAGGGCCAGCAAGATAGCTCAGTGGACTAAGCACTGACTTAGGCAAGCACAGGGGCTGGGGTTTGATCCTTGGCACCACATGCTGCCCTGGGTCTGCTGATCGGGTGACCAAGTCTGGACATGGTGACACGTGCCTGTAATCCCAGTGCTAGGGAGGCTGAAAACAGGAGGATCACTATGAGTCCAAGCTGCATAGTGAGACCCTATACCAAATACATAAATGAAAATAATAATAAAATAAAATAATAAATAAATTACATCTATTCTATTTAGTCCACTACCACACTCACTAAAATGTTAGTAGCCATGAGGAAGAAGTGTCCTTGTTTTTCTCACTGACACAGCCCCAAATCTCAAAGGAATGACTGGCACATGGCAGGTGTTTGATATTTGCTGAAAGAATGCATGAACAGGGGCTGAAGAGATGGCTCAGTGGTCTAAAGCACCTACTTGAAACAAGCTTGGCAAAGCACAGGGACCCCGGTTCGATCCCCAGCACCACATGCCAGCCAGACCCGCCCCCTGGTGGGCTGAGCTGGCCACACACATACACAATAAATAAATGTAATAAATAAAAATAAATAAATATTAAAAAAAAAGAATGCATGAACATTCAGTGTGTTTGTTTGGTTTTTGAGATAGGGTCTCATTTTGCTGCCCAGGCTGGCCTCAAACTCCTGGGCTCTAATGACTCTCCTGCCTCAGCCTCCTGACTAGCAGGAACTAAGATGTGCATGTGCCTCAGAAGGTGCTAGGTTTGATGCCCACAATCTTGTTTCTTTATTACACTGTCCCTTGGAGGAAGACCCCACCATGGATCCCCTCTCTACATATGGAAGAAAGCTCAGGCTTCTAGAAATCGTACACACCCATCTACCCACCATCCAGTAGTGGAATCCAGTGGCTCAGTTAGCCACCTCAACCATTGCCTGTTTCCCTTCTGACCAACAAGGACTGAGTTCAGGTCCCACCAAACACTGTTTCTGGAAGGCATCTGTGGAGAAATTGAAAAAGGCCGCTGGACTGGCTGGGGAGGCTGCACCTGAGGGACTCTCTCAGGATCCAGCAGGGTCCTGAGTAACTTGGCTTGTGTGGTAGATTAACTAATGGTCAATTTGTAATACCCAGCTGAACTGAATCAGCTCAGCTCTGGTTGTGGAAGGCCCACCTAAGCATTAATGCCCGCAGCATAAAAGGAGAGCTGGAGGCCAGGGGTAGCGAGAATGCCGCACCTCCAGCCGTGTCCGGCCCAGCAAGGGTCCAGCTCAGTGATTGGTCAGTGAATGGGTTCCTGCCAGGCATGAGGAAAGCCAAGGAAATGGGAAGGAAGAGGGTGGAGCCAGGGTGGGCCGGGGAGCTAAAGACAGACCTCTGCCCAGGCCGGACGCCTGCGGCACCATGGACACAGTCACATTCAGCCAGTGGGACAGCAGTCTCGTGGCAGTCCCCACAGGTATGCGCTGGGGACTGCCTCCTTGAGCCCTTGGGTCCCTCTGCCCAAGTATCTGGGGTCTGAAACAGAGGGGCACCCAGGAAATGGGTGCAGGAGAAGCACCAGAGTATTGGAGCCCTGTAGGCTGGGTGCACAACATGCCCGCCGCTTGAAGGCTGTGTGATGGTAGGCCAGTTACTTAGTGGCCCTACACCTCAGCCCAAGACTCAGGCCACTGGTCCACCTGTGTTCTAGGGCACTGGGGGCGCAGGGTTTTCTTCCTGGCCCTTGCCGTCCTAGTGGTCACCGTGCTGTGGGTTCTTATTCTGAGCATCCTCATGTCCAAAGGTGAGTGACCCCCTTTCGTGGGGAGAGGTGTGCTTGTGTCCCGAGGGCTTGCAAGCACCTCCTGTGTGCATCCCTCGGCGAGGGGAGGGTTCCCTGGCCTGCCTGCGTGACCTTCTCCCCGCAGCCTCGACAGAGTCCCGGGTGCTGACTGGCCACCAGGACCTGCTGAGGACAAACGGTGAGAGCAGAAGGGACCGGTATGCCGGGGTATGCGGGGATGGAGCGCCCGCGATGCACACAGGACCACGAATGAGTCCCGGAGTAGGGCCCGGGCTGGGGAAGGTGTCCCCTGAGTCCCCTTAGGTGACCAGCTGTGCGCTACACGTGGGGATTGTTATTCCAGCTTCGGAGCAGACGGTGGCCCTGGGTGCCTTGAAGGGAGAAGTCGGAGCCTACGAGAACTGCTGTGAGACTTCAGCCAGGGCAGTGGGAGTAGGGGACTCGGCAAGTGGGCTGAGGAAGTCTGCTGGTGCAGGGTCCCCCATCTCACCAACGCTTCCTTTTTATATTCGCCCGTGTTTACAGCACGTAATGATTACATGCCCGGGGGAGGGGGTGTGTGCTCGGACACAACATACCGTTCCGTTTCCATCTCCTTTCCCCGTCCCCATCCCCTGGCCCCTTCTCAAACTGCAAAAGATCTGTCTCCCTGGTTCCCATTCCCAACCTTTATTTTACTATTTAAATGATCCCTTGGGTTTCTGCCATAAGACCGGATAAATCTGAGTCACGTCTAGGAAGACGGACGCACCTTGAGACCGCGATGCTAAGTGACGTAAACCTCCGACCCCTTCTTAGGCAACGCGACGCAGGCAGAGCTGCAGGCGGCCCTGGCGGAGCTGCGGGAGGCGCAGGTGAATCTGATGCAGCAGAAAAGCGCTCTGGAAGAGCTGAGTCTGCGCGGTGAGGACCGGACGTGGCCCTGATACCTTGGCTGTGGTCACAGTCGTGACTCCGGTTCTGCCCTGTGATCCCTAAGGTTCCTGACCTCCGCCCTCTTCCACAACTCCTGCTCGCAGCCCACACAACTGTCCTGACCTTGACCTCCTACTGGAGCCCTGACCTCAGAGGAGAGCTAACCCGGGGCCTAGATTTTTAGCCCTACAGAGTTGTGACTCTGTTCCTGATCCTCACTCTAGCTAAAGTGTCCAATGCTCTGACTCTGCAGTGACCCAGGACTTGGCTACAGCGAGCAGGGACCGCGAGAACATCCGCAATGAGCTGTTCCGGGCGCTGGAGGCCGCCAAGCTCGAGAATAGTGAGCAAGAGGCAGAGGGAGGGATGCGTGGCCCCTGCCTGGGGATGGCCTCGATGATCCCCCACCCCTCCGGCCCCGCCCTTCGGCCTGGGCCTGGTTCTAGTTCTGGCCCCACCCCTGGAGGGGTGGTTCCAACCGTCCCTTTCTCCATTTGCTCAGCTCTCTGATCCTCGCCTCCGCAGGCTCCTGCGAGCAGTGTCCCGCGTCGTGGCTGCCCTTCCGGGGCTTCTGTTACTACTTCTCAGAGGCCCAAGCTTCATGGTCGGAGGCTCAGCAAAACTGCGCGGGCAACGCTGCGCACCTGGTGATCATCGGCGACCTAGATGAGCAGGTGGGCCCTGCTGGGGCAAAGCAGAGAGCAGCAGGGCTCACCCGCCCAGGCGCGGCCCGGGTGCGCGGGCTCACTCCGCTCTCCATTGCATTCAGAGCTTCCTTATTCGCCACACGCGAGGCCGCGGCTACTGGCTGGGCCTGAGGGCTGTGCGCAGGGCAGGCCGGATCCAGGGCTATCAGTGGGTGGACGGAGTCCAGATCAGCTTCAGGTGAGGAAGAGGCTTCTGGGGAGACCATAATGTTAAATGCAATAAATCACACACTTAAATAGCACATGGCTTCCTGTATATGAGAAACCCAAAATATAAATAGTAAAATAAAAGATAAATAATTGGATGTAGGGAGATCAGTCTTTCTCAAATGGGAAGGGGATCAAGAGAAAGAGGAAGGGAGAGAGGAAGGATGAAAATCGGAATTAAGGTGTGTTCTGTACCTGCACTAACTCCCCCCAGGGAAAGTAAACATAACTACTGCACATGTTGCCTGAAAAAGGTCTGTATTCCCCAGGTGCGTGTTCATTTTAGACCTCCGGGTGTCGAAACAATCAACAGGCTAGGCCCTAGGGAGGAAGGCTGGATCCCAAGTCCACCTCAGCCCAGACACCCAGCAACGCCCTCTTGCTATCGTCACAGCCACTGGAACACAGGAGAGCCCAACGACTCCTGGGGACGAGAGGACTGCGTCATGATGCTTCACTCCGGGCTGTGGAACGATGCGCCCTGTGGTAGCGAGCGAGACGGTTGGATCTGCGAAAAAAGACGCAGCTGCTGAGAGGACCCTGCTCACCACCTCCCCACACCCACCGCCTCGCCACGCCCACCGCGGATAGTGCCTCAGAAGCTGCGCATGCTCCTAGAATGCACACCAAGATTTTTCCCTCTCACTACTGAGAACCCCCTCGGTGTAACCCAGCCCTGCTTAGGGCCTGGGACCAGAGGCCTCTGCTCCAACCTGACTGATAGCCCCTATATTCTGACTTGACTTCTACCAGCTCCAAAATCCTTGCTCCTGCACCTGTGTCATCCAACCGCACCTCTTTGTAGCCTCAGTCAGGAAACTGGTGGATGGAGCTATTTGTTTCCTGGATTTCTGAGGCATCAATAAATGTTTGAGAAATTGATATAAACTCCTGTGTCTGCAGAGGTGCTCTAGTACCTGGAAGTGATTCCCGACTCTGTAGATAACCTTGTGGTCCCATCATGCCCCCTGCCCAGACCCGCTAAGCCAGAGGATCTCAAGACAGGAGCACTTGCCCACTTTGCACAATTTCCTAGCAGCCCCTAGAACATGACTTAGTCCAAGTGGGCTGGGGACACAGGAATTGGCCATACCCGATGCTTGCCCTGGGACTTTTTATTACAAAGCCATATGGAGAAGATGGGCAAGAAGAATGTAGCTGGGCAGAAGATTCTGGCCAGTGGCTTAGTGGAGGAATTCATGAGGGAGTGACACACAGGCATTTGTGGGAGCCACACTGTAGTGAGATTCTGAGGCACTGGCCCTGTGCCTTAAGTCTGTCACCTGCTACAGCGAGGACAGGCGACCCAGACAAGACCCTGGAGTTCCCTGATCTATAGGGCGTTCTCTTTAGCCCACTGCACCTACTTCCTGTGACCACAAAGTGGGACAACCAGGAAAGCATCTCAGGACAGATGTGGCTGACCTTCTATATGGGTGTAGGTTTCACAGAGCCTGGCTCCAACAACTGGGACTTTTGATCTGAATTCACCCTGCACTCCCAAAGATTCCTGCTTGCATCCTGGGGTTTCTCTGAGAATTTCCAAGGGAGACAAGTCCAACTGAGGAGAGTGACAGGCCAGCAGATTGTAGTTCCAGAATGAAGGGCTGCTTGGAGCCCCCAGGCTACTTGGCTAGGACAGCACAAAGCAGGAAGAAGGGACAACACCATGTGAGACATTGAACAGGTCTATCATCCCTTAAAACCGCACATGCTTGTAGTCAATCCCAACCCCATCCCTGCCCTGGACCATCATGAATTGCTTCCAGTTGGACTTGCCTTTTGCAAAGTTCCATGCACATGCAGTTTTACAGGACATAGTCTTTCACCTCTGGGTACTTTCAGCATTACATGCGTGGTGTGAATCGGCAATCTACTTTTTATTACAAAGTCATATTCCATCGTGTGGCCATACACAATTCACTTCTCAGCTCACCTAATCTGAGTCACTTTCCTGCCATGAGGCCCAACACCCATGATTTGACAGAGAGCTTCACTTTTAGCTTGCATTTCAGTCTGATCCAAGGTAGAAAGAGGGCGGCAGAGGGGCCTAGAGGAAGAAAACTGCTCATGCCATGGCAGCCAGGAAGCAGAAGGAGAAGGGAGAAGCTGGGGACAAGAATACACCCTCTAGCCAGGGATGCAGCTCAGCAGCATGGTGCCTACGTGGCACGCTTGAGGTCAGGATTTTACCCCCCACCCTCAAAAAATGAATACAGCTTCCAGGTCACATTCCCTATGACCACTTCTTAGCGGGCCCCACCTCCTTATAAGTCAGCTATTGCACCCCCATGATCCTTCCAGATATTTGAGGGACATTGTACTTCTAAACCATCAGACCTGTTGGTGACATTTGGGCTGTTTCCAATCTGAGCTATTACTAGTGGAGCACTGATGCAAATCGGTGTGATGCCTTAGTCTGTTTTGCGTTGCAGTAACAAAGGACTTGCAACTCAGTAATTTAGAGAACAGAAGTTGAGTTTGCTCACAGTTCTGGAGTCTGGGAAGCCCAACTGAGGAGAGTGACAGGCCAGCAGATTGTAGTTCCAGAATGAAGGGCTGCTTGGAGCCCCCAGGCTACTTGGCTAGGACAGCACAAAGCAGGAAGAAGGGACAACACCATGTGAGACATTGAACAGGTCTATCGTCCCTTAAAACCGCACATGCTTGCAGTCAATCCCAACCCCATCCCTGCCCTGGACCATCATGAATTGCTTCCAGTTGGACTTGCCTTTTGCAAAGTTCCATGCACGTGCAGTTTTATAGGACATAGTCTTTCATCTCTGGGTACTTTCAGCATTACATGTGTGGTGTGAATTTAAATTTAAAAAAAAAAAATTTCTGAAGCACAATGCCTGAGGCTAAATCTTTCATTAGGAGGTTTATTTAGCATATGGATTTGGAGGCTCAAAATCCAAACATGTCACTGACTCTTCTAAGACCTCTGGACTGCACTGCATCATGGTGGGGGGCTTTGGGGTAGAAGAATGTACAAGAGGAAGGGATCATGGGGGGACATGAAGTCAGAAAAAGTAGGGAGAAGCTGTTCTTGTTCTTTTATAACAACCATCTTATGTGAACTAGGACCTACCCGGGAATTCATGAGAATCACCTTACTCTCTTTCACGGGCAGCACCCCCAGTCTCCTCCCCTCGCAAAGTGCCAGCATCTCTCACCATCTCCACGCCAAGGACCACGCAGATCAAGAAGACTGGCCAGCCAGGAGCGAGGATGGAGAGAAAATCTCTCATAGCAAGGGGCAGTTTTATGTGAGGAAGGATCTTCAGTGCCATGACAATTAGGTCCCAAAATTCTTTAGCCTTGGTAAAGCACGAGGCATGGGCCGGCCAAATAGCTCAGCAGATTAAAGCACCTGCAAGCAGGCACAGGGGCCGGGGGTTCGATCCCTGAGCCTGCTGTGCCAGCCCTGCCCCCCGGGGAGCACTGAGATGGCAATTGAGACTGGGCGTGGTGGCTCATGCCTGTAATCCCAGCTCTTGGGAAGCTGTAAACAGGAGGATCACTATGAGTCTGATCTAAGATAGAAAAAACAAAACACGGGGCATGAGACCAAAGTAATTTAGATCCTTTGCACCTAGCAAGGCAGTTTCTGTAGATTCCCTAATGCCGTGATGATAAGAATAACCCCACTGGAACCATTTCCTGTTGATGACTCTTCTTACCTGAAGAGTTTATCACAAGTGGCTGAAGACCAGTCAGCATCTGGTGCTGTTCTGGCTTGCTGGGTATGCTATGCCTTCTTTCTTGCTCTTGGCTTGGTTTGTTTTTGTTTGGCTTGGTTTAGCTTGGTTTGGTCTGCTTGGCCTGGCTGGACTGGGCTGGGCTGCCTGCTGGGTGTGGAGCTCAGTGCCTCATGTATGCTAGGCAAGAGCTGTACAACTGAGTGACATCTGAAACCCTTCTTCCATGATAATCCATAAAAACCCAATCCCCTGGGACACCACGTTGGAAGCAGTAATCGTGTTGGCCCACTTCCAATTGATGTGAACAGACGCCTGAGGAAATCACCTTCATGGAGGGAAGATTTGTCCTGGTTTCCAGTTTCAAGAGTTCAGTCCATGGTCTCTTGGTCTCTCCTTTGACCTGGGACAAACCCAAGCACCGTGGCAGAAAGCCTTAGTGAAGCAGAGCTGTTTGTTTTCTGGCAGAAAGAAAAAAAAAAAAGAAGGTGAGAAAGGAGGAGGGCTCAGGGACAAAATATACCCCTCAAAAGCACATACCTGGTGACCTACTACTAGACCCCATCCCCTAAGGTTTATACCACCTCCCAATGGTGCCATAGGCCATAAGCTTTGGGACATATTTCAGGTCCAAACTATAACGCAATACTTATTCTTGGCCTCAGTAATCTATGCCTATTCTTCACATTGGTTCAAATAAACCTGCACCTTATTTTGAAATGCCACAAGGTATTAAGATAGATTGTGGGGCTGTTAGAAGCGTGGATGCGTGAGTAGCTCTGTGATATGACAGTTACAGGAGACACCACCTGTAGGATCTAGGCATGGTGGCCATCTAGAATGGCTACCGTCACAAAGCAATAAATATCAGGAGGACACTTCCAAGACTGCTGGCGGGAATTCAGTTAGCACTGCCACTGCGGAAACCACTATGGAGCCACCTCAAAAACCCTCAAAGAGAGGTGGCACTTCATCGAGCTGTGCCACTCCTTGGTATATCCCTGAAGGAATCAAAATCAGCACTCTCTAGGGCTACCTGCTTATGCCCCATCGTTGTGGCCCAACTCACACTAGCAATAGCCAGGATCTAGAACCAGCATACTCGCCCATCAACAGATGCATGGTTAGAGAAAACGGCATGCTTATGTGGGACAGATAAAGGGCTATTCCGCCATACAGAACACAGTCATGCCACTTGTAGGCAGGTGGATAGGACTAAAGGTCAGCATGCTAAGCAAAGTGAGACACTCCAAAAGATAAGCATGACACATTCTGCTTAAGATGTGGAATCGGAGACTATTCGAGGGAAAGGGAATGGGAGGATGGATGTTATTGAAATGCACACATGCATAAAAATACCACATTAAAATCCAATCGTTTTGGGGCTGGCCAGATAGCTCAGTGGATTAAAGCTCCTGCTTAGGCAGAGTGCAGCGGCTGGGGTTCAATACCCAGCATGCCATGCCGCTGCCCTCCATGTCCGTGAGCTGACACAGTGACTGACACTGGGTATGGTGGTGCATGCTTGCAATCCCAGTGCTTGGGAGGCTGAAAACAGGAGGATCACTATGAGTCTGATCTCCATAGTGAGACCCTGTAGACCCTGTACTAAATACATAAAAAATAAATGAAATAAAATCCAACCGTCTGAACATTTAATAAGTGCTAATAAAAACAAGTATCTAGGCATGGGTTGTCCATACCAGGACCAACTTTTTCTGAGTGCTTGAGAGTTGTGCTAATAGGGCTGGCCAAATAGCTCAACAGATTAAAATGCCTGCAAGCAGGTGCAGGGGTCAGGGGTTCAGTCCCTGGGTCTGCTGTGCCAGCCCTGTCCCCAGGGCATGCTGAGATGGTGATTGAGACTGGGCATGGTAGTACATGCCTGTAATCCCAGCTCTTGGAAGGCTGTAAACAGGCGGATCACCAGAGTCCGATCTAGTAGTGAGACCCTGAACACCCTTCCCTAAAAATACAAAACAAACAAAAAAGACAGTTGTGCTAATGAATGTTGGGGTTCGGGTGGTGGCAGCTGCCCTCCTGGGGCTTTCAGTGTGGCAGGGAGAGGAGGTAGTGATGGGGATGGAAGAGGGGGTGCCCCGTGCTGGGCTTGGGGAGGGAAAGTGGGGTCTTCCTCAGAGAAGGTAGACAGCAAGGTCTGGAGGTCCACGGAACCACCTTCCTGCTGTCCCCACCAGCCCCCAAGTGACCCCGTGTTCTTGCTCTCAGGCTAAGTCAGCAGATCACAGAGAACTTGGAGCCCGGCCTGGGCTTCCTGGATGCCCCAGCCGCACTGTCACCCCAGCTTCCAGGGAAATGACCTCAAGATAGAGCAGCCTGACCTGGCCAGTCTCCTGCCTCTTTCCTCCTAATCCCAGGAAACCCCCTCAGATCCCCAGATCTTCTTTGAGGAAAGGCTGAGGCCTCTGGGGAAGCCCCTGAGACCCCTCCAAATCAGAGACAGCCCACGCCCTCCCCAGCCCTCAGCAGCCCTTTCCCGGGGAGCACCAGCCCCTAACCCTCCTCATGGCCCCAACGCCTGCCCCTCCCATGTCCCACAGCGCGGCACAGATGGCCTGACCCAGCAGGCTGGGCACGTGCCAAGAGAAAGCCTGTGCTTTCTGGTGCCTCACTGGGTGAGCTTGGGCCCCAAGTGGGCATGAAAACAGTGTCTGCCTCCTAGGGTCTGCGAGCAACTTGCTAGCACCTCCCCCAAATGGTGCCCCCACCCTACTCCCTGAAACCAGTGAATGTGTGGGCTCTGGTGGCCAAAGGACTTTGAGATTCGGGATGATCTTGGATTGTCCAACATCGCCACGGGTCCTTAAGCATGACAGGTGGGAAAGTCCGAGACACAGACTGGAGATGCTTCCTGCTGGCCTGCTGAGAAAGGAACCATGACCCGAAGAGGGCAGTTGGTTGCCTCTAGGAGGTAAAACAGGCAGGACACAGATTCTCCCCTGGAGCCTTCAGGAGAGACTAGCCCTGCCTGTCCTGGATTGGCCTAGGGAGGCCCATAGCAGAACACAAATCTATGTTGTTTTAAGCCACTAAAATTGTGGTAGCTGGGGGTGTTGGTACACACCTGTCATTCCAGCACTAAGGAGGCTGAGGCAGGAGGATCATCTCAAGTTCAAGGCCAGCCTTCGAGTCCAGCTTTAACTACATAGTGGGCCCTGTGGTAACTTCTTAAAACCAGTGGTAACTTCTTGTAGCTTCCATATGCCACCTATGCAGAGTGGACGTCTACTCAGAGGGTATGTCACACCCTGAGCCACAGGCTGAGGACACAGAGGTGACCACAGAGACGCCCTGGCCCCTGGAACTCCTATCTTAGTAGGAGGTGGACAAATGAATAAACAAGCACACCGTGTGGTTGCTGGGGGGAGGTGCCAGCCACATGGGTCCTTGCAGGCTTCAGGGACTTTGGTTTATTTCCCCTACCAGCCTTTGAGTAAGGCGGTGCTTAATTACAAGAGAGCTGTCCTTCCAGAAATATCTCGGGAAATGCCCCATCTATTAGAGCCTCCGGCACTATGCTGGGTGTTTCATGGCACAAGAGCTGTGTGACAGAGCTGGGCTTCGTCCCACTTTACAGATGAGGAAACTGAGGCTTTGCATGGGAAAGCTGGGGCCAGGACCTCACAGCCTTCGCACATCACAGTGGGGCCCTTAGTGGGAGCAGTGACCGTGTGTGTCCAGCAGGGGCAGCACTTCCTGAGTCCAGGGAGCCTGGAGGCTGGAAGGAGGGTGGGAGGAGGGATGGAGACCTAAAAAGAATCAAGAGGGATTAGGTGTGTACACCGATTCCTCAAAAGGAGTGCGGTCCAGATGTACAGCAAACATAGAATAATACAAATAAAAATGTAAAAGGGGTGGGGGAGCCCTAACTGGGCCTGGTGGTGCACACCTGCGATCCCAGCACTCCTGAGACTGAAGCAGGAGGATTCCTGAGAGCTCAGGGCGAGCCCGGGCTACATAGTGAGTCCAAGGCCAGCCTGAACTGCATAGTGAAACCCCATCTCAAAGGAGGAAAAAAAAAGTCCTTTACCCTCCTACACTGAAGCCCCTGAGGAGGTGGACCTAAATTCCCTTAGAGTGGGACTGGGTCCTGGGTACCGGGGTCCTAAGGACTGTGCCTGGGTTCCTGGATCCTAAGCACTTGGGGACCAGCATCCCTGAGGCTGAGTTTGGGGTCCCGGTTCTTGAGTCTCCAAGGGTCCCAAGGATGGGGTCTGAGGTCCTGACTAGAGGGGTGGGGCTTGTCCTGAAGACACTTCCTGGGTCTCCAGGAAGTTAAGTGGCCAGGTCCCTGAAGGGAAAGCCTGGCTTTAAGAATTCTGGGTATCTGGGGAGTGAGGGTCATGCCCAGGACTTCCTGGGGAGGCCAGGATGTGGGAGGCAGTGGGCAGTGGGCCCCAAACTCTGTTCTAGAGTGCTGGGGTTTGGCAGAGGGACAGATGCAAGCATCCCACTTCTGTGTCCCCCTCCTGAGGACTCCAGCCATGGAGCAGCACCCCCAGCCTCTCCCCAGCCCACCCCAGTGACACAAACCAAACCAAGCCCGGGCTCTGCTCCAGGGCTGCAGGAAGGCAGTGCCAGTCTCGGGCTGTCCTCACGCCCCTTCCCTCTTCCTGTTGGCCTGCTCTGCATGGGGCACATGAGGAAGAGCATGGAGGGGCACTCAGTCAGGGCCACACCACTGGCCCCTGCAGGGAGGCAACTCCGAGGACTGGGCGGCCTCTGTGAGGAGGCCCAGCCCAGCCTCAGCTAACAAGGGGTTTCTGGGCACCCCCTGTGCTCTCCAGGGACAAGGAAGCCAGGGCAGGTTGTGTGCAGGAGGAAGACGTGTCCAGGGAGGGGATGAGCAGGAAACTTGGGAGACCGAGGAGGGTGTTTCTTCCATTATCCAGGAAAAGTGAGGGGGTGTGAGAAGAAAGAAATAAGGCAGATCAAAAGATGAGAGGTGCGGAGGGTGGGAGTGGAGAGGAGCCAGAGAGATACACAGGGCTCGGGTCCATGGCTTGCGGAATGTTGCTGTGATCGCAGAGAGCAGGGGCCCCGCCTGAGCTTGCTCCGTTCCCGTCCCAGGGGCCTCTCCCTGCACATGCTGTGTGTGTACCATGCCTGTCAGGTGTAGCACCGGTGTATGCGTCTGTAGGCCCATGCTGTGTGGTTCCAAGGTACCCATGTGTGTCTATGTGCCAGCCCATGCTTGTGTGTGCTGTGTGTTTGTGTTAATGTGTGTCTGTGGTCACACTATGTTATGTCTGTGTGTAGATGTGTACCTGCTTTTTGGTTGTGTTGTGTGATCTTGTGTTTTGTGTATGGGTTGCGTAGATATCCGCAGCTTGTTCCTATGTCTTCTTGCTGTGTCTGTGGTGTGCGGGTTGTGTGGGTCAGTTATATGGTATCTATTTCTATGAACTTGTCTCCATCTCCCTAAGTGTTGTGAATCTCTTGGGTTGTGTCTGTGGTTTGATTGTGTGATGTGGTCTCTATCATTGTACATATGTTGTGTAGCTGTCTGTGGGCTGTATCTGTGTGGGGTGTTGTTTCTAATCTGTAGTTGGATCATGTGTTTTTTCACATGTGGTCATCTGTGTGGGACTATTATTGTGTGATGCTTGTGTGTTGGATGTGTGTCTGTGACTTGCTAGTTTGGTGTCTGTGAGTCAGTGTGTGTGCCTGTCTAGTGTGTGTCTATCTGGGTGATGTGTGTGTATCCGTGGGTTGGGGGCCCCACATGCCACAATTCTTGCCCCACTGAATCCCAGTTGCCCTCATCCGGGCCCCACTAATTCTTCAGAACCTCACTTCCCCATAGCACGGGGGTCCCCTGGGAGCTTTGAGCTTTCTGGGGCTCCCCAGGAGGTGCTGTCTAGCACCTGGGTATGGAGGGGCTTCCTATTTGGGGGAAGCCAAGGTGTGAGGGGCACAGGCATTGTTGGAGTTATACATCGAGGTCGGGGTGTCCCCAGGGCATAGATGCTGGCCTTTCACACGGATTCCCCAGACTGGCAGGGGAGGAGGAACTGTGTTGGGATCACAGGGGTGGATGTGCTGTGGGGAAGCCTTTCAGCTGAACGGGGCTCACCATCTGCTTCTCCCCACTCAGCGCCTCTCCACCCAGGTTGACACCTCCTCCCCTAGCACCCGACCCTGCCCCCTGTGCTGGCAACTGCCCCACATTTCTGCACACATATGGGTGCAAAACTATCTTCATGTGGCAACATGGATAGACCCAGAGGACATGACGCTCAGGAAAAGAAACCAGGACCCAAAGGACACACCGCAGGACTCCACATGCAGCACTGCCTGGAGCCACCCATGACAGCCACAGAGTCCAGACGTAGGTGGGGTGGGGCTGGGGAGGGGCTGGGAGTGGTGTCAGCATTTCCACCTGGGAGACGAGAAAGTTCTGGAGAGGGTACAGCCCTGAGGGCAGCACTGCGAATGCAGTGAACGCACGGAGTTGTACAGCTACACGTAACTGTGATGGTGAATTGTGTGTCTCGTGTATTTGACCACAATTTAAACAAAATCTTGAAAAGCAAGAATGGTTGTGCACACCTATAATTCCAGCACTCAAGAGGCTGAGGCAGGAGGATGACAGTGCATTCAAGCCCAGCCTGAGCTACATAGCAAAATCCTGTCTCAAAAACAAATAAACAAACTGAAAAAGCACTTCCTCTTTCTCTGTACCTAGCCACCATGTTTTAAAGTAGCAGTGACTTCCAGCAGGCTAGGGGTGGGGGTATCAATCCTTGCCTTCTGGTCAACACTCCAGAAGATGGAAGTGGGGAGTTCACAAATCCAACCCCAGCCTGGGCAATTTAGTGAGTTCTCAAAATCCTCTCTCAGGGGCTGGGGAGATGGCTCGGTGGAATAAATGCTTCCCTGACAAGCACAAGGGCCTGAGTTCAATCCCTGGTTCCTCCAAAAATAAAAAATAAAAATAAAAAAAGAAATCAAAATCCTCTCTCAAGCCAGCCAAATAGCTCAGCAGATTAAAGCATCTGCTTAGGCAGATGCAGGGGCCGGGAGTTCTATCCCTGGGCCTGCCATGACAGCCCCACCCCCCGGGTGCACTGAGACGGCAATTGAGACTGGGCGTGGTGGTGTACCCCTGTAATCCCAGAGCTTGGGAGGCTGTAAACAGGTGGATCACTATGAGTCCGATCCATGCAGTGAAATCCTGTACACCCTGTGCTAAAGACAAAAAAAAAAAAAAAAAAAAAAAATCCTCTCTCAAAACCAGAAAAGGATAAAGGGGATCCGAGGGTGTTGCCAATGTAAAGATCCTGGGCTAATACCTCAATACAAAAACAAAACAAAACAACAGCAACAACTCCTCCTTGAAAGCCCTCCTGGATTGAGGATGTTTAGTGTCCTTTCCCTCCTATCCCCATCACAGGCTTCTTTTCCCCTTGAAAACACTAGGTGAGGCTGAGTACACAGCTGAGTCCCATTTTTTTTAAATATAATTTTATTGAGAAATAAATAACAATGAGAGTTTCAAAACCAATTAATAGGACAGTTTCAAGAATTAATACACTGCATATTGTTGTCTTTGTAGTACTTATTCATAGTATATATTTTGGTGAAACCAGGTACTGAACTCAGGCCCTTGCACTTGCTAGGGAAGTGCTTATTTCACTGAGCCATGTCCCTGGCCAGTTATTCATAGTATATGATGCAGACATGATATCTTGTCCAAATACTATTAGTATAAATCTTTCTTCTCATTGAATTAAGAGAAAGTAGTTGTATATCTATCCTAACTATTTTGTATATACAGATACAAAATGGTCCTTCATTTGTATTCCCTTTTTGTTTAGTTTTGTCACAGATGGGTATTCCATTGCCATTTAAATATTGTAGGTGCAGTACAGGGTTTCAAGATAAATCCTGAGGGGATTTGACTGACCTTGTCTGATACAAAAGTTACAATTTTTTTGTTATATAGGTCTTGCTTTATCTTGGTCTTAACATCCAGCAGAAAAGTATAAAAATGAGGTATCAAAAGTAAAGCCATATTAATATGCTGAGCTGTAAAAGGCTCAAGTCAACAACTTCTGGCATTACCAGTCCTGCGGATAACGTACTACTACTATGGACTACTGGACTACATTGGATTATTTTGCTGAGTCCCACTGAGGTGGCGTCAGGGTCCCAGGACAACGCTTCTCTTTTCCGAGTTCTGGGAACTGTCCCGGGTGCTGAACTGGGCCGTTGACTTAACGAGTCGTCAAGGTTGAGGTGGGCTGGGATTCCGGCTGGGAATCTTTGTGGGTGCTGTACGCCGGGCCCCCGACGGGCTCCTTCTGAATCCGGATCCAGAATGGCGGTGCGCACGACCCCACCCCGGGTGAGCGATCCCAAACCTGAAAGAAGAACCAGCCCTCTCGGCTCTGGGGCCCACATCCTGTTTTTCCCCCTGAGTGCGCAAGGGGCAGGGGGTTGACGCCGCAAAGGGGAAGCAAGAGGAACAGTCGTGTGACTCAGACCCCAGGGGCCTCAAGCATCCTTCGGTCTAGCCTGGAAAGGACCCTGCGGGGCTGCTGAGCACAAGGTGGGCTGGGGCTGGGACACTCGGTCCCGAAGAATGCTGAGATGCTCAAAAGTGCTGCCAGGCACCGTGGTAAATGCCTGTAATCCCAGTGCTCTGGGAGGCTGAGGCAGGAATCTTACAAATTCAAGCCCAGCCTGGACAAATAGTGATTTTGCAAGACACTGTCTCAAAAATAAATAAATGTTTTTGGAAGGGCTAAGGTTTATAGCTTAACACAAAAGCCCTGGATTCAATCCTTAGTACTGTAAAATAAATAAATTTTTTTTTAAAAAGAAGAATAAGGTAGGAAGGAGGAAAAAAGAAAAGACCCAACTCCCTCCCGGCCCACCAGGACCAGGCCCTCCTCATCTTGTGTCCTGAACCGGCACTCGCTCCTGAGGTCCCTCCTCTTCCTCTCCGGCAGGCCAACTGTCCACGCAGACACCCAGGGCTGCCCAGGCCCTGGCCAAAGCACTCTCCACGCCCTTCCCGAGAGTCTGTCACTCTCCAGCTGCCCTGGCCTCCATCTCTACAACCACAGGTCAGTCCCATCCCCACCCCCGCCAGGTGACAGCTCCCCCAGGGGATCCCCCTGCTGAGCCTTGTCCCTGGGCAGCCTCCTCCAAGGATGGTGTCTTATGGGTCCATGTCCCCCTATCACTCCCAAAGCCCCATTGGTGCCCAGCGCCACCAACAGCTTCCCAGCCTCCCTGGGTGATGCTCTTCTGCCTGTTTCCTTGCCTGGCCACCCGCCCAGCCATGCTGTGTGCTGGCACCACCACAGTCACCCAGAGCAAGCTCAAGACTGGCATCCAGGAGCCCTCAGGCCACCAGGGTCACTAGTTCTACAGCTGGGCCGAGGGCTACTGGACTCATGGTCCCTGCTGTTTCTGAGGACACCGTCCCGGAGATAGGCCAGCCTGTCCCTGTCCACCATGGGGGAACAGTGAATGGCCCGGCTCAGCTGAGTCTCAGTTGAGAAGCAGGACATGGAGACAAAGGTGGGTGTCTTCCAGAGCAGATGACAAGGGCTTGGCCCATCCAGGAGCGGGGGTTATTGAGGAAATGAGCTGTCCCCCCAAGCCTGAGGGTGAAGAGGAGGTTAGGAGAGAAGAAGAGCAGGTTGCCAGCGGGAGGCCGGGTACCACCATGGTTAGGGCTGCAGATGCCCAGCCTACACTGCCTGGGTTGGGTTCAAATCCCAGCTCTGTTACCTCTGTGACCCTGGGCAAGTTCATTTACCTCTTTGGACTGTGAAACTTGCATTCCCAGGCAACAAAATGCCAAACTCCTAGGGTGGCTGCAAAAGTTAAATTTTTCAGTACATGCAGGACACTGGTTGTTGCCTGCCTAGTCCACTTCTAAATCTGTGCCACACAATCATGTTTGACCTGAATGTCATCCAGTCTCCTTCCCTGCATCTTTCTGCTCCTTTTCCCCAGGTTCTCACCTCCGTCCTTTCCCCAGTAGTTCAGTGGCTTGGTGTGTTTTCACCCTGTTTCTAATCTCAGCTCTCCCCCTCACTTCCTTGAGCATTTCAGGAATATTATTAGTACTGTGGGGTTTCACTCAGCTGCCTTACCTGAGAACTAAGGTAATAATAGTACGGACTTCCCCTGGTTGTGGTGGCACAAGGAAAAACCGGGGGCTGTGGTTTTCCGGGTGGCCAGCCCACAATCTGGTCTGTCCAACTAGAAGCCACCAGCATTCGGAAGAAAGCGTGTCTCCTGCTGCTGAAACCTCTGCTGTGTGCCGCTCTGGCCCGGCTGGCCTTGGTGACTGGCCCACCAGCAGGACGAGACAGCTCCAAACTCATGTGAGTGCATGGCCTGGGGGACTCATGGCCGCATCCCCACACCATGAGGGACAGAGCTGGCCGTGACAGTGGGTGAGGAGGCATGCTTGGCAGAAACGGCCCCAGGCTGAGTCTGGAAGGATGATGAGTGGGGAGACGAGGTTGGGGGGCCTGGCCAGAGAAATGGGCATCGGGCATTTGGCGACACTCACAGAAGTGGTGGGCACATGGTGCTGGGGTAGAGGAAGCGAAAGCCCACCATCGGGCATGACTGGGCTGAGAGCATGAGCCTTGGGAGGCACAGGGAGCCATGGAAGGTGGCAGAGAGCATAGAGACACGGCCAGGTGTCAGGACCCCACCAGCAGCCAGGGCTCCGGGTGGCCAAGAGGACAGACATCCCAGTTTTGAGCCCCGCTTCCCTCATTCCGGGATGAGTTCCCTTCTGGGTGCCTCTGTTCCCGAGAGGGGCTGTGCAGGCTTAGGGTGCTTCCCCAGCTCCCCACCACTGAGCGTCTACTTCATGTTCTCCAGGCCAGTGGCATCAGCACTGATACACGCTCCATTTACAACTGAGTAAACCGAGGCACTCACCCAGGGGGAAGCTGGAGGCCAGCCCCAGGTCTGGTCACCTTGGGTTCAGGCACGGCAACAGCCCTGCACTCCTCCCGTGATGGCAGAATGGGCTGGATCTGCTGCTAATCGCAGCTGGGCTGCCCCACACCCCCAGCACCCCGGCCTCAGAGAGGGTGAGCCGCATGTCACGGTCACAGGGCAATGGCCAGTGACCCCCGGGTTGTTCTCCTCTGACCTAGTGCTGGAGCGGATGCTTGATAACCATTTAGTTTTTAATTATTTTTTTTAATTTTTATTTATTTGAGAGAGAGAGAGAGAGAGAGAGAGAGAGAGAGAGAGAGAGAGAGAGAGGTGTGTGTGTGTGTGGCCAGCTCAGCACACCACGGGGCGGGGCTGGCTGGCATGTGGTGCTGGGGGATTGAACCGTGGTCCCTGATGCTTTGCTAAGCTTGTTCTAAGTAGGTGCTTTAGACCACTGAGCCATCTCTCCAGCCCCCCCCCTTTTTTTTAATTTTTATTTATTTGAGAGAGAGAGAGAGAGAGAGAGAGAGAGAGAGAGAGAGAGAGCTTAATTATTTTTTTATCTGGTACAGGGTCTCACTACGCAGCTCGGATTCATAGTGATCCTCCTGTCCCAGCCTTCCCAGCGCTGAGATTACAGGGCTGCCCCACCACGCCCGGTTTCGGTGGCCAGAGTGGTGTGCCCAAGGTTCCATGCCCAGCACGGCATGCGGCACCAGGGATCAAACCCGGGTCCTTGCGATTGCCAGGCAGGCATTTAGACCGCTGAGCCATGTCACCAGCCCAATAAACATTTAGAAAGCCTCACCGGCATCAGCGTATCATGCCCTACCACGGCCTCATGGGTCGGCCGATATTGTCTCACCCATTTTTCAGAGCGGAAAGCTGAGCTCCCGCAAGGCTGCGCTGCTATAAACAAATGCGTACCAGCGGCCTCTATGCCCATCAATGGATGGCCGGATAAGGCAAGCGCGCGTACACACGATGGAGCACTACTCTGCCATAAAGAAGGACAAACGACTCACGTGCAGCAAAATGGGTCACCTTAACACCACGATGTTAAGCAACACAGATCAGACACATGGGCTTAAAGATCGCATGGTTTCTCTTCTACGAGAAACGCGAAGTACAAATAACTACAAGAGCAAAGTAGAAGAGGGGCGGTAGGAAACAGGGAGGTAGAATTTCAGGAGATAGGAGAAAGATCCGGGGGCAGAAGATCTAAGGAGAGAGGAGGCGCAAAAGCGGCTCAGCTGCGCGTGCGCAGCGTGCGCGCCCTCCCCCGCGTGGGTGCAGGGGTGCTGCGGGACCAGCAAAAACCAAAGGCGTGGGACGGGGAGACGGCTCAGTAGAATAAGCGCTTGCCTGGCAAGCGTAGGGACCCGAGTTCAATCCCCGGTTCCGCCAAATAAATAAATAAATATTAAAAAAAAAAAAAAAAAACTGAAGGAATGAAAGAGAAGCTGCGAGAGAGCCGAGGCTGCCGGCCGTCCCGGCAGAGCTGGTGGTACTTGGCGTGCCGTCCACGTTTGCATGGAGCACCTGACCGACAGCACAAGAATCATCGCCATTCTGCAGGCTAGGGAGGACCCTCTGAGGGGGAAGCACGCCCCGGAGCTCCCAGCTGCGCGTCCACTGGGCGCTGGAGCCGAGCTCTGGGCTATGGGGCAGTGGTCTCAGGCCCGTGCGACCCCTCCAGCTGCATCTCCAGCTCACCACCACCACCCCTGAGCCCGCCCCCCAGCGCCCAAGGCTACTAGGGCTTGACGACTCATTCTAAGCCTTGCTGAAACCTAGATCCCAGCCGCTGACAGAACAACTCGACAGGTAGTGAGCGCCCCATCACCGGGAGAATCCAAGCAGGGCTGCCATGGATGAAAATCAATACTCAGGTAAGAGGGCTCTTCTGCGTGCACACAGGAGTCAGAGAAGGCACTCCCCAGCCCCTTTCTAGGGAGGATGAATTTCTTAATTAAAAAAAGCCCCGGAGTTAAGCCCCGACCTAGAAGCGCCGGCCCAGAGCCAGGCAGCAGAGGGAAGCAGAGGGCCCCTCCTTCCCGTGACCCACGCCTTCTGCACAAAACTCCGCTGGCTGTAGCTGCGAGCCCGCTGGCTGGAGCTCCGATGGAGTCCGAGGCGAAGGAGAAGGGGGACTCGGGGCGGGCGGACCCCGGCAAGATGAACCCTCCAAGCCGGGGTGAGGGAGGGGGTGGGGAAGGGTGCATGGGGGGAGCAGTGGGGAGGCCGAGTGGAGCAGGGACCTGTGCACTCGGGAGGGGGCGCGAGCTGGGACAGGCATCAGCCCAGCGCTCGAGGCTCCAGGTTAGCTGGCGGTCAGCGGGGACAGGGAAGGGCGTCCGGGCCTCCTCCTGGGTCTCGGCTCCTGGAGGCCCCAGATCGGAGCCTGTGGGAAGGACCTGGACCTACTCCGACTCTGTCTGCTGAGCCCGGGTGGAGGGTGCGGACTGAGAGGGCCGGCGTCCCTCTGCACAGACCCTCTGCCTCCACCCGGGGCTCCACATAGTCTCCCAGGAGGTCGGGTGAGGGGGAGAGGAGAGATGGGGCCCGGCCTCCCCTACACCCTGCATCCTTCCCGCCAGTCCCCGAAGAATTCTTCGAGTTCCCCAGGAAGAGGTGCTGCCGGCGAGGGCTGCCGCTGGGACTGCTGGGGCTGCTGACTGCCGCTCTCTGGGCGGGGCTGCTGACCCTGCTTCTTCTGTGGCGTGAGGACACCCCCAGCCCCCGACGCCCCGAACCGTACCCGACCCCATCTCAGCTCCTGGGGAGCTCATTCCCCCACCTTGTTTCCCGCCTTGACTGATACTGCCAGTCCCGTTCACCACCTTGGGTTACCCCCAAACCCTCCTCCCAGGTGAAAGGTGGGGCTGGAGGTGGGGGTGGGGATGCCTACTCCATCTTTTCCTCCCCTGCCTTCCCTGTTCCCCAGATTGGGACACCATGAGGAACGTGAGACAGCTGGAAGTCGCTGCTGCCCAGAATGGTACGGAGGGGCCATACCAAGGGGGTGACAGAAGCGAAGATCAGGACACCAGTGCTAGGGTCCCTCTTCTGCCACTGACCCATCTGTGGGCCGCAGTGCCTGCCCAGGAACCTAGAATCCCCTCTTCCCCAAGAGGAAACAGACTCCAAGAAGTCTTGGAGAAGTCCCTAACAGGTTGCGAACCTTAACAGGTGGTGCCCTCTCGTGCCTCAGTTTCCCCCTCTGTAAAGAGGGTGTGTTTTCGGCACCATGAGCTACACTGCGGGGAGTGCTTCATTGCAGAAATGCCCCCTACTTTTCCATTTAGTCCTGGGTGAGGAAAGGAGCCCATGTTCATCTCTTCTTGCCTGCACCTTCCCGAATGTTCCCACCTCTCAGTCTCCCCAAGATATGAAAGATACAAAGGCACAGCCGAGGTGCTATGGGCAGGGGGACCTGCGCTTGGGGCTGGGAGGGCCCAAGGACCTGCCTCAGTGGGTCCCCTTTCCCACTGTTCCAGTCTCTCGAATCTCTAAAGAACTGCAGAGCCACCTAAGTGAGCAGCTGGCCCAGAAATATCAGGGTGAGTCACTGTGGGGGCTGCAGGGAGGAGGAGACAGGGCACTTGGGTGACCCCTGGGTACGCTCCACAGGGCCCAGCTGCGTCCCTGCCACACCTGCAGAAGGAGCAGGCAGCGCTGAGAACCTAGAGGCAGGGGAGGAGGCAGGGGGCAGGGGCGGAGGCTCCGGGCCTTGCTGACATTGTCCCCTCTCTGTGACCAGCGGCACTGATGTCACAGGCTGTGCAAGAACTCCAAGCTGGACAGAAAAAGCAGAAGGAACCTCAAGGTGAGAGACTGGAGGGGGGAGACAGGGGCCCCAAGCCACAGGGGACCATGAGGCTGGCTGGCCCTCTGGCCCCTGCATGGTCCCCTGAGCCCTGTCCCTCTCACACCCACCAGATTCAGAGCTCTCCCAGAACCTGGACAGACTTTGGGAGGATCTGAGCAGCATCAAGTCCCAGAGTGAGCCTGGGAAGGGGGCCACAGTGGCATGAACCCGTGTGTGTGTCGGGGGTGGCCAGCTAGTCACTGGAGGCTGGGGAATCTCATGCACACACCCCTGGTCCCTCAAGACTTGAACGAGAGGCACATGGCCTTGGAGTCACTGGAAAGGCTGAAGGAAGAGCTGGCGAAGCTGCGGGTGCAGATCCAGGTGTCCAAAGGTGAGTGTGAGCAGGTGGTGGTCACCCTCGGCAGGGTCCCCTCAGCCACAGCCCCGCAGGAGACCAAGTCACCGGGGGGCACTGCAGGATGGCATGTCAGCAGCAATGAAGATGACAGGGCTGGCGACGCCCTTCCCAGGGTGGCAGAGCTGGGGGGGGCACTGGCCCCCAGAGGCCAGCAGGATGCAGAGAGCCATCCCTGCGCCTTGGATTTGCAGTGCCAGACAGAGCTTCACAACCCTGCCGTCCACCCCACCTGCACCCGGCCTTGACCTGCCCTTGATTCTTGGTTTTCCACCTCTGGGAAGCCCCAGCTCTCCAACTGGGTAGGAGAAGAGGAAGGAGCCTTGCTTGGTGGGAAAGAGTCCTGTCCCCAGAGACACAGCACAGCTTTGGGAACCCCAGCAAGAAACCCTGCCGGGCTTCACTGTGGAGGGAAGAGGACTGGGCACTGGGTCATGCTCACCCTGACAGATGTCCCCATTCCTACCCTTTCCCTAAGGTCCTCCTCCACCCCCAAAATCTGGTCCCACGGCCTGAGGTCCAGCGCTAGGGCCACCTCTGGGTGACTGTGTGACAGAGACATAGCATTAGCACCACCATCATCATGACTATTAAACTGAGACAGGGTCTCGATATTGCTCAAACTTCTATAAACTCCTGGCCTCGAGGGAGTCCTCCTGCCTCAGCCTCCAGAGTACCTGTTTCTACAGGCTGAGGCCACCGTATCCAGCCCACAGATGCTGCCTTCCAGTCTTAAGGCTGTACCCAAACTGGGCTGACCACTGGTTATCAGTGCATGGACTAGAAGTGCATCTGGTTCATGCCACTGTGGACCCCACGCTCCATGAGAAAACATCTAACCCAAGTTTAGGACTGGTCGTGCTCAGGGGTAGGGCATCGCTTAGCATGAGGAGACCAAACTTCCTTGGCCAGCACTTCAAAAATAAATATTCTAAAAAATAAAAATAATAATAAATAAATATTCTAAAACAAAGAGAACCAGTGCAGTGACAGCGGGATTAATGTCCCACCGCAAGACTTGTTGACAATGCCGGCGTCAGACAGAGCTTCCCTGAATGGGGAAGGGCGAGAAAGAAACCAAGCTCACCCCGGTGGAGGATCCAGGGGCCTGTGGCTGCAGTTTCCTTTCCCTCCCCGTGGGCTCTCAGGTCAGAGCCTCTGAAAAGAGGAAACCACCTCAGACCCCCAGAAAAGGGCTGCAGCACTGGAGGGTGGTTGCTGCCAGCAATGGCGGCCAGCGCCGTGTGGAGCCGTTGGTAAGGACAGGGCCTAGGGCCATATGGCGGTGACTAGCACACGGTGTTGTGGGCGGCAGGGACAGGATGGGCTGTGGTATGAGTAGCAGTGACACGTGGCTGGCAGCAGCTGGTTCCTGCGGTGACAACGCTGGTGACAAAGCGATGCCGGCCTTGGAGCTGTGCATGGTGACGGTGTTGGTGGCTGAGGGCCGCTAACCGTGGAGGTCTTCGTGGTGATGGTGCTGGCAGTGGACATTCTGTGGGCCATGAGGCATCTGCGGTGGTAGTAAGGGTGACAAAGGTGTGGCTGACAAGGGCAGCATCGGTGGCCAGGACGGTGACGGTGGATGTGTTACTGACCACAGAGGTACTGGCTATGGAGGCAAATGGTTTCTCATCGATGCATTGATGGGGTCCTCCACCTGGGGCCAGCTTATCTCTTTCTTCCCTTCCCCATCTGTATCCAAAATTCTTGAACACTGTGATGGTCACCAAGACTCCAGGTGGGAGGTTAAATCTGATGTTGCTGAATTTGTTCTTTTGGTTTTTTTTCTTGTTTTGTTTTTTGATACAGGGTCTCCCTATGCAGTTCAGACTCATAGTGATCCTCCCGTCTCAGCCTCCCAGCCCTGGGATTACAGGCATACACCACCACCAACATGGCACACCCAGGCAGGTACTTAGACCCCTGAGCTATCTCCCCAGCCCTCTCTTTTGCTTTAGAATATTTATTTTGGAGGTGCTGGAGAAGAAAGTCAGGTATCCTGTATGCTAAGCAATACCCTACCCCTGAGCACGACCACTCCTAAACTTTGGTTAGATTTTTTCCATGGAGCTTGGGGCCCAGTGGCTGTTTGTGGACAAAGTGGTGGCTGAAATGCTGGACATGAGCGTGTCTGTGGCCATGGTGTTGGTGGCTGAGGTGCTGCTGAGTGTGGATTTATAGCCCTGATGTCAGTGGGTGAAGCGCTGAGTGCTGTGGCATGGAAATGTGTTTCCGTCACCATGTCGGTGGCTGAAGTACTGGTGGCTGGAGGGGTTTGTGGTGGTGATGGTGGTCAAGCATTCTTGTTGTTGGGAATGAGTGTGTCTGTTGTCACAGTGGAGGTGACTGAGGTGGTGCATACCATGGGGTTTTTTTGACAGGGATAGGGTCAACCACTGAGGACTTTCTGACCCTAGATGTACTCCTGGGGATGACACTGACAGCTGAGGTGCCTCTAGCTGTGAGGTATCTGTGGCAATGGTGCTGGAGATTGAGGTGTTTGTGGCAACAATGGTGGCTGAGGTGCTGCTACTCCTGGGAGTGTCTGCAGGCAGGTATTACAGGCTACAGAACCGGCAAGGTCGCGGTGGTAGTGTTGGCTGAAATGGCAATAGACAGGGAGGTATTTGATAGGTTATGGCCCTAGTAAGAATTGCTGAATTATTATGGTGGTCGTCTAATATGGCTGAAGCCCTTAAAACAACAGCTTATCTTCTCAATGACCACTTCCTGGTCCTTCCCCACTCCAGCCCTGGGTACAACTTCCTTTGACCTTTCCCGCCCACACAAGGGAACCTCCAATCAGCTCCTTACACGTCCCTAAACCCGCCCCTCAAGCTCCACCCCTAGCAGAAGTCCATATAGTCTCAGGCTCCCTGTCTCAGGTTAGAGGACCTGAGCATCTCCCTGTCCTTGGTCCTCTCCATGTGTTTAGAGTCAATAAAGGCTTTCCCTCCCCCATTTCTGCTTCTCTGCTGTGCCACCACCACTGCCGCCATTGCTGTTGCTCTAAAACCTATCAGTATTTATGGGGATGGTTCTGAGAGCCAAGGTGTTTGTGGTCTAAAGTATTTGTGGCCGTGGTTGCTGAGCTATTGTCATGAGGCAGTTGGGATGTTTGTAGTGAGGGTTGAGGTGTAAGGTGTGGCCAGGGTGGGTGGGCCATCTGTGGAATGATGGTGTCCAGGATCCTGCTGACCCTGGAGGTGTTCATGGAGAGGTGCTGCTGAAAGGAACTGGCCAGGTTGGGGTGGCGCTGGTGGCTGTGGTGCTCCTGGCCATGGGTGTGCTCGGATCTGTGATGTTGGCCCGAACCGAGGTGCTCTAACCCTGAGGTGTCAGTGCTTGCTGTGAGATGTCTAGCAGTAGTGCTGGTGGCTGAGGCGGTCTGCTGGGAAGGATCCTGTGTGGTAGGCAGAAAGAGCTCTAGGGAAGGCAGCCTGTGGCCTCACCTGTTAGGCTCCAGGTGAGTGCTTTTAGCCTAGTGGGAGGCTCCAGGAGACACTGCCACACTGCCCAGCGCCGGCACCCACCGCAGAGCCCCCTCACCTCTCCTTCGTGTACAACCCCAGGCTCTGTGTGCAACGCATGCCCCGAGCAGTGGGTCAGCTTCCAGCAGAAGTGCTACTACTTTGGCGAGGAGCCCAAGCAGTGGCTCCAGGCCCGGTACAGCTGCGAAGACCTGGGAGGGCGGCTGGTCAGCATTCACAGCCAGGAGCAGCAGGTAGCCTGGGTGGTGCAGAAGCCATGGACAGCGGGGGTAGGGGTGTCCCCCTGCAGTGGGCAGGAGGGCCCCAGGTCCATCTGCTCAGTCCTCCAGCCCTGTCCTGCCCCCAGGACTTCCTGACCAAACTTGCCAAAAAGGAGGGCACTTGGATTGGACTCCGCGACCTGGATATAGAGGGGCAGTTTCTCTGGATGGATGGGAGCTCCGTGGACTACAGGTCAGCATGTGGGGTAACCATGGGAGAGGCGCTGCCCGGAGGGAGGGGCCTGCTGAGGCTTCTGGGGAGGAAAGGAGGCTACTAGGGAATAGCAGCCCACAGGGAGGTAAGAGGCAGGGGCTCAGGGAGGACTTTCCAAACCTAAGTCTCTAGGGCAGGTCTGGGGGAAGGAGTTGTAACTGTGGAGGCCAGGTGCAGGCCCAGAGAGGCACAACCTGTGATGAAACTGGGTCCGAGTTGGGGAGGGCCGGCTCAGAGGGAGGCATCCGGGCTCTAGGGGGCCCCCACACCTGCCTTCCTGACTCAAAGCCTCTGCTGCAGCAACTGGCAGCCGGGGGAGCCCAACAACGCGGACCCAGGTGAGGACTGCGTGATGCTGCTGCGCTCGGGGAAATGGAACGATGCCTTCTGCCGTGATGAGCTGGACGCCTGGGTGTGTGAGCAGCTGGCCACATGTGGGCCGTCCTTCCCTGCGGACCCGACAGACGACTCACTGGACTCCGACTCACTGTACTCCGGTTCAACATAGGGGCCCTAACGGCCACACCCTGATCCCACCTTCCTGCCCCGGGAACACTCAGATCCACAGTGGGGCCCTGGAGACCCCACCACACCCTGGGGAACGCTGCCTGGCTCAAAGGTGCCCCAAAGGGTGACAGCTGAGCCTCCCCACCTCCATCAGGGCCCTCTGTCCCTTGTCCTTCAGCCCAGCTGCCCATTGCCGCCTCCCTGCCAGTAAAGCTCACTGCCCTGGGCCAGAACCATCCTGCCCAAGCCCAGGAGCTGCGAAGAGCACGGGCCTCTCACCAAGGCCCTGCCTCGTCACAGCGTGCCCTCCGCAGCACCACAGGACACAGACCCCACACCGCAGAGGCAGCGGGTCCTCTTGGCCACCCACACCAGTGAACCAGGAAGTGGTCTCCCTCCCCAAGTCCCTCCAGAGTGCCTGCTGGGCCTGGTCTCAAACCGCAGCAGGCTGAGCTGGGATTCCAGAGCCTTCTGCCCCAGACCACACCCCCAGGCTAATTTTTGAGAATCCAGAGCGGATTCTGAAGTGGATTCTGTGCCTGTTCCACCTTGATTTTTCCCATCCCAAGAATGTACTAGGTGGGTGTGGTGGCATGCCTGTAATCCCAGCACTCCGGAGGCTGACGCAGG
The DNA here is from genome assembly GCF_000260255.1 of Octodon degus. Classification (NCBI taxonomy): domain Eukaryota; kingdom Metazoa; phylum Chordata; class Mammalia; order Rodentia; family Octodontidae; genus Octodon; species Octodon degus. The sequence goes on from NW_004524790.1 coordinate 1,710,585, forward strand.
AGGATCAAAAAGAATCCTGAACAGGATATCCTGTCTGCTTCTCCTACTATGGCTAACCACTAAGAAGATAACAATGTACAATGTATTGATTATCGAAACTGTCCTATTATTCAGCTTTGAAAATGTCTCATTCGGGGCTGGTGAGATGGCTCACTGATCTAAAGCACCTACTTAAAACAAGCTTAGCAAAGCACAGGGACCGCTGTTCAATCCCCCAGCACCACATGCCAGCCAGCCCTGCCCCCTGGTGGGCTGAGCTGGCCCCACACACACACACACACACACACACACACACACACACTAGAAAAAAGAAAAAAAAATGTCTCATTCATATTTGTTTCTCAATAAAATTGAAATTAAAAAAGATTAAAAAAAAAAAAGAAGAAGAAGAAGAATCCTGAGGCTATCCTAGGCCACAGAGACCCCATCTCAAAAAAGGGGGGAAAAAAGGTACTAGGTAAGCCCCAGACACAAAGACCCAGGGCCTAACACCCCCAGGAATACTGGGCAGCCCAGGCTGTGGGTCCCCAGAGGGGAGCCCTGTCCCTAGCAGCACAGAGGGCTGGGCGTAAGCACACACAGGAAGTGCTGACAGTGCTCAGCCGGGAGGCCCAGGCAGCACCAGCCTGAGGGTCTGCCACCTCAGCTGTCACCGCTGAAACCACAGGAGGGCAACCAGTCAGGCTCCCTGGACGCCTTCACCAGGCTCCTCCACTGAGGCTCAGGCTGACTCCGTGGCCATGCTGGCCTCTCCCCTTCGATGCCTCCAAGTCCTGTTGGTGGGCAAAGCCCACCAACCTGGTTCGGAGTTGGCGCCTCACTCCCCACCCCCTCCACCTGGCTCCCTAGTTTTCCTTTGATTTGAGATGGGATCTACATTGCCTAGGCTGACCTTTAACTCCTGGGCTCAGGCAACCCTCCAGCCTCAGCCTCTGAATGCAGTGCCCACACCTGTGCCCCACAGTAGCTGGCTCATCTCCCTCTTCAGTGCCCCAAATTTCCTTCCAGCTGAGAAAAAAACACTCCTACAGGTCCCAATCGGCACTTCCCGAATATGCACTTCACGTGGCCCAGGGCCCTTCCTCCCAGTTCCCCCGTCTCTCCTAGGCTTCGCTTTGGGGGGGGGGGGGCTGTCCCTGCCCCTCCTTTACAACTGTACCCCATTTGGGAGCACAGCTCAGGGGCTGCCTGGCATGCATAAAGCCCTGGGTGCGAGGCCCAGCACCAAAGATCCAGAATTTTAACAACTATACTACCTGACTCTCCTTTTTTCACTCCTTTCTTCTTTACCATGCCGGGATCACCGGTGTGTGCCCCCAAGTCTGGCTAAACTTCTCCTTCTAACAAATATCACTTTCCAATCTGTCTCACGCCTGTCTTCCCCCTTTTAGACGATGAGCAGAGGTGAGGGAAGCACCTTCACTTTCTTCCCCACTGCCTCTCCGATGTCTGGCTCACAGCTGGCCCCCTGTAAATATTTGACAAAATAAACCTGTGGCCACAGAGGGATGGAACCTGCCTCGTGGCCCAGCTCGCCATGGCCAGTGCTGGGCTCACCTCCCTGTCCCCACCAGCGTTGGCCTCCAAGGAGACATCGAGGCCCAAATGAACGTGGCCCCTCAGCCCCTCCTGCCCTGAATGTGGGCCAGCCCAACCTGCAGCTTGTCCGGACCCTGTCCTTCCTCCAAAGCTCCCACTCACCCTCAGCTAGAGGAGACTGACCCAGCTTACGAGCTGCCACCAAGTCCATGCCCCTTTATTCTGACACCCTCACTGTCCTGGGCAGTGTTGGCTATCCTCCCAGCCTCCTGCCCCATCTGCAGCAGACCCTGGAAGCCCCCAGCCAGGTCCCCACATCCCACCTGCACCGCCCAGTCCTGCCTCTCCCTGCAGAGCATAGCTTCCCAGGCGTCTTACCCACCTCCCCAATGCCCAGGGCTCCAGGGCTCCAGCTGCTCTACCCTGCCCACCTGTTCCTCCTCTATTGGCCTCCACTCCAGATCCAAGCTGGCATCCTGCCCAAGCCTCTCCCAGTGCCCTGGCTCCTGCCTCCCACAACCACAACTACACAACTGACCATGCTGCTGAGCTACATCAACCACACTCATGCTACCTTCTTGCCACTGTGCAGGATCCCACCCCAAGCTATCACCTCTGGGATGCTGGGATGGCTGACCCCCCTCTGACTTGGCCCTGGGGCACCCCAACAGCACACCAAAAACCTACACCCACCCAACCTCAAACCCTTCTCTTAAACAATGAAGGCACCCAGCTAAAGGTTCCTAGGGTTCCCTCTTGGAACAGATAGGGTAAGAAACGAGGAAGACTGGATCCAGTTTTCCCCTAAAAATCAGGAGAGGTTTCTTGGGCAGAAAGAGCAATCAGGGCCCACAGGCAGTGGGAGCAGAGCAACAAGGATTGCCCAATATAAGCGCTTGTAATTTTTCAACAAGGAAAATGTTCAGGTACCAACTCTGTATTTCACAACTTCAAAACATGTTGAGTGCCCAGACAATTCTGGACTCCTGTCCCTCACCAGGCAGGTCTCTAGAGCCACCATTCTCAAAGTGCGGTCAGTCCCGAGAGCACCCAGCAGCTCCCAGGAATGTGTCACTGAGGCAAATTCTCAGGCACACCCCAAATCCACAGACTGTGAGATTCTGGGGGGTGGGTCCCAGCCACCCGTGATTTAAGGAGCCCTCCAAGCAGTCCTGATGCCCTGAAGTACTGATTCTCCAACTAAGGTACACAGGGACCTCTGGGAGCTGGGCCGCTATTCACTGATCTGGGAGGTCTGAGTGGGCCCGAGATATTGCACTGACGAGTTTCCCAAGCAATGCTGATGGATGGTGCTGGGCCAAGGACTACACCATGAGGAATTCCAAGAGGCAGTGACAACCATTCTTAACTTTATAGGCACCTGGCCATACCTTTTCCCTTACTATCCCTGTGGCTCCTTTCCAACTCTCAGAAGAGTACACTGCCAAGTGTGGTGGCGCACACCTGTCACCCCAGCACTCCAGAGGCTTAAGCAGGGGAACTGAAGCAAATTTGAGCCTAGCCCAGGGCTCAAAGGTTCAAGGCCCGCCTGAACTGCACAGCAAGACCCCATCAGAAAACAACAAAGGGTTCACAGATTGCATGGTATGAACTATTTGCTCTCTGCTTCCTGCCAACCTGCCAACCCCTGGTCTATCCTCGCATGACCCCGCAGACCAGACCTGGCCCCCTTTCTAGCTTGCCAACCAGCCCTCACTGTGATTCCTGACTGGCTCCTTCTCCCTGGTCTATGCACCAGGTGCATCCTGCTCCCCAGCTTTATCTGAAAGCCCCAGTGGGGCCAGACCCCCAGACCCTCCCCACCTCCCCAAGATTTTAAAGATCCTTGGCCTCCCTTACCAGCTTGGGACAGGGACCTAGGTCAAGATGTTGAGCAGATGCCTGAGGCCCCCACACAAGACACAAGACACACTTGGGAAGCTGGCTCTCTCATCCTTTATCTTTCAGGGGGCTCAGCGGCCCTCAAGGGCCCGATCTCTGGCTATGACAGCCTCCTCGAATTTGATCATGAGCGTAGTCCCCTTGTGCCAGTGCGCCGTGACCTTGGCGGGAAAGCCACTGTGCGTGAGCACAGCCTCTACAATGCCTGCCGTGAAGCTGGCACAGTTGAGCGTGCTGTTCTCCTTGGGCACGGAGATGTAGGTGTTGATAAGCGGCTCCCGCTCGATAATGTAGAAGGTGCGCGCGTCATCGTTGGCCTGCTCCAGCTTGTCCGCCTCCTTGCCAAAGAGCGCCTTCCACACGGCACCCTTGACAAACAGCAAAGCTCCCAGCACCTTGGTCTCGCGCCGAGCGCCCTTCTCCCGCGCCACCAGCGCATCCAGCACGCGTGCGCCCACCTGGCGGCCCAGCGCGGCCAAGCGCGCCTGCAGCTCGGCCACGGAAAAGACGCGGCTCTGACAGTGCTGCACCAGCTCGGAGAAGAGCAGCGCGAAGGCGCTCAGGCTCACCTCGGTGCGGGGCCTCGCCAGCGCGCGCTCCAGCAGCGCCGACTTGCCGCGCGTAAAGCGCGCCTCCATGCCTCCGCCGCCCTGTGGGGAGACGGGACACCCAGTGTCAGGGGCGCTGGAGAGGGGGCGTGATGGGGAGACCCGAGGGAGAGCTCGAGGGGCCCCTGGGACATCGCCCGCCCCGTCCATCTGCATCAATGCTACGCTCTCCAGCACAAACCACTCTCTCTCTGCAACTTTCCTGTCCATCCTGATGGAAGCCAGAATAAGGGAGGGAACAGGCAACAGGTGTGCATGGGGGAACAGGGGTTTGGGGGAACACGAGATCCAAGGGTCAAGGCAAAAGGCACAGGGAAATGCCACGCGCCCACGGGAAGTCTGGCACCATGCCCTGGGTGATTCTGAAAAAGGAGCTCGGAGAATGTGGGCAGGCCCCCAACGCTTTAGGAAAGTTTCTAGATGGTGGGAAACTAGAGCGGGCCCACGGTCACCCCCAGGACTTGGGCAGCCATGAGAGGGCGCTGTGACCCTTCCCTGGCGGCGCACGAAGCCACAGCAGGCGGAGGAGGGTCAGGAAAGCGGGCAGTAGGGCCTGCTGGGGTCACCCACCTCATGGGTCACCCACTTCACCTCTTTGCAAGTCTGGGGTGAGGCCTCCACCAGGGGCTCAAGGGGAAAGAACCTGGCTCCCATCTGGCAGGGATGCGGGATGTGGGATGGGGGACCCGCGGGCTACCAGCTGGGAGGAGTCTTCCAGGGATCCAGGACGCCCCCACCCCGGGGTGCAGATGATGGGAAAGGGAGCGCTGCACCAGCTGCGATGAGGGTAGTGGGCTGCGCCGCCGCAGGCCGGACCCAGACACCCTGGGACCCCGACACCCTGGGACCCCCGCCCAGTCCTCAAAGCCGGGTAGATGCCCACCCTGCTCCTAACCCCCAGGGGTAAGCCAAAAAGGAGAGGCCAGGCTCCGCAGAAGCCGAAGGGCCGGCACGGTACGCACAGACCCGCGGGCTTGGAGACAACGACGCTAGACAGGGTCACAGGCCCGCAGCCGACGGGGTCTCACCAGGAACTGCGGTGTTCCTTCAGGCCGAGCTGCTTTACGGCGCCGTAAAAGGCGTTGCGTGCGCAGGCGCTCGGCAGGCCGGGCGTGTGGGCGGGACGCGCAGGGCGGCGCCTGGGAGCGGCCGCAGGGTGGCGCGCGTGGGCAAGCGGCCCGATGTGCTTGGCGGTGGCGCGCGCGGTCTCTTGCTCCGGGCATGCATAGGGCATTGGACACACATCTCTTGTTCTGGAACCGCGTGTGTGAGTTCGCTGGTGTCGGGTACGCGCACGAGTCGCGGGCACGGTGCAAGCAGGACCCGGATGCACCGTTGAGAGCACGCCTAGGGGCTCACAGACGCCCAGGGACCCAGTGCACTTAGGGGGACGTCTACATTTCGCTGCCTGCACTGCGCGCACCGTCTAGGACACAGGGCGGAGGGCCTGTGCGGAGCATTTGCTTGTGTCCACCCTTCCACCCCAGGGATCCCCGCTCTGTGTCCATGCTGGATGTGTCCCGTATGCTCACACTTGCCATCCGCAGTGCCTCGCAGTTGCCCCAAGAACAGGTCCAAAGCCACGTTGTTTCCTCTTGATTTTTATCTTTGTTAACCTCAAAACAGTGTAGGAATGAATGGACACTCGTGCGTGGGATTTGAATGCACCCACTGACACAGAAGCAGTGGCAGGGCGCACGTGGCAACACCCGCCTTTACAGCAAGCACCATGTGCTCGGGGTTGAGGGTGCTGACAGAGGCAGGTGTCACATGCACCCACCCACACACAGTGACACACTCGTGGGGTCGTCGCTGACACAGCCGCCCACTGAGAGATGACTGTGCTCACACGTCATGCCACACACATGTGTCACATGCAGCATGGACATACACACCACCCACGCACCTTCCTTGGGTCACAGGGAAGTTGTCACCCTCCATAAAGTGCTCTTTCAGTGGCACACACATACACACACACACACACAACCCCACCTCCCACATCCACCCTGACACAGTTTGCCGTCCCTACGATGAGAGGCAGGTGCGAGGTTGGCCGGAAGCCCGTCTCCCATCTCTCTAGCAGCTGCAGATCCTGTTCTCCCAGCTGTGACTGCAGCACGCTCTTATTTAATGGGCTCTGGGTGGGGGGAGGAGAAAACCAGGGTCAGGTGGGCCAGCCCCTGGGAAAGACCCGCCGGCCAGGCCGATGGGCCACCCTGACCGCTTCCCTGGGCCTGGCTTACCCGTGTTTGTCTTCTTCTCCAGCACCTCAAGGATTTTCTGTGTGTTTCTGTTGATTTGTGTTATTTCTGACAGGAGAGGAGACAAGGGATGCTGGGGTGCAGCCTCAGACAAACCCCCCTTTCTACTGGGAGCCCCCTCAGACAGCTTCTAGCCTGGGGTTCGCCCACAGTCCTGTAGTTGGGGCTACTGACAGTTTCAAATAGCCCTGAGAGACTCCACATCATTCTGCCCCTTCCAAACCCTGAGCTCCTCGCCTGATGCTGGGCACTGGAACAGATTCGCTCAGTAGAGGGCGGCTCTGTGGTGGCACCTGTGGGCGCTGACTTCAGTTTCTGGTTCATGGCTTCAATGAGGCTCTGGACTGTGGTGATACTCTTGGTGACTTCCCCGATGTTCCTGTGGATGGTGGCCCAGCCCTTCCTTTGTTCTTCCTGGCACTGCAGCGCTGAGTGTGAGACTGAGGGTACGGGGTTGCCATGTCTGGGTGACCACCTTTTCCCCGAGCCGCCCCCCCCCCCCAAAACCCGCAGTTCTCCCATGAAACCTGTGCTCACCGTTGGAAAACTCCCTTTTCAAGCCCTGTATCTCTCTGGACATCTCAGCATCTGTTTAAGAGAGGGCAGAGCTGGGGACAGAGCCGGTGGAAAGGGAGCAGGTCTGGGGGACTCTGGCTTCCCGGCTTGCCCTCCCCTGAGAGCACTCACTCTTTAGCAATACCAAAGTGGAGAGAACCAGGGAGAACAGCAACATCAGGATGAGGAGCACATACAGGCCCATGATGGACCTCTGCAGCCGCACGGGGACCTGGGCGCTGTCCGGGGGTGACCTGGGCTGCACTAGGGCTGGGACACAGAGGCCAGGTGACCTCTAGGATCCACACCACCAGCAAGCCCATCGACACTTCTCCAACACCTTCAGCAACTCGCTGTTCCAATACCTCCGGGGCTGGGGCCGTCAGTGGCAGGCATGGTCACCATCTCAGCAACTCAGCCACCACTGCTCCCTTTCGCCAGCAGTAAAGCACCCGCTGGCATCAATATTGGTGGCCAGCAGTGTCACCATCCAGGAGCTTCATCTGTATGCTCAGCAGCTCTGTCACCTCTTCCTTCCCCATCAACTACTTTGTCACTTACAATCTCTCCAACACTGTCACTCAGGCCACCCAGCCCACCAGCAGAAGCATCTTGGATACCCCAGTCACCACACTGAAGCTACCCCACACTGTCACACCACAGTCCTCAAAGCCACTGCTCACTGCTTTCACTGCCAGTCCTTCCCAAGGCAGGGAGCTGCGGGCAGGCCCGTGGTCACTCACCTCGTTTCGTGGGCCCTGGATGACCACACTTGGGCTGGTCCCGGTCTCGGAAGGACAGTGTGATATTCTCATACTCAGGGTCAGAGGCACCTGCATAGGATTTGGAGAGAAAGCCTACCAAGAACTGCCAGATGCCCTGAACACAAGACATTTCCAGGGGTGCTTGGTGTTTGCAGGGGTCTGTGGCCAGGGACACACAGAGCCCTTGGGTGGCCATGTTGGTCCCTGTCATACTCTTCCATCCAAGCCCACCTTCCAGACCCCTCCCCCTCCCAAGGATCCTGACCTTTGTTGTCGCCTGTCTCCCCCCGGTGCTTGTCTTTGAAGGCCGCTGCCTGCATGGTGACCTGCTGTTTCACATTGGTCTGGAAGGTTCCATGGTGCCCAGCCCGCCTGTGTGTCCACACATCCCCTCCCACCGGAAGCTCTGGGGCTGATGGAGAAATCTCAGGCTGAGGAAGGAAATGAGGCTCGGCCCCCTCTTTTCAGGGATCCATGACTCTGCACCCAAGAGTGGTCTCACTGCCTGCCACACTCAGAGGGTCGGAGAGGGACTGGGTCTCTGGAACGACAAGGAAAAGCAGCCCTTAGGCTTGGAACAGAAACTGTACAGGAAGGGGTATTGGTGCATGCATGTGCACATGCATGCGTGCATGTCTGGAGAGAGACAGAGACTGCCTGGGTGAGCTTGTCTGCCTGCCTCCTTTCTGTCTTCTGTCTCAAAAAAAAGCCAATTATCACTTCCCCTTGACCCAGATATTTTCACAGGAAAAAAATAGAAATAACGAAATAAGGAAGTTGATGGCCCCAGGGTCTCACCTGGTAGGGTAAGGATGGTGGCATTAGGCGGTAGGATTTCTGGGTGCTCTTCCATCTTCCTTGCCTGGGCCCCAGTCCCACCCCACAGCCCTCCCCAGCCTCCACACACACACACACACCAGTTTTCCTCTTTAAGGCCCTGTGGGTCCAGGCATGGTGGTACACACTTATAGCCCCAGTACTCTGGGAGGCTGAGGCAGGAGGATGGCAGGTTCAACCCCAGCCTGGGTAACTTAGTGACTAAGTGAGGCCCTGTCCCCAAATAAACAAAGGGAAGTTGGGATGTAGAGATGTAGCTCAGTGCAGAGGCCCTGGGTTCTGTTCTGAGTCATACATATGTGCACACACATGCGCGCGCGCACACACACACACACACACACACACACACACAGGGTCCCTATGAAGGAAAGATGTAATAAGCAATAACAATCCATGGAACTCCACACCCACATTTGGGAATGAGGTCAGATCACATCCTTACCCCTTCTGCCCTCTCTTCCTGGAGACCCAGAGGAAGCAATTTTTTTTTTTTTTTTTTTTTTTTTTTTAATCCCAGCACTCAAGAAGAGGCCAAGGTAGGAAGATCGCTGAAAATTCCAGGCCAGCCTGGGCTATATACTGAGTTCAAGGCCAGCCTGCAGTACTTGTCAAGACCTTGTTTCAAAAAGTAAAAACTTGGGCTGGGGAGATGGCTCAGTGGAAAAAGCACTTCCCTGGCAAGCGCAAGGCCCTGAGTTCAATCCCCGGTTCCGCAAAAAAAAAAAAAAAAAAGTAAAAACTGGGCTGGCCAAATAGCTCGGTGGATTAAAGCGCCAATCACCAGCCTGCCCTGCCCCCAGGGCCCCTTGAGACAGGGATTGAGAAATGGGAGTGGTGGCCCACGCCTGTAATCCCAGCTCTTGGGAGGCTAAACACAGGTGGATCACTATGAGTCCAATCTATATAGTGAGACCCTGTATGACCCTGGCCATATTTCAAGTGTCAGAAGTCTGCTGCTGGGCCCAGCAGCCTAAGAAGATTATAGTTTTCTCTCTGGAAGGAAAATGAAGAGTATCCGACTTTCTGATCATGGGCAGGAAGTGAGCTCTGCTGTATTTTGGATAACGTTCTGTCTCCAAATCATTGACAGATCCTGTCTCCCCAGGAAAAATCAATGTAACAGGGATGCAACGCCAGCCTTGCTATGCCAGGCCTTAGAAAAAAGTAAGTCATTGGGTTACAAGAGCCCCAGGAGACAGACCAATTGGAGGCGGGCTCTGCTGTGAGGTACAGTGGTGAGGCGGGACTGCAGCTTGGAGGTAATTTCTGGCCATTCCAGCAGCCCTCTGCAGCCTTCCCTGCCACCCTTTTTTTTTTTTTTCCAACTTTTTTTTTCCCATGTCAGTCGGGTCTAGCCATATACCCAGGCTGGCTTCCAACTCACTATGGAGACAAGGTTACTCGTGGCGGTTCTCCTGCCTCAGCCTCACAAGCAAGGGGATTATAGGCGTGCACCATCACACCAGCTTAGACTTCTTTTGAGAAGTAAATAGGTGCTAAACAGGGGCCAGGGAGATGGCTCAGTAGAATAAGCGCTTGCTTCCCAAGTGTAAGGGCATGAGTTCAATCCCCGGTTCTGCCAAAAAAAAAAAAGTAGGTGCTAAACTGGAGCCCTGCAAGCAGCCACATCATGGAGGAAACATTCTGAGGGCTGCCTGGCCAGCATCTGCCTTTCCTGGAGTAATAGTCTCGATTTTCTTTTAAAGTAGAAAACACAGGGCTGGTGAGATGGCTCAGTGGTCTAAAACACCTACTTAGAACAAGCTAAGCTAAGCAAAACACAGGGACTGCAGTTCAATCCCCCAGCACCACATGCCAGCCAGCCCCGCCCCCTGGTGGGCTGAGCTGGCCACACACATAAAAAAAAAATAAATGAATAAATAAATTAATAATAATAATAATAATAAAATTTTTTTAAAAAGTAGAAAACACATTTTTAAACCTAGTAATTAGGAGGCTGAGGCAGGGGAATTTCCAGTTCAAGACCAGTCTGGGCTATACAATAGCAAATTTGGAGCCAGCCTGAACAGCACAGTGAAATCCTGTCCAAGTGAGACGGGGGTGGGGTTAAAGAAAAGAAAGAATAGTCCGGCATGGTGGTGTGCACCTGTAATCCCAGCACTCAGGAGACTGAGGCAGGAAGATCATTCAGAGTTCAAGACCAGCCTGGGCTACAAAGCGAGCTCAAGGCCAGCCTGAGCTGCATAGGGAGACCCTTTCTCACAAAGGCCAAAAAATAAAAATAAAGAAAGAAAGAAAGAAAGAAAGAAAGAAAGAAAGAAAGAAAGAAAGAAAGAAAAAGCAGTGACTTCCAGGTGTGGTGGTAATGCCTATAATCCCAGTACTTAGGAGGCTAAGGCAGGAAGATGACCAGGAGTTCAAGGCCAGCCTGGACTTATCAAGGCCCTATCTCAGCCTTTCCTCTCCACCGCAAAGTAAACCCCTGTGGCGCCCTGGTAACTGTTGTGTGCTCTGTGTGTGTCTGTGTACAAGCACACACGCGCGAGTGCCCTGTGTGTCGCGTCTGAGTGTCTGTATGGCTCTTCATTCCACGCTCGCTGAGTGCTTGCTGCATGCCCTGCTCTGCTCTAAGCACGCAGGGAGGCAAGGAGTCTTCTGTTCAGGGTGGATTTTTTTTCTTCTGTTGCTTTTGTTTTGCTGTATTGGGGATTGAACCCAGGATCTCACAAGGACCTCCAGCTCCTGTTTTGTTTTGCACATAAGGTCTGAGCTGCCCAGGCTGAGCTCAGAGTCAAGATCGTCCTGCTCCAGTCCCCTGGGTAACTGGGATCGCAGGTGTGGATCACCGCACCAGCTGGCTTTTCAGGTCTAGCACTCTCTGGGTGCCCTGGTTATGGCCAGGTGAACATGAACCTGGGGCTCGGAGCTCCAGGCGGACGTCCTCTGCAGCACGAGGCAGGTGGCCACGTTCCTCCTGCTCCACACCCAACTCTGCCCGCGCCTCAGGGGTCCCTCTTGGGGTTGAGGTGTGCAGTTAGGGGCTCTGGGCTGAGGATGATTTGGGGCTTCACCCTGACACTGTGGCGACTGGACGTGTCTGACGAAGAAGACGGAAAGCTCTCCTGGGGGACCTAAGATGCACGGTGACCATCACCGTGGCCTCCAAGCTGAGCCTCAAGTCCCCTCCTGACGGCAGCCAGGAGCCTCGGCTGTGGGTGACACTAGAAGACGCTGGGGTCCCATTCTGGGAAGAGGAGTCGGGAGACACCAGGAAAGGAGAACGAGGGCGCGAGCAAGTCCGGACTCCCCTTTCCCTGAGGGGTACCGAGGCTTGCCCCTCCTGCCCCGCGCCGCTGAAGAAAACACGCACAACTTTGCCTGCTTGGCCATCCTAGCTGTCTCTTGGTTTATTTATTTCCAGCATCCCCAGGCTCGCCCCCCTTTTTTAGCCCCCCAAGACCCCACCACCCTGCACCCCCGGCTCAGGCGACCACCCGCAGGCGACAGCAGCGTGCCGCCGTCCAGTCCATGCCAGCGCACTGGCAGTGGCACGTGGTCTCGGCGCGCACGTCCCATGAGCCACAGCCCATGCCGCATGCGCAGCCCGTGACGGCGAAGCCTGCGGGAAGATGGGGCGGGTCAGTTGGACCTGAACTGAGTGGCTGCAGGGTGGGTGGACGTGGAGGGGCCGGATGTAGGGACAGGGCCTGAACACCCAAAGGTCCTAAGGAAAGGGGATCTGGGCTGGGATGCAGGGAGGAGGCTGGGGTCCAGGGCAGAACACAGGAGGGGAGGTGTGCTCACCTGCAGGACAGGTGGCCAGGGTCCCCCTGGAGGAGACGCTTCTGCAGTCCAGGCCCATGTTCTTCACAGCCCCTAAACCTGCACGGGAGGGAGGACCCCCTGTGAGACTCCATCCTCAATGCCACAGGGGCCCTGGTGACTTGGATTTTGGCAGAGAATTCAGAGCTTCCCTGGAGCCAGGTGTGGAGTAACCCTGTAACCACAGCTCTCTGGGAGGCTGAGGCAGGACGACTGCAGCTTCAAGCTCAGCCAAGGCTGCTTAAGCACCTCAGTGAGACCGCTTCAGAATAGTTTCCCTAGGAATAGGCTGCTGCCTGGCTCAGGAGTGGAGCACTCGCTCAGCCTGCGGGACGCCTGGGTTCAACCCTGGGCACCAAGAGCAAAACAAATCCCTCTCGGAAGGCCTGGTGAGGAGCCAGTGCCCTGGCAGTGGCACATGGGTGCAGAGGGGGACTGTGCCCTCCCTCCCCACTGCTGCAATATCTCTCTTCAGGTGACCACTGCATCCAGACACCGGCCAGGGGGTGATGACCAGAGATAAGTGCAGGGGCTGTGGTCTGAGGAACAGGCAGAGAAACAAAGGCTTGTATTCAAGGGCAGAGACAGGGCACCCCTGACAGTGCACCTGCCTACGTGAGTATTGGATGCCAAGTCCCGCTGCCTTGACTTGGGTGTTTTGGGGGAAGGTAAAGTTTGGGGGTGAGGGTTGGGTGGGGGTTGGGTTTGGGAAAATTTGGTTGAATTTAGATCTCGGCTGGAGATGGGGGCTGGGAGAGTGCGGAGTGGGTTGGGGTGGGCTTGAGGCAAAGGTTTGGTTCTCCTTGGGGCTGGACCTGGGCCAGGTTGGCCACCAGAGTTAGGGAGCCCATGAGGCCATGCTGGGGTTGGATGAGGGGTCCTCACTTAGGGAGCTGACTTGGCTTTGGATCTTCTCATTGATGGCTTCATCCACAGGACACAGTGACTCGCTGGACACCAGCAGCCCCAGGGTGGGGAGGAAGAGGAGGAGGAGGAGGGAGTCAGCCTTCATTGTGTGGGTGCTGCCAGAGGGAACAGGGGACCCACCTCTGAGTTAGATCCTTTCTGTGAGGGAGAGGAGGACCAAGAGCCTGAGGTTCCCCAACCCCGCTTTGCCTCTGGAGCCTGGGTTGGGACTCCGCAAGGGCCGGAGAGGCCATCACTCACCTGCTCTGTGAGCTGAGCAAGACGCAGTCGATTCTGGGGCACAAATTCCTCTGTCACCACTCTCCCTTGGAGAGTGTAGAATAAATGCCTTGGCCCCTGGCCATACCCACATCCGGGGCCCTGCCCATATCCGGGGCCAACAGGAATCACCAGAGCAGAATTGTGGGCACAGAGGGGGACTGTGCCCTCCTTCCCCTCCTTCCAACCCCCCCCCCTCCGCTGCAATATCTCTCTTCAGGTGACCGCCTCATCCGGACCCTGGTCGGGGGTGAATGATGCCCAGAGATAAATCCAGGGGCTGCTGTCTAAGGAACAGACAGAAAAACAAGGGCTTGCATTCCAGGGCAGAGAGAATGCCCACTTGGCAGTGCACCTGCCTGCATGAGTGTCGGATTCAAGTTCATACCCACAGGCTCCTGGTGGCTCACCAGTGGGTCCATTGCAATTAGCTCCTCCAGAGGGATTATCCGCATCGCTAACTGCCACACCATGGCCCCTGGACCACATGGCCAGTTTCTGTAGGATCTACAACTAGGGGAGCGAGGTGGTTATAGTTGTTTGTGTCCAGCACAATGGACTTTTACCGAGAAAAATAGACATAGCATAAAGTTGACCTTGTTTAAGTGTACAATTCAGTGGACACTAAGTACATTCACATTGTTCCACAACTGTCATCACCTTAATCTTCAAGGAGAAAAAATATTTTTCAAGGCAGGTCTCACTGTGTAGCATAGGCTGGCCTTGAATACATGGCGACCCTCCTGCCTCAGCTTCCCTGGTGCTGGGATTACAGGGTGAGCCACTGTGCCGGGCCATGCATGTGTGCTTCACTGATCATGATTTAGGGGCATGAGATATCTATGTAAAACCGGCAAGGGTCCAAAAGAGGGCACCATTTAGCGTGCACCTACTATGTGCAGACCATTGGGTATGTGGGAGGGAGTGAATGGACCCTGCTCTTCCTGTGTCGACCCCTTGTCTGCCAAGCAGAGGCAGATGGCACCAGAATGTCCAAGCAGCCTCCTGCCCAGGGGAAGAAGAACTTGGTTACAGGAGAACCTCTGACCCAGCTATCTGGCCCACATGGGATGAATCCAGGAGTGTTTTTGTGGAGGAGATGGCTGAAGACGGGAGAGGAGTCAGAGTTCAATGGGAAAGCAAGCTGGGCAGGGCATCCTACTGGACAACACAGCGTGTCCCGAGGTCCTGAGGCAGATGGGAGAGCGCTGATTCCAAGACGCTGAAAGTTAACTGCTAAGACAGTAGGGAGCCTGGTAGGAAAGGCCTCCCTCTTGTCTGAGGCTTCCAGGAGACTGGAGCTCACTGCCCGCCCTTCATCCTCCCTGAGTCCCAGCTCCTCCCTTCACCCAGGAGACCCTCAGACACAACCCTCAGAAGCAAGGAGTTTTGCAAGAAAAACAAGAGCTTTTGGAGGCCTGGGTGGGTGGCGCAGTGGGACAGCACTTGCCTGGGATGCATGAGCCCTGGGTTACAGCCCACATACAGCAAACTCATTGGTTCTAATTTTTAGGTTATCTTTGAGGACTCTGATTTTCAAAGCCTTTAGTCAGAGAACTTTTTTTTAAAATTTCTTTTTCTTTTCCTTCTTTCTTTTCTTTTTCTTTTTTCTTTTTTCTTTCTTTCTTTCTTTTTTTTTTTTTTTTGTGGTACTGGGGATTGAACTCAGGCCCTTGCGAAGAGAACTTTTCAGATGAAAGCATTTACAGGCTGCAGGAGAAATGGACCACTCTGAGAAGAGTGCTGCGCGGAGCCTCTGGAGTCCCCTAGGGGTCTGATTTGGAAACCTTGGGGCAAGAAAGAGCCATGCATCCTTTAATTTTCTTTGGTGGTCCTTTGGTTGGTTGGTTGGCTGGTTGGTTGGTTGGTTGGTTGGTTGGGGGGTGTTATTTGTCTCCCCAAATCCTCATGCATTTATGGAGCTGATTTCTAGAGGTTATGATTAATTCATCCTCCAGGGCTGGGATTATGAGTGTGAGTGCTACCCACCC
>NW_004524790.1:1726464-1766731 GCF_000260255.1 Octodon degus
AAGGAGTTAAAATAGAGATGTGCAGACTGACCTGCAGGGTGTGGCGGGCGGGTGAGGAGTAGGAAAACAGGACTGTAGCAGCAGAGGGGGCAACCAAGGACACTTGGAACTCCTCAAGGACATCCTGGTTTTGTGTCCTTGTGTCCCAGACGCCTAGCAGGATGTCATGTACAGCTTAAACATTAATCTTAGGCACATAGGATAAGGTTTGCTTTTGTTAACTGAAAGTAATCTAAAGGCTGAGACTATATATACATAAAAATAAAGACTGAAGATGGCGCAGCAGCCTTTTGCTCTAGCCCTCACTTTGCTTGCATTGAGTGTCTGTGTGTCTTTGTTTTCAGGCAGCGCCCATGAGTCTTTCCCAGCAAGTAACTGAGACAGGGTTGTTTTGTTTTGTTTTGTTTTTGTTTTTATACCAGGAATCTCTCAGCACCTTGTGCTTGCAGGCAGGTGCTTATGCCTCTGAACTATATTTCTCAGCCCCTTAATTCTCTTTTTTTTAATTTTAATTTTATTGAGAAACAAATGGGCTGGAGAGATGTCTCAGTGGTCTAAAGCACCTACTTAGAACAAGCTTGGCAAGGCATCAGGGACCGCGGTTCAATCCCCCAGCACCACATGCCAGCCAGCCCCGCCCCCTGGTGGGCTGAGCTGGCCACACACACACACACACCACACTCTCTCTCTCTCTCTCTCTCTCTCTCTCTCTCTCTCTCTCTCTCTCTCAAATAAATTAAAAAAAATTAAAAAAAAGAGAAACAAATATGAATGAGAAAGTTTCAAAGCTGATTAATAAGACAGTTTCAATAATCAATACATTGTACATTGTTATCTTCTTAGTGGTTATCCATAGTACAAGAAGCAGACAGGATATCCTGTCCAAACACTGTTAGTACACCTCTTTCTTCTCATTGAATTAAGTAAAAGTAGCTGTATATCTATCCTAACTATTTTGCATATATAAATACAAAATGATCTTTCCTTTGTATCCTTTTTTTGTTTAGTCCTGTTAGAGGTGGGTATTCTATTGGAATCTAAATACTATAGGTGTTTGAATTCAGCAAAACAATCCAACACTGGCTAGCAGTCTATAATATTAGTGGGTTATCCTCAGAAGTTATTGACTTGAGCCTTTTACAGCTCATCATATTAATATGGGTTTACTTTATATACCTCATTTTTATACTTTTCTGCTGGATGGTTAAGACCAAGATAAAGCAAGACCTATATAACAAGAAATGCAACTTTTGTATCTGATAAGGTCAGTGAAGTCCCCTCAGGATTTATCCTGTAGCCCTGTACCGCACTTTGTAGATCCTTTGTCAGTGTCAGCCATGAGGATCAGTCACGGCCATTGCTTGACCAATTTGCTCTCCGTGAAAGCCTGAGAGAATGTTTTTTCTCTCCATGTGACTCTCCCCAGGCTCACTTTACATCATCGAACACATTCCTCTGTGGCCCCATAATCTCCTTGATCAGAAAATTTGGAGCACAACTGAGTTACATGTTGTTACAGTACAGGTTCTCCTATGTCCCGAGTCTTCACTGACCTGGAAAGGCTAGGGCCAAAATGTTGGCTGACCTTGTACCCCTTCCTTTTCTCCAATTTTGATCTGCTAAGTTAGGTTGTTAACCCTCCAGAAGAGAAGCTTATTATTAACCTGAAATATATGCAGTTTGGTTTACCCTGTCTGTTTAAATATCAAACATCTTTGGCATATCATGGAACAGGTATTTTCCATCAAATATTGATATGTTGAACTTTAAGTCCTTACAGAATATGAAGGAAAAATAATTTTTAAAAACTAGAAATAAGCATTTACTTATTTTTACAAAGAAATTTAGAAATCTAACCATATACAGAATTGTAATAGGACAGACCTGTGACACTTTTTTTCTTATTCTTGTGTCTTTTTTTTTTTTAATTACCCTTTTTTAAAGAAAAAAAAAAAACCTTTACTTGAGAGACAGTATGGAAATAATTGGTATGTCATGACAAGAAGTACATATTTAGAAGACCAGGATGGCAGGCACTCCAAGCATGACCCCTCTATTACACATCGCCATCCTCAGTGCAGCCGCCTGGCTCACAGGCACCAGCATATACACAGTTAGTCAGGGGGAGAATCCCACCAGCCAACCGCTAGTCTCAAAAACCTGCTGATATCCCCAGGATCCCTGCCCCACCCATCTCATGCGCACAAATGCATGGCTTTACCCCTGTCATGTTTCCCAGCTTTTCTCCTTGCCTACTCCTCAATGTCCAGTCCTCAAGTTCTCGCTTTCCTTTTATTTGTGTTGTTCTTTCTATATGTAATTCCTCTTTGAGTTCTTATACTAGGGAGACAATGCAAAATGATATTTATACATGTTTAATTCTCTTTTGAAAACAAAACTCTTCTTGGGCCCACCAAATAGCTCAGTGGATTAAAGCGCCTACCAGCAGGAGCAGGGGCTGGGAGTTCAATCCCTGGGCCTGCCCTGCTGGCCCTGCCCCCAGGGCACACTGAGACAGCAATTGAGACTGGGCGTGGTGGCACACGCCTGTAATCCCAGCTCTTGGGCGGCTGTAAACAGGCGGATCACTACGAGTCCAATCTAGTAGTGAGACCCTGAACACCCTCTAGACTGTTTCCTAAAATACAAAAGCAAAAAACTAAACTCCTCTTATTTGCCCAATTTCTAACGGTAAAAATGATCTCTACTGACCTTGACTTCACATCCAATGCTATCAAATAAAATCCTAGGGGGCTGGGGAGATAGCTCAGAGGCATAAGTGCCTTCTAGGCAAGTGCAAGGTTCTGAGTTCGATCACTGATGCTACAAAAAAAATCCTAGAAATACCAGAATAGTCACATATTTAGATTTCTCAGACTCGCAGTGATCCTTCTGTTTTCTGCCTCTGCAGTGCTGGGGTTACAGGCGCACGCCAGCGAACTCGGACTCCATCGTTGACTCAGTGCGCCTGAGAGCGGGGCTGGCACAGCATGCCAGGATTGAACCCTGGCCCCTGCGCTTCCCTAAGCAAGCACTTAGTCTGCTAAGTTATATCACCGGCCCCAAAAGTTGAGAAAGATTTTTTTGAGGAGGTGGGGCTGGCTCAGGCTGCCTTGAGGGCGGGTCTGGTATGGCATGTGGAGCTGGGGGATTGAACCCTGGTCCCCTGTGCCGGACTGAGATAACCCAGGCAGGTGTTTAAACAACTCAGCTAACCGGCAAGCCCCCTGCATATTTAGATTTTTAAATCCAGTTTTATGAAAGTACAATTTACATATAATGTGCCTTTTGAAATGCCTGGTTTGATGCATTTTAACAAAGATAGATAAAGATATAGGTGTAGATATAGATGGTGTAGATACAGATAGGTTTGCCTGCTGTACGTTTTGTTTTTCCTAAGCAGAGTTTAAAATAGGTAGATATAGATGTAAATATAGATGATGTCAATGTAGATATAGGTATCTGTCAGCTGTATGAATGATTTCTCTTAAGGAGAGTTTGTCTCAATCAGATTTTATTGTGTCTTTTTTGTTGCTGTTTTTGTTTTCTTTTTGGCGGTACCGGGGATTGAACTCAGGCCCTTGAGCTTGCCAGATAAGCGCTTTTTCTACTGAGCCATCTCCCCAGCTATCATGTCATTTAGAGTAAAATTCTACATACAGCCATGTAACCATCACCACCAAATGCTCATTTTTAAAAAATTTTTATCGGTCCCTGTTTGTAGTACATGACACCTAAACTCCTTGCGGGCAGTGGGTACCTGTACCGAGCTCGTCTTCATTCTTGTTTCCCCCTCCCCCTCCCTCCCTCCTCCTCTCCCCCTCCCCCCCCTTTCTTCTGCCTCTTGGTCTCCTGCCCATTTCCGAAAGCCAAGGCTCATCATTTAAATTGGAGTTAGGCAAAACAAGAGCTGCTAAGAGCCCCCAAAGAAAAGGTCTCTGTCTCATGAAGCCACGCAGGATATTTCTGCCCCGTACCCTGGCTTTCTTTATGAATATTTACAACTGCCAGTGGCTGCTTCTCCTCCTGTGAATGTGCTTCTGTCCCTGAAGTCTAATTTGAACAAAGAGGACTTGCATCGATCTTTAGTCACTCTGGGACCTAGAAGCTGCTGCCGGCCTCCGAGGAAACCCGGGCTTCCGATTGGCTGCCTGACTGGGCACTAACTTGTTGCCCTGGTGATGAGGCGGGGAAGACAGGCCCTGTGGCAAATCAGGAACGTGTCCCTGACGCTGCCCCCCCCCTCCGAGGAGAATGATGGAAAACACAAAGTCAAAGCCTTATCTGTACGAAGCACATTGAAGCCAGACTCCTCTGTTTCACTACATGCTGAAGGAAAATCAAAAACATCGCAAAGATCTAGACGTTAGAAACAGAAACACTGAACCTATTGGCAGATAAAACAGGTACAACTCTTCAAGTCCTGGCTATAGGCCAGGACTTTCTGAGCAGGATCCCAGTGGCACAAGAAATAAATACTGACAATTAACAAATGGGGGGGGGGGTGGTCAAATAGCTCAGCGGATTAAAGCGACTGCAAGCAGACTTAGGGGCTTGGGGTTCAATCCCCAGGCCTGCCATGCTGGCCTCGACCCCGGGGCATGCTGAGATGGTGATTGAGACTGGTAGCACACGCTTGTAATCCTAGCACTTGAGGGGCTGTAAACAAGAGAATCATTACAAGTCCTAACTAGTAGTGAGACCCTGAACACCATGTAGACCCTTCCCTAAAATAAAATTTAAAAAAATTAAAATTAGAAATTCCATTTGACTCAGCTAGTGCCTTCTAGGGCTCTTCCCAAAAGAGCTAAAGGAATCGCACTACAGTAACCCATGGGGCCGGGGAAATGGCTCAATGGAATAAGTGCTTCCCCGGCAAGGGCAAGGGACTGAGTTCAATCCCTGGTTCTGGAAAAAAAAAAAAAAAAAAAAAAAAAGTAACCCATACTCGTACTGCAGAGCAGACATTGGTAGGAAAATGGATACGCCCAGAAAATACAGGCTTAAGTGAAACACACCAGACAGACAAGCTCAACTACCTTATGGTATCTCACATTTTAGTAAGGCAACGTGTAAATGAAAAGTAAATATTTGATAGAAGGAAATAGGGAGATAGTTCCTTTGCAAAGAGGACAGTGTCTTACCGACTGAGCGCTAGGGAGGGAGAGCAAAAGGTCTAAGGTGCGCCACGGTCTTGATTACTTTCATGGTTTACCTTGACTCATGGTTTGTAGGGGTTTCAGTCCATGGTCTGCAGATTCCCAGGGAGGGTGGCATGGCCGGGGACACCATGTAGGAGAAACGGTCTGTGGCAGGGCAGGCAGGAAGCAGTGGCCCTTTCCCTTTTTTTTTTTTTTTTTTAATTTATTTTTATTTATTACATTTATTTATTGTGTGTGTGTGTGGCCAGCTCAGCCCATCAGGGGGTGGGTCTGGCTGGCATGTGGTGCTGGGGATCGAACCGCGGTCCCTGTGCTTTGCCAAGCTTGTTTCAAGTAGGTGCTTTAGACCACTGAGCCATCTCTCCAGCCCCTCCCTTTGTTTTTTTTGTGGGTTTTTTTGGTTTTTTGCTTGCTTTTGGTGGTACCAGGGACCAAACTCAGGACCTTGGGCTTGCCAGGCAAGCACTTATTCCACTGAGCTAGCTCCCTGGCCACACCTTTCTCTTTTATCCCACCCAGGCTTTTGCATGGTGCCATCCATACCCAGATCTATGCTAACGTAGTCATCCCAAAATCTCAGCAGCACACTCCGATCCAGCCACCTCCCAAAAGCCCCACCTGTGAGCACATTAGGCTTTGCAGGAGGGACATCCAAATACAAGGGTGACAGTTGGGAACACATACCAAATGCAGTGAATGCAAACATTATGCAGCAGTCCCTTGCTGTTTCATGGTTCGGCTTTCATGAAGTCACTGTTTTGTGGGGTTTCAAAAAATAGTAATCTAAATTATTTATCGTGGGATTTTGTGGTAGAGTACTGTATACGTGTTTATACATGTAGTACTTATGGTTTTAATGATTTTTGCCTTAAAATGTTTTACATACATAAAAATGTTAACTCTAATACATTAAAAGAATATTAAATCGAAATAAAATACACTGTTTTCTTTAGCAGATGAATACATACTATAACGTAAGTATATGACTGTTAAATTATGTCGGTTTATGAGTTTAGAAAATCATTAAGAATAGTAGAAATGTTTCTAAAAGTGGGGGAAAGGTTCATGAGTGTGGGAAGGGTTTAGAAAGCCTCAATATACATATGTAAATACTAAAATAAATCTACCATAGCTACCTCGCTGATTTTCCGTTACCACGGGGGTGTTTGGAAGGTGACCACGATGAGTGAGGGACCACTGTGTATTATAAACATGACCTAAAAAATTAAAGTAATAGTAGTAATAATGGGGGAAGGAAACCTAGAGCCAGAGAAAAGAAGGTGGATGGGGAAGGGAAGGGGAATAGAAAGAACCCAGGTGTGTCGGGTGCGTGGACCTACGCCATGAGCACATAAGCTTCATGTGCTGTAAACACACGCTCATAAAATAAAAGCTCCGGCACCGCCTGATTTCCTGAGAAGCAGGCCTTTGGGCCGCAGCCGGAGCATGCACACACTTCCTGCCTGCAGGGGGCTCGGCCTGCACTGCAGGAGTCGGGGCTTCCCCCAGCAGCCGGCACAGCAGGACCCCTGGGGACCAGGCCGAGGCCGAGACAGACGGGGAGCGCCTTGTGGTGGGCAGGGGAAAACGTGAAGGATCTTGGTCTCAGCTGCAGTGGCAGGCAGCAACACCAAAACAACACTAGGACTTGGAGGCAGATTTATATTGATGGACACTGACCAGGATCAATCCCAAAATATCAGCCCTGCTGTCTGGAGGTCTAGGGCTCATGTGGCATAAGCAAGCAGGAAGTGCAGAGGCGGAGTGGCTTGTCAACCCAGGATGGGTGTCTACAGGGGGCATCATGGAGACCAAGCGACCAGAACAGGGACTATTGTCCTTTTTTTTTTTTTTTTTCCAGAACCGGCAGAACCAGGGATTGGATTCAGGCCCTTGTGCTGGCCAGGCAAGTGCTTATTCCACTGAGCTATCTCCCTGGGCCAGGGACTATTGTTACAACTAAGAAACTGAAGAACGCTGGCTGCGGAGGGCATTTGGGTTGCACACCAATTCGGGTCTTCCCTGGGGAGCCCACTGCCACCAGCCAGCCGGTGAAGCTGACAACCCCCTCACCTCAGGGCCCCTTAGCAAGGGCTGAGCTGCCCCTGCTGCCCCGGTGGAGGGCTCAGCCTTGTGGGGAGCGGGTCACACACGCGACCACGCCTCCTTGCCACAGCCACCCAGTCAGCTGGGATCAACATCCCCCCACTGACAAGACAAGGTTCACAGGGGCAGGGTATGCTGTCCTGGGTCACACAGCCAGTGAGAGCCGAGCTGGGGCTTGAGCCCAAGCCTGGGTCTGGCACCAGGACTGTCACATTCAGCTATGATGGGGAGGGAGGGACACTTCCTAGATGGCCATAGTGCTGTGTCCCACCAGCTTTTCTGCTTCTTTTGCTTTGCTCTCTCTGTCTCTGTCTCTCTGTCTCTGTCTCTGTCTCTGTCTCTCTCTCTGTCTCTCTGTCTCTGTCTCTCTCTGTCTCTCTCTCTCTCTGTCTGTCTCTGTCTCTTTCTGTCTCTCTCTCTCTCTCTTCTTCCTTCCCAGCACTAGGCATTGCAGCCACGCTTTAAAAATGCTGTATTTTTTTGGTTTTCTGAGACAAGGTCTTGCTACATAGCTCAGTCTGCCCTTGAGTTCACTACTCAGGCTGGCCTCAAACTCATAGCAATCCTCCTGCCTCAGCCTCCCAAGTGCTAAAAATACAGGCATGTGCCACCATGTCCAGCTATGTTTTGTTTTGACATTTTATTTTATTTTGAGACAAAGTCTTGGGCTGGGAATATTGCTGAGTGGCACAAGTACCTGAAATATAGATAGTAAAAATATTACAATAGTCAAGCTAACACATTCAGCATTTTGCTGAATTACCCATTTTGTTCATGCATATCTAAGGTCATTTCTCTCAGCAAAACCCCCAATTATAGTACATGCTTAGTGCCTACAGTCCTTCCGTTGTCTATTGGATCTTTAGAGTTGGTCTCTGTCTCATCTTTTCTTTTCTCTTTCGAGACAGGCTCTCAATATGCAATTCAGGCTGGCCTTGAACTCATAGCGATTCTCCTGCCTCAGCCTCCTGTGCACTGGAGATGACAGGGGTGCACCACCACACCCAGCTAACAGTCCACACTTTTAGACCATAGCTTTCTCTTACCACATCACAGTGGGGGACCCACTCCAGCCACACGACGTGGGAATGGGGACACAGAGGCTGCGCCTCCATGTGCCCCATATATAACTAGAAGCAGATTAAGCCTGAGCATTCCACCTCTATTTCATGTCTCCCTCGTTACCTTAAAATTGGGGGTCAGCCCTGCACACAGTTACCGCTTCAGGACAAGGCTATCTACTAACAGCAACTTTACCTGGCTGCCTCACCCCTCCTCGGGCCACAGACAAGATGGCATGAAGTAAATTGTTGGACTCGGTGGCACACACCTGTCACCCCAGCACTCAGGAGGCTGAGGCAGGAGAATCACAAGTTCAAGCTCAGCCTGGGCAACTTATGGATTGAATGAGACCTGGTCTCAAACTCAGTTATGCATGAGGAGCGCTGGAGCCCGCTCGCTGGGACCACGTCCGGCTCCCAGTGGTCTCCAGCAAACAGAGAAGCACTTCTGAGCCTCAGTTTGTAAGATTGGAATAGCCAGGCCTGGTGGCCCACACCTGTCATCCCAGCACTCAGGAGGCTGAGGCGAGAGGATCATCATGAGTTTAAGGCCAGCCTAAACTACATAGTGAGACTCTGTCCCAAAAGAAAAATAGAAAGAGAGGGCTCAGGAGATAACTCAGTGGTCTAAGCACCTGCCTGACAAGCACAAGAACCTGGGTTCAATCCCTGGTACTATCTGCTGCACCAACCCTACCTCCAGGCTTGGTGGTACATGCCTATAATCCCAGCACTGGGGAGGCTGAGACAGGAGGATCACTACGAGTCTGAACTGCACAATGAGACCCTGTATCAAATAAATATTGTAAAAAATGAAAAAGAGGGCCAGCCAAATAGCTCAGCAGATTAAAGCTCCTGCAAGCAGGTGCAGGGGCTGGGGGTTCGATCCCCAGGCCTGCTGTGCTGGCCCCACCCCCAGGACAGGCTGAGATGGCAAGTGAGACTGGGCGTGGTGGTGCGTGCTTGTAATCCCAGCACTTGGGAGGCTGTAAACAGGAGAATCACTACAAGTACAATCTAGCAGTGAGACCCTGAATGCCCTATAGACCCTTCCCTAAAATAAAAAAAGCAAAAAAGATTGGAACATTAGTAACAATGTCACAGGACCCCACTGAAGACTTTTTTTTTTTTTTTTTTTGACGAAGACAGTCTCAAAATGTAATCCAGGCTGACGCCAAACTCAAGCGATCCTCCTGTCTCAGCCTCCAAATGCTGGAATGACAGGCAGGCGCCACCACAGCCAGCAGGACTGTCTTACGTGACTGCGCCGGACAGGGCATGGAATGGGGTAAAGATTTCATGTGCTGCACCTTCTGTCTTCCGGATCTTACCGGGCTCAGCCCCCCAGGAAGGACAGCAGCCACCTGGTCCTGTCTCGCTGGCCAGGCAGCTGCCGTCACCCGTCCCTCTAGGAGCCAAACCTACTCGCTCCCAGGGCGGTTTCCTCAACCAACACTTTTTCACAATGTTCTTGGTAGCAGATGTCGGTTAATCTGTGTTAAGATTTTGAGCAACTTTTCTTGTAAAAAAGAAATAGGGGAAGCTGCCTCTGCTTCCTCTGCGCGGGGCCGGGACTCGGACTCCGTGCCAGCTCGCCTTGGTTGATTGAGCCACCTCGCTTCCTCCTCTGCACAGAGCCACCACCCCCCTCCGCAGGTCCTCTCTTGGCAGCCAGGTATCCGGGCTCCTATCTCTCTCATCAGGGCCTCCTCTGCCAGGTGTGTGCCCCCGAGCCACCACTCAATTGCCACCTCAGTGCGCCCCGGAGGCAGGGCTGGCACAGCAGGCCTGGGGATGAACCCCCAGCTTAATCTGCTGAGCTATTTGGCCGGCCCTTTTTTTTTCTTTTGGAGAACCAGGGATTGAACTCAGGCCCTTGCACTTGCCAGGGAAGCGCTTATTCTACTGAGCCATCTCCCAGCCCAGACTGTCTTGAAAAAGGAAGGAAGGAAAGAAGGAAGAAAGGCAGGCAGAGAAAGGAAAAAGAAAGAAAGATCCACTGTTACTTTCCATGCAAACCGAGCTAGTGAGGGGAAAAGAAAGTTTTTCCTAGAACTACAGTTTACACCAGCTGAAGGGCGGACAAAGTTGGCGATAATCCTCAATGGGTGGAGTCGGGCTGATCCTGTAAACTGCGTCCCAGCTTCCCAGGATGCCCAGGCAGAAGGATCAGAAGTTCAAGGGCAGCCTGGACAATCTGCCGAGCCCCTTGCTCAAAGATAAAACTAAAATGGGCTGAAGATGCGCGCGGCCCAGCAGCAGAGCCCTTGGCTGGGATCCTGAGATCCTGGGATAGATTCCCACGCTCAGGCACTGCAGAGAGAGGGAAGGGGAGGGGAAACCGAGACTGGGGAAAGAAACGACGGCTGTTAACACCTGTGGAGAGAGATTCCTGGGTACTGGACCCCTAAGCCCGGCGGTGAGTCACAGCTGGTGACTTTCAGACCCCTGACGTGAGCT
The DNA here is from genome assembly GCF_000260255.1 of Octodon degus. Taxonomy (NCBI): domain Eukaryota; kingdom Metazoa; phylum Chordata; class Mammalia; order Rodentia; family Octodontidae; genus Octodon; species Octodon degus. The sequence continues at coordinate 1,737,254 of NW_004524790.1, forward strand.
GGGGCATAAGATTCTGCCTCCAGCGCAACCTGGCTGCGCCGGCAGCTGTGGTTCTCACCACCCACTCACAGGAGGAATAGGGCAGCTGGGATGTGGGGGACAGGTTACAGTGTCATGAGGGAGCAGCCACCGAAGGCCGGAGCGCCAGACGTTCTGGGGACAGGCAAGGAGCCAAGGGATGAGAAAACTGGAGGACAGGAAGTGGAGGCCTGGCGGTGAGGGGGGCTCACCTAAGACGGGTAGGAGGATGAGACGGGAACGGCGAGGGTGTCCAGGGGAAGCAGGGGTGGGGGGGCAGGAGATTCTGCCAGACACACGGGGACAATAGAATCACAGGCAGCCTCTCAGGGTGCAGACAGGAGGCTGGGTTTGAGGATTTGAGTCACTGCCACGCCTGGGGGAGGGAGGGGCTTGGACTTTTTTTTGAGACAGGGTCTCACTATGCAGCTCAGACTGGCCTTGAGCGCCCTTTGTAGCCCAGGGTGGTCTCGAACTCGCAGTGATCCTCCTGTCTCAGCCTCCCAAGTGCTGGGAAGACCAGTGTGCTCCACTGCGCCCGGCTCCATGGATCTTTGTGGGCGATGTTGCCTTTAAAGCAGAAACACGAGGTCAGCAGGCATGGGGAAGCAGCAGGAGCGGAGGCGGCCTAAGAAGTCTCGTGTTGTCCCTGCTCAGAACCCCTGAGTCACCCTCACCCTGCTTCTCTGTGGCCTCCAATTAGGGTCACCCGAACCGGGTTGAGGCGCTGGAGGTCAGAGCCAGAGCGCGTTGGGGCACAGCGCCCCCTGGCGTCCACGGTGCGGTGGGCTCGCTAAGGTGGGTCGGACTGGGGACCGGCGCCCTGCCCACCCCAACCCCTTGCAGCGCGGCTCGGCCACTCCTGAGGCCGAGACAGGAAGATCCCTCCTCACCGCTGGGGCCTTCCTCGGGCCCCCGCCTGTACTACGGCGCGTGCAGGTTTTTCTCAGACTGCCCTGTGTACTCAAAAGAATTGGTGACCCCAACCTCAAGAGGGTCCTGGGTACCCCGAAGGACAAAAGGCTGCGCTCCACCAGGGAACGATTTCCCACCCCAACCCTTCCAGGTGTCGTCCGGGCCTGGGTCTGCCCAGCACCCCAAATCCTAGTCGTGCCCTGACTGTGGCAGCTGAGGGACGGGTTCTCTTGCTCCTGCCTTCAAACCCCCGACCCCCTGCTTTTAAAGCGGCTCTATCTGGGGACCAGGCCTTTATGGAGATAATTAAAAAGAGGAAATTAACTGTGGACCAGAAAAGGGGCTGGAGGATGAGAAGGAGCAAAATACGTGTAAATCTGCCCAAATGAATCCATTAATTTAAAAAATGCCTTAAGAATTTAAAATAACCCCCCCAAAAAATAAACCCACAAAGGTTTTTAAATTTTCAGACAGGAAATCAGGACACAGACATGGATGATCAGGATGAGTAGGGAAGGGGCTTGGGGCTGAGGCAGGAGCATGTGCATGCTTCAATGCCTGTCTGAAGAAGCAGGGAGGGGGAGGGGCAGGGAGAGAGGGATGCAGAGAGACCCCGCCCACCACACTGTCATCTCAGATTTGCAGCCTCCAGAACTTCAGGGCAATGACGTTCTGTAAAGCCGCCCAGCCCGAGTGCCGTGGCTGCAACACTAACCAGTATGCCTGCTGAAGGCTCTGATGAGTCCCACAGCCAGCACCACCCTAGGGCTCAGGAGCAGCAGCAGGGAGGGTCTGCTGTGTGCCTGTTCTGGCAGAACACAGGGCCTCGTCCCTGCTGCCAGAAACAACCTAGCCTCTGTGGTTGCAGGACCCACAGGGCCAGTTCCTGCCTGTAATTCCAGCATTCTAGGAGGCTGAGGCAGGAGGATCCCATGTTGTAAGCCAGCCCTGCAAGGCTGTCTCAAATAACCAAACTACCACCAGCAGAGAGCAGCCAGCAGAAGCCTAGGGACAGAGGACTGACACCCATGCCACCAGCTGTCCCATATGACATCTCCTCTGCAGGGTGGTTGCTGTCACAAGCCCTGGCTTAGGGACAGTGGGACCAGCAAGACTGCCAGGCCTTGCAGCTGGTGAATTCTGGCACCAGCCATTATCAACTAAAGCCAGGCTTTTAACTTCAGAAAGAAAGGGAGGGGTGGGCGGCTGGTGGGAAGAGGGAGTTTATTTCTCTGCGGAGGCTGGGTGGGCTAGGTCAGGTCAGGGCAGGGCCACATCTTCCAGCTTCTGGTCCAAGGTCTTGAGGTCATCCAGGAACCGGGTGGGGGTGAGGATGTGAGAGGAGCCTGGGCAAGGGCGAGGGGAGTCAGGGAGGCAGGCGCTGCCTGGTTGCAGGTCCAGTACCTCCTGAGCCCCGGCCTCAGCCCCGGGAACCCCAAGGCCGACCCCAGCCTGACCACTCACCAATCAGCACCTCCCACTTGCCCTCGGTGGCCCTGGTCACCTCGTAGGCTGCCCTCATCTCCGACATGGCCATGCCGCCCACCACATACACGATGAGCCTGGGCCCAGCCCGAGCCTCGACACCCACCTTGTTCTTGTGCCAGTGGCCAAAACGAGCACTTTGAGGAGGAAAGGGTGGGGTGGGGTCAGTGGTCAGGCCAGGCCAGGCCAAGACACATGTTCCCCGCACAGGTCCACCCGGGAGTCAGGGTGTCCCCAGAGCCCCCACCTGACGGCAGCCTGGGAGCTGGGCGTGGGGGCTGGGTCAGACACAAAGGGCCACAGCTTGCGATCCAGCCGGTCCTCCACAGCGTCCTGGGTGGCCAGAGGGGGAGGCTCAGGAGGACAGGAGGCCCTGGGTTTAGGGACCAACTTCCTGGCAGACAGGAGTCACCTACACCTGCTGCCCCACGGAGACCTCAGAGTCCAGACACCTGAGGTCTGTGGCATGAAGAAGCCAAGGTTGGACAGGCGGGGCCCCCAGCATTGCTGCCTTCAGGTCCCAGGATGACTGGGAGTTCTGGGGGGGGGTGCTTTGGGGTGGGGGCAAGGGAACAGAGGGGACACAGAGGAAGCACTGACACCTAGCTCCTGAGTTACTCCCTCAGTGGAGCAGGCCAGCACCGGGAAGGCAGTAGTGAGGGATTTTTCCACTAAGTCCCATGGCTTAGCTCTGGGAGACTGAGCGGCTGCCTGGATCAGGGTGGTGGCCCCAGCCCTGTCCCAGGTACCTCCATGATGTCCTTGATGACCGGAGTCCAGCGGGACAGCTGATAGGTAGACTCTGTGCGCTCCCTCCGCTCCAGCCGACTCGCAGTCCCGGAGCCCTATGAGGGGGGTCAGGCAGGCAGAGGAGGGAAGGGAAGGACACGGGTCAGGACCAGGGCTCACAGGGTGGGGAGTATAGACTGAGAGGGCGGGGCAGAACTGGAATGACAGACAGCCAGAGAAAGGCATGAGACAGAAACAGAAATCGGTAAGGGCTTTGGCAGAGAGTGTGGAGAAGGCAGATGGGGGGGGGGGGCAGAGGGGCAGGAGGAGCTAAACAGAGTCCAGCACAGGAAGCCGCCAGTGTGAGGGGGTGGGGTGGGGCAGGGTACCCCCAAGGTACCCGGAATCAAAGTATGCCCTGCCCTCCAACTTGGGGGGCACTTCCCCCACATGTCACAACACACCACTGGGGGTCCAGCGTGGCAGTGACTTTGCTGCCCTGTGGCTATGGTATGACCCAGGTCATCGGCTAGCTGCTCTGTGACCCCGTGTCCGCCCCATGTACAGGAGTTGGTGATGTACCCCTGGGTTGGTGACTGCGGGCCCCAGCTGCTCCAGGTTCCGGATGAGGCTGCTGTAGGCCTGCACATTGGCGTGTTGGATCAGCTTAGCCAGGTTCTCTTCACTTACGCCTGGGAGGGGAGGGGCGCCAGGAGGTGGCCTGGTGAGGCTCTCATTAGATAAGCAGGTGGGGTGGGGAGAGCGCCCCAGGACTCGTAAAGGCCCTGGAATTAGGACCAGGTGCTCTGTGTCCCTAGAACTGGGCAGCCCTCGAGGGTCAACGGTGCCCCCGTGATGAGTTGAGGCCCCTCTCCTCCCAGCCCCTGGGGGCAGGAACGTGGGGGCTCCTCCCTAAGGGAGCGTACTTTGTGACCACGAGGTGGGCACAGTGACCGGAGAGAGACCGTGGGATCTGACAGTGGGGAGCCGCGGGGGCTGCTGAGACATGCAAGTCTGTGGCGTCCGGGGCTCCCTGCCCACACCCACACCCACCATTCCGCAGAAGGATGTACAGCAGCAGGACCCGGATCTTGTCATAAGGCGGTACTGCGGCGTCCAGCAGCACTGGGACAATCAGCTTCATGGCGTCCTTGATCTTCTCACCCTCTGCGTCAGAGCCCATTGCCAAGTCCTGCGGGGCAACAGAGACCAGTTGGCCATGGGGGAAGACATGGGTGGATGGGAGGCAGCACGATGGCGCCATGCACAAGGTCCTCAGCAAAACCTTTGGCTTTGGAGGCCGGAGAGATAAAGCTACTGCCTGCCAAGAGCAAGGATCTGAGTTCAATTCCCAGTACCTTCCCACAGGGGCGGGGAGGAGGAGGGGAACCTTTGGGTTTGTGCTCCACTTTGTGCAACAGGTCCCCCAATGCCCTGCCCAATTGAGGCAAAGCCCCACCCTCAAGGGGCTGGGTTTCTCCCCAAGGCCCCGCCCACTCAGGCTCCATCCCTCCCAAGGCCTTGCTCCACAAGCCCCGCCCCAAGCCCCCTCTCCCCCACTTGCTGAGGCCCCGCCCTTTTGTCCCTGCCCCACCTGCTCCACGCTGCACAGCTTCTCCACTGAACCCTTGAAGTGCTTCATGCAGTCATCAGCTAAATGCAGGTGTGTGGAATACTGCAAAGGTGGGGATCAACGGAAGACAGCATAGCATGAGGGACAAGGAGGGAGAAGAGGGTCTCAGGCCCCAGGCATTGTGGGGTCCAAGGCCTCTCCAGCCTGGGCTCACCTTGTTCAGCTCCTTCTGGTACTGTGGCATCTTTTTCAGGATGTGGGACAGGTCTTTAATGTTGGCCTGTGGAGGTGGGGCAGGGGTGAGGCCAGGGACCCACAGGGTTGGGGCTACAGCCTCACCCCCTGGGGGTGACCCCGTGAGGCTGGCGGGCTCCTACCTTGTCTGTAGTCATCCTCTTGCTCTCACAGAAGGTCTTTAGAAGCTCCGTGACCCTCCTAGGCACGTGGGAGGGCAGGGTGAGGTGGGGCAAGGGCCAGGTGGATGGGGTATGGCTTGAGGGTAGAGCCCGGGAGAGGGGTGTGGTTTGTGGTGGGAGGGGCTTGTGGGAGGAGTCTCTGTGGGCGTGGCTTTAGAGGGGGGACGCTCCTGAGGACCCAAGGCCCAGTACCAGGCCCACCTGAGTGAAGGGATACCCCACCAGGGCCCACTTGCGCTTGTACTTGGAAACGTCGGCGATGTGCATGTGCCGAAGCTCCACCCAGAGCTCGTCGTCCTCATCCAACAGCACGGCCTTCTCCCGCGCCTCGCTCAGCCCAGTGGTCTCGAACCTGCAGAGGTGAGCCAGGGAGGGGATGCGAGGGCCAGGGACTCAGCACAGGGCCGCGGCAGCGGGAAGCTGAGCTTGCGCCCACCCACCTGTATGTGTCCTGTTCAATGTCCAGCAGGTCGTAGGCCATGGCCTGGAAAGTGAGCTCATGCAGCAGCGGGGACACGGGGTCGGCTGCCCGGTCCATAATCAACAACTGAGAGCGGGTTTTCTCAGGACCCTGTACGGGGGCAGGTGGCAGCCAGGATGAGGGCCTGACCCAAAGCCTGCCCCTGTGTGGCTCACCCCCCCCCCCAGCCCCCTCACCTCGCCCAGACTGGGACTGTCTGCCTTGAAGGCGTTCAGCTTGGCCAGGACGGCGTGGGCCAGCTGGGCCGTGTCCTCTGGACCCCTGGAGGTAGCAGACGGGGGCATCAGGAGACACGGGGTCCTGAGAGGATGGGCACACACTAGGGTGGAGGGTAGGAGTCAGGCTGCGAGGGGGTGGGGGTCGGTGCCAGCAGGGAAGTTAGAGGCCGGATGCGGGATGAAGTCAAGGTCAGAGGGCAGCACTGGGGCAGGGCTAGGCTGGGTCCCCACTTGCGGTAGCGGATGGCCGGGTACTCCTGCAGCGTGGCACACAGTGTGGCAATCTGCTGGGCCAGCGTCTCGAGTTGCCGCATCCGCTCCCCTGCCCGGAAGGGGCAGTAGAGATTGTAGGTGCTGTGGGGGGCGTCCAGGGAAAACACCTGGGGGACAGAAGTGCAGGGCCACCAGTGTAGGTGCACACCTGACACCTGACACCGCGCCCCTCCCCAGGACAAGCCAAGGCTGCACCTGGGCCTCATAGGGGAGGAAGGCGAGGTGGATCTCCTTCAGCGTCTTCACCACCTTGGCCAGGCGAGAGCGGCCCAGCTCATTGAACAGGGGCTCAGGGCAGGCTGTGGCAGGCAGAAGGGGCCATCAGACCCCAGTTACCTCCATATCCCTTCCCCCAGCCACCCAAGCCCCCAACTCTTCTCACTCACTGTCAGTGAAGAAGACATGCGCTGCTTTGTAGGTAAAGGTTGGGGTCCCCCGGAAGTCTGCAATCAGGGCCTGAACCGACTGGGGAGTGCGAGTCACTCTTCAGGTCTGACCTGCACCCTTAGACCCATCATGCTGGCTGCTTCCCACCCCACACCACTTATAAACGTGCCCAGAGGGCCACACACATGCATGCACACGCATGCTCCCTGTGTGCCATGTGCGCGCGCGCACACACACACACACATTCACAGGCTCACACATGTAACCACCTTCTGCGTGGGGCTCAGCAAATAAATGGCCTCCAGGCTGGGGATAGGTTCTCGCCGTTTGTTGATGTCTTCAACAACTATAAGCGGCAGAGGAAGGGGCAGGTGTGGGGGTTATGGGTGGCAGGGGGATGGTGACAGGGGCATCTCAGGTTAGGGTGGGGAGAAATGGATGCCCGGGGTAAGGAGCTGATACTTGGGAGCTGCGCATCTAGAAGGCACTCACTAAGGCCACAGTCAGGGGCGGAACACTGGGGCTCACCCTTAAGGGCCACACCCCTGGGGTCCCCACTCGGGTTCTGTCTACAGAGCATCCACTCACTGGTGATACCCTCAGCCAGGATGTCCGACATTTTGCAGCAGGATGACAAGATACGCATGCTCGGGTGGTCCATAATGAGCACCTGTCCGGATGGTGGAGGGACAGGCAGATGGACCCATGGTCACACACACAGTCGGAAGAGACCAGAGCTGCCCCAGGAGGAGTGGCAGGAGCATGGGCAGGGGCCATGGATGAAACTAAGTTTCAAGGGATAGGTGGGCAAGTGGACCCAGGAGCTGCCCTGTGGATGCCACCCCAGTGGACCAACAGCCTTCCCAGGAAACCCCTGGGGGCCCCACAGGCAGGGTCTCCCTACCAAGTGGGTGTGGACTGGGCAGCCAGGCTTTCTGCCTGCCTCACCCCTACCTTCCATTCGCCATCCTTTTTGACACTGCGAATGACTCCACTCAGGATTTCTGTAGGGAAGAGTGGGGAGGGCACCGGTGCCAGTCCTCTGGTCCTCCCTCCGAGGGCTGGACTCCCGTGCGAATCCCCTCCAATCCCCCAATCCCGAGAGGTAGCTCCTGACATCACCCCAATTTACAGACAAGGAAACTGAAGATTTGAAGGGTCAACGGGCGTGATTATGCGCTCTCAGTGCCCAAGTGGCACGGAGCTCGGGGCATAAGGAGCCACTTAATAACTATGTTCAAGGTGCACTAGGGCGGAGAGGCAGGCCTGTTTGCACTGTCCCCCAGCTGCTATGCCTCCACTTTTCTGCTATGGGGCTTTCAGCCCAACCTCACTCCATCTCCACCAGTCCCTTGAGACTCAATGCAGGTCCCTGGTCATCCTAGCAAGTTTCTGTGCCTCAGTTTCCTCATCCATAAAGTGGGATCATGGTTATGCCCCCCACCTGCCGCCTATTATCCTCTCTGTAGTGAGCTCCTTATAGAGTTGGGAGTGCTGCCCTGAGGAAGGAGCTAGGAGAAGGGACGGGGTGGCTTCAAAAAGGCTCGCCGGCGTCCTGTCCACTGTTATCAGGACTGCAGAGGCGGAAGACACTTTGAGGCCGGAACCACTGGAGTGGGGGAGGGGCGTCCTCACCCCTCATCCCCAAACCTGGGCCCTGGACCCTCCCGCTGCAAAGGACTGGAGGAAGTCCTGAGGGAAGGTGCTCCCCACATCACTCTCGTGGGGCCTGGACACGACCCCCTAAACCACCTGCAATCGCTGACTGTGGGGCCCCTAGGTCCGGCCCCGAACTTTGCCCGACTCACAGAGACCCGGGAGCTGCGGAGGCAGTGGAGGGGATCCACCTGTGCCCCTGTCCTGTAAGCACCCTGGGAGTCTGGGCTCCGGTCTACGCCGCCCCGATCCACCCCTTTGGGTCCCCATTGGGTCCCCAGCGCCCAGTGTCCCAACTTTGTTCGGGCGCCCAGCTGGGACCTGGCCCCTGGCCGCCCCCTCGAGGACCCAGACCCCAGCTCCCCGCCACCGGAGCCCTGAACTTCCACAGTTCCGGCGCACCCCGCACCCTAACCCCCCTGGGGATCCGAAGCCCCGCCCCAGAGGGACACTCACTTTCCCCCACTACCGCCTTCAGCCCCAAGGGCGCCATCTTCCCCTAGGAGCGTCTCCGACGCTTCCGGGTCTGTCCCAAGGTGGGGGCGTGGCCACGCGAGTCCTCCACGTTGGCCCCGCCCATGCTCCGCCCCCTGCGCACCTGGCCCCGCCCCGCCGGTTGCGGTGCAGCGAAGGTCGGGTCCCGCTCTGGGCGGGCGGTGGAGGTCTCCGCCAGGGACTGAGACCCGCTTGCCTCTGTACCCTGAAAGTTTAGCAGAAGAAGAACCAGCAGGCTTGAACCACACTGACCAACTCTAAGCCGCAGTAGAGCTGGGTATGGTGGTGCAAGGCTGCAATCCCAGCTTCTCAGGGGGCTGAGGCAGGAAGATTGCGAGGCCAGTCTGAGCAACTTGGTGAGACTCTGTCTCAAAATTAAATTCAAAAAGGTTTAGGACTTGCCGTTGTAGCTCAATGGCTTGCCTAGCATGAATCCAATCCCCAACACTGAAAAAAAAAAGACACACTTGACCCAGAATTTCAGGGTTTGCTCCCCAGTTTCTCTCAGCAAAGGGGTGGGCCAGTGCCCCGTCACAGGGAAGGTAGTTTCAGCAGAAGTCGACCGGGGGCTTAGCTCTAATAGGTGTGAATGCAGAGAAGTCTGCCTGTCTGCACTGGTTCCTTCACTTGACTGCGCTTACCAATGATTTTCCAGGGCTGGGATCGTAGCTCAACGGTAGAGCACTAGCACCTGGGTGCAACCTCCCGCACCACCAAAAACAAGTGTCGTCCAAAACTGAATAACACCAGAAAGCCTGGCCTCGCACGGAGCATAACCGGAAGGTAAAAAAGAATCACTTCCGCCAGGCATAGAAAGTTCCGAGCAGCCCTTGCAGGAGTGGCAGGGGCTGGACCTCTTAAAGTCAGAGAGTAACCCGTCCTACTTTTCCCAGGATTGAGGGATTTCCAGGGCACGAGGCTTTCAGTAGTAAAACTATGAGTCACAGGCTAGCCAGGATGGCTGGCCGCCCAGGATGGGAGTTTGGGCCTTTTCAAAAAAAAAAGCAATACTAGGGATTGAATCCAGGCCATTTGCACAGGGCTACATCCCCAGTCCGTCTTTTATTTCTTGACACAGAACAGAGGAAGCAGGGAGGTGGGCTGGAGGTGCAGAGAGGGGATCCAGAACCACCTCCGCTTGTGCCTGGCCCTACAGTCAAAGTCCATAGCTCCTGCCACCCCCTGCTGTACTCAATGGGGATGACCAGGTCTTCCAACATTACGGGCTGTGTTCCCTGATGCCAGGAAACACCCCCATGTATGCTGCGGCTCTAACGCCCAGTACCTCAGAATAGAGCCTTTTTTGGAAATAGGGTCATTAGAGATGAAATTAGTTAATGAGGCCACAGTAGAGGAGAGTGAGCCCCTCCTCCAATATGACTGATGTCCCCACGAGATGGCCTTATGGCTGTGCATGGTAGCACATGTCTGTAATCCCACCTCCTCCGGAGCTCAAGGCCCTCCCGGGCAATTTAGAGGGCAAGACCCTGTCTCAAAATACAATAATAGCCAGGCATGGTGACACACACCTGCAAACCCAGCAGGCAAGAGACTGAGGTAGAAGGACCACTGAGAATGTGAAGCCAGCCTGAACAACATAGTAAGACCTTGTCCCCTGCCCCCAAAAGAAAAATGAAATAATAAAAGGGGCTGAGGCTATAGCTGCACAGTAGAATGTCCTTGTGCGCAATCCTCAGTACCTTAAAGGAGGAGGAGCTGATGTGGACAGGAACACATAAGAAGGCCCTGTGGCCACACAGGCAGAGACTTAAGGGCCATAGCCACAAGCCAAGGGTCACCAAGGACAGCAAATAGCCACTGGAAGTTGGAGAGAGGCGAGGAAGGACCCTGAAAGCAACAAGTCTCAGCCTTTCGGTCCTCTCCTGCGTGACAGCTGATCGGGGCTCAGTAATAAATGGCTTTCAAAAAAAAAACAAAAAACAAGTCTCAAGCAACAAGTACAGCCTGGCTGTGCCTTATTTCAGATCTGTGGTCCCCAGAGCATTGGGTTGCTAAACCTCTGTTTCTCTGAGACACCCAATTTGTGGCTCTGCTCTGGAAGTCCCTGGCAACTCTATGCCAGGAGCAGGACACCCTGCTGTCCATAGGGCATGTGGCAGTGGGCGGGGTCTGCAGACAGTGGCATGGGCATCCTTAGGGGGTTTCCAGAAAGGCACCCTGGGGTGGGGACAGGGCTCCTGTGGCACTGCTGTTTGGTGGGAAGGGCAGGGATGCCCTCTGCTCCTGTTCTCACGCAGGGCTGGGATGCTGATGGGTCAGAAACCGCTCAAGCTGGCATTTGGGTGGCAGGTGAAGACAGCCCAGATCTTGTCATCTTCGGATCTGGGCTGGGCAACCAGATCCCAGGGTGACTAGGAGACTCCCTGGAATCAACTGCAGCCCAGGAGACAAGGCTAGAGCGTGGTGTGCCATCGTGGCCAGAGGAGTGGAGACAGAAAGGGCTCCTGGGCTCCAGCTTGCCCCTCTGCTACGCCCTGCAGACGGCACTGCTCTCCAGCAGGGTGAGGCCACAGGCGCAGGGGCAGAGGAGCCGATGGGCTGGCTGGGGACAGCCTGCGCTGGTCCTTATGGGTGGCCTGGCTTCTTCCACACCTGAGTCCTCGTGCTCAGTAAATTGTGCAGAGCCCAGGGAGGTCCTAACCCAGGGCTCCTGGCCCTCTACCCCCACGCCACACCTGGCGTCATTCCGGGTGAACAATTATCTGGATCATCTTTATAGGGCTTAAGCTTGGGTGGGAGCAGATGGGGCATGAGCTGAGGATTTGGGGTGGGAGTAGGTATCCGCTCCCCCCACATGCGGGCTGGTTAAAAGGCCCTTGCTTGTGAGGGCTGGGGCAGAAGCCATCAGGGAAGTGGAAGGATACCAGGGGAGGGACAATGATGGAACAGGACAAGAAGGGACAGGACGGGGGCTTGTCCCCCCTGGGCAAGGTAAGCGGGCCCTGCCTCTACCCACCCTCAGCTTCTGGAGCTCTCAGAGCCCAAGACTGACAGGACTAGTTAATTTGTAGGGCACCTAATTAGCGAGTGAGTCTCTGGGGTCCTCTGACCCAGTTGCTACTGCAGGGAGGTGCCAGTGGGCAGAGGGTCTGTGTGCCCAGCCCCTGCCCCAGGGCACAGGGCAAGGCTCCAGGAGCCAAGCTCAGGAGGTGGCAGATGCAGCACTTAGAGGTAGTTCTGAGCCCAGATCCCTTGGTCTGTGTCCCAGCCCCCAGGCTCCCCCTAGTCAGGCCCCACTCGAGGACAGTGGGACACTGGCGCATGCAGACTGTCCCCTGAGGTGGCACCACGTGAAGCAGTGCTGCCGGCCAGAGCCCCTGGGGCTGGGGTCCGGGACTGGGAAGGAGACCCAGGGCTCATTCTGAAGCAGCTCTGCAGAGCGGTGCATCCAGGAGGATCATGGTGAGATGAGGGGGCCGGAGCGCAGCCTGAGGGCAAGGGTGGGAGCCCACTGCTGGGGAGGGCAGGGCTGGGCCCCCAAACAGACCAAGTATGCCCCTCGGCAGGCGGGCTCCCCAGACCAGGAGGGCTTCTTCAACCTGCTGAGCCATGTGCAGGGTGACCGGATGGAGGAGCAGCGCTGTTCGCTGCAGGCTGGTCCGGGACAGACTGCTGAGAGCCGTGAGCCTGGGCATGGAGGTGGTTGGGAGGTGGGGTGAATGGGACGGAGCCCAGGGGTACTCAGGGGGTACAGGGCAGGGAGCACAGGGCAGGAAGATGACTGTGCCTGCATGTCTCCGCTCCACGCAGAGGCGAGCCCAGCGCCCGAGATGGACAATCTCATGGACATGCTGGCCAGCACCCAGGGCCGCCGCATGGACGACCAGCGCGTGACGATCAGCGCCCTGCCTGGCTTCCAGCCCATTGGCCCCAAGGTAGGAGTCCGCGCTGCACTCCAGGATTCTTCCGTTCCAGGACTCTTCTGTTCTCAGCCGGGAGTGAGCAGCCCCCAACTTCCCCTCCGACCATCATTTTCTGCTGTGTAGGTCTCAGAGCTATATAGGACTCGTGGGTCCTGCTCCCTCATCAGAGGGTGTAGGGGAGGTCAAAGGGGGGATATGGGCCCCCTTCCTGGAGTGGCACGCCCAAGGAGGAGGCCATGCAGCACCCTTCACAGGCTGAGCACAGCCACGCTCCACCAACCCGCACACAGCCTGGGTTCTCACCAGCCCCAGGAGAGAGCCTCAGGACCCGCCACCTCACTCCCAAACTCTACCCTAATAGCAGATAATCACGGTAAACACAGACTACTTTATGGGGAGGTGGAGGGTAGGCACATGCCAGGAGCTGGGGTGTGGGTTCCCGCACTGCTCCGGGTCTCTCCATCCCACTAACCAACCCCTCTTCATCCACAGGACGGAGTGCAGAAGCGTGCTGGGACACTCAGCCCTCAGCCCCTGCTCACCCCCCAGGACCCTGCTTCACTCAGCTTCCGCAGGAACAGCAGCCCCCAGCCCCAGACGCAGGCCCCCTGAGGGTCCCAACCGTCCTGGGCCCCGTCGGGCCCCCGAGAGCAGACAATAAAACACTTGCCCGAACAACAAGGAACCGAGTCTGTGTTATGTGGTGGGCAGGGGGACTGGGATTAAAACGTTTGGCCATCTCAGGGGCTCTGCTGGGCAGCACGAAGCAGTTTCTCCTCCCGCCGTTTCCGCATCCTCTCTTTGAACTCTTCTAGCTCTTGGTGCTAGGGCGGGGGAGGGGGTGGAACAGGACGGAAGGTGGGGCACATACCCGGGGGCCTTGTCCCTCTGCCGCCAACCTGCCCTTGGTTTCCAAGGTCAGGGTCTACCCTGGGAGCCCCATGCCACTGACAACCAGGGTCCGAGTGGAGCAACTTGATCCTTCATGGAGAAGGCAACAGGGAACCCATACGCCCTTCTCTGCTCAGTTCCCTGCCCGTAGTTGAGGGGATAACTTTCATTAGACCCCCATCATGGCCACAGGGACTTAACACCCTTTGTCCGTCCCTCTGGTAATAGAAAAAATAGATTCTTACCTGGCCCTCTTTCTCAGGTGGCCATATCTCCCTCTGTGGGGACAAAGACACAACTGGTGGCATGAGCCAGGAACCGCCGGCACCCTGTACCCAGGGCAGGTATGGGGTGGCAAACAATGGTTCCCAGCAGGCTGATGCTCCACCTTCCCCTGCCCCTAACATGAACCCACGATCACTGTTCTCATGCCCACCTTGCGCTGTACGACATAACTCTCAAACCACTCGGCCTGATTGGAGATCCAGAACATGGCCACAGGGAAAGTGAGATACACAACCATCTGCGAAACCAGTAGGGACATGAGGAAAGCCTGGTTCTGCCACCAGCACTGAGAGGCTGCTGAGAGCCCACAGGACCTCCTCCCTCCAAAACCAGAACTCCCTCCTGCTCTTCCAAGCCCCATAATCCTTTAAGCCCATGTGGACATCCAAGACACTCACACGGGCGCGCGGACCCAGGGGCACAGGAGCAGCTAGGAGGCAGCTCCCTAACTTCGTTACCACTGCCACCTCGACCTCCTGCCTTCAGATCCGGGAGCACCCCCGCCCCCACCCCGAGACCACATTCTTCAAATCTCCCCTGATTCTTGCAGTCTCCCCACCAAAGACATACCCACCCACTCTGCGCCCCAGGGCTCCCCAGGACCTCAGCGCCTTCATTCAGCCCTCTCCTTAATTCACACCTCCCTGACGCCCTGACAGACTGGCCCTCTTAGATACCCCAAACACAGACCCTCCACTCGGACCTCCCACAACCTAGAGCTCTCTCCGCTGGGTTTCTAGTACAGGTCTCTCAAGCGCTTGCTCTCCAGGGAGCTCTCCGTTTGTATTCACTCCTTTTCATTGCCTCAGCCTTACATCCAAGCTGTCCAGCGCAGCCTCCCAACCCTCCCCTGTGCTCACTGACCCGAAACACCTCCAGCTTCACCCCCATCTCGCTTCTCTTAGCCTACAGAGAGAGACACTTCCGCCCAAAGTCGACCCTCCAACAAGACATAAACTCATTGGTCCTTCGCGTGTACACCATTGCTGAATCTGATTGGTTGAGAAACTTCATGATGACGCCATCTCAAGGCGCCTCTTCTGGTTCTGGTCGCTGGCGTCGTCCACCTGAAAGTCAATGGAACTCGTCGCACTGTCGAGATAATATAGCCAATAGAAAACGGGCCTCTCGCGGAGGGGCGGGCCTGGGGTGTAAACGTCATAAGTAAGCGACGATTGCCTGTACCCGGAGGACCACGAAAATGGTGGTGATGGCGCGCCTTTCGCGGCCTGAGCGGCCGGACCTGGTCTTTGTGAGTCCGCAGTGGGGCCGGCGATGGCCTGCGTTAGGGCATCGAGAGACCTGGGTGCTGTGGACGATCGGACTGTGGTGGCCGAGGGATGTAGGCCGGAACTCTGCCATCCCAACTCTGAGGGCCCTGAAGGCCCAGGGATCGGGAGATGATGTTCACACCGGAATGACTAGGAATAAAGATCTGGTCTCGGAAGTGGTGGCCGGAGTAAAAAGGTGTTGTCGAGGTTGCGGGGGTGATGTCTCGTCCCTGGACGGAGGCTGGGGAATGGGTGCGAAAGGAAGTGACATAACTGGATCTTGCCAGATAAACAACTGGTGTTGGAAGCGAAGGCATACTGACCAGGTTACGACTCTGGTTTGTGAGATAGAGGCTTGGTTTTTCGCCCAGCTGCCTAGGTCTGATTCAGAGCATTACGGTTTCGGAGGTGAAGGCTTAGTGTCCTAGGCTGCGCCAGGAGTTTAGGAGGTAAAGAACCCAGGGGTGTGAGGAAAAGACCTAGTGAAGTGGAGTTTGTCAGACGATGGTCGGTATTCTCAAAAGAACTGAAGTGGAGGCCCGGTATTTTCATCAGATTCTTGGTGTGCAGGATTAAGGGCTCTGTGTCTGGTCTTTACTTGTGTCTAGGACAGTTGAGCTAGATTCTGACTAGTGATATTCCAAGAGGCCAGCAGTTTGGTGTCTGGACCTAAGTGTCACCTGGGCCAGGGGAGAAGATGGGTCAGGCAGTGACAGTGGGAGCCTGAGGGACCCAAGACGTGATATGTCGTGAGGAAGTAGGGCCCTGGTGTCGAAGGAGGCTGTTGATCAAACCCTGAGAGTGGATGGAGGACTTTGGAAGGCCAGTGCCTGATGTCTGATCATTGGTCTCGTGATCTGACTTAGCTTTCCAAAGACTGGGAAGTCTGACTGTCTTGAGTCAGATTCTGGGAAGGTGAATTACAGTTGCAAAGGCCTGAACCAACATCCCAGTCTCTGGTTGCCTGGTGACCCAGCTTCCACAGTGAGCAGTGTGGTCCAGGCTGGGACAGCAAGTCTGGAAATTAGGCCTGGACTCCAGGAATGGGGTAGGCTGAGGCTCTGAGGGTGTGTCTCCATTCTCCTTGTCCCTCGGTCCTGGCAGGAGGAAGAGGACCTTCCTTATGAAGAGGAAATCATGCGGAACCAGTTCTCCGTTAAATGCTGGCTCCGCTACATTGAGTTCAAACAGGGGGCTCCGAAGCCCAGGCTCAATCAGCTGTACGAGCGGGCGCTCAAGCTGCTGCCGTGTAGGTGTGTGTCCATCTGGCTCTCTGCCCTGCCCAGTTGCAGTCACTAGAGAGTAGACGCTGTGCAACCGCTGTGCATTGTCGCCCGATGGGCTACCCTCCATTCCTGGTGTCCTAGTCCTTTCCCTTGTACTTTCTTGACCCTTGTACCTCCTCAGTCCCTTTCTCCTCACAATTACCTCCTGGGGCAGGGAGCAAGGTTCTGGGGACTCTGTAACCTCAGTTCTGTCTCCTGCCTCCTTTTACACCTCAGTTACAAACTCTGGTACCGCTACCTCAAAGCGCGCCGGGCGCAGGTGAAGCATCGCTGTGTGACTGACCCCGCATATGAAGATGTCAACAACTGTCATGAGAGAGCCTTCGTGTTCATGCACAAGGTGAGGGGTGGGACTGTGGCCCCAGAGTCCACAGTGGTGCGCAAAGCAGGAGCTGGGCTCCACACAGGAGGGAGGGAGGACCAGCGTCCTCTTGCTGCTGGGTGCTGGCTGTGGGGTGGACTCAGTCCCAGAACTGGGAGATGGTGCATTTGTGTCCCTGCGCATCTCAGCCATAAGACACCCGGTGTCAGTGGCCAGCTGTGGGGCATGTGGCTCAGACCTGGCTCTCTCTCACCACACTTCTAGATGCCCCGGCTGTGGCTGGATTATTGCCAGTTCCTGATGGACCAAGGACGTGTCACCCACACTCGCCGCACCTTTGACCGGGCCCTCCGGGCACTGCCTATCACGCAGCACTCTCGAATCTGGCCCCTGTACCTGCGCTTCCTGCGTTCCCACCCGCTGCCTGAGACAGCTGTACGAGGCTACCGGCGCTTCCTCAAGGTGCATCCATTGGGGGTGTGCCCCAGCTTAGAGCCTTCCATCCCTGGCACACTGGGACACAAGCCCCATCCATGCAGTGTCACCTGATAGGGTGCAGAAGAGGGTTCCCGCAGGCATGTAGATTTGGCTTAGGATCAGTTCCTCTGTTTCTCGCCTAGTGGACTAACACTTGCTTCACATGCGCTGTGGGCTGAGATGGGTGCTGGGGTCATTGTGAATCGGGGTCACATGAGCCACCGCCACAGTGATATAATGGACAGAGCAAAGGGAACGTGCAGGCAGCAGGTTGGGCATGCAGCTGCACTGGGCTGGGCGCGCCCCTGCGGGCTCACATCATCCGCTCTGTATGGGGGGATCCTCAGCAGGTGCCCTTCACATGCGGCCTGGGATGGAATTGAGGCCTGCAGGCCTGGGGCTGGGGTGGGGCCAGGCTGGGTGGTGGCAGGAGGCCCAGTGTCACTGAGATAGGAGGGGAGGGGCTGGTGAGATGGCTCGGTGGTCTAAAGCACCTACTTAGAACAAGCTTAGCAAAGCACAGGGACCGCGGTTCGATCCCCCAGCACCACATGCCAGCCAGCCCCGCCCCCTGGTGGGCTGAGCTGGCCACACACACACACACACACACACACACACAAATAAATAAATAAATTTAAAAAAAAAAAAAAAAAAAAGAGAGATAGGAGGGGACATTGGCCCTGCAGCCCCACCCACCTCCAGTGGTGTTGCTGCGTCCCCAGCTGAGTCCTGAGAGTGCCGAGGAGTACATCGAGTACCTCAAGTCCAGTGACCGACTGGATGAGGCCGCACAGCGCCTGGCCACCGTGGTGAATGACGAGCGCTTTGTGTCCAAGGCTGGCAAGTCCAACTACCAGGTGAGCCTCAGGAGGTGGCGGCGGTGGGGCGCCTCCAGCAGGGCGCCTCCTCTAGCAGGGCGCCTCCCTGCGGGCCCCACCTGAGCCACCCTCACACCACCCCCCTCACCCCTGCAGCTGTGGCACGAGCTGTGTGACCTCATTTCCCAGAACCCGGACAAGGTGCAGTCCCTCAATGTGGACGCCATCATCCGCGGCGGCCTCACCCGCTTCACCGACCAGCTGGGCAAGCTCTGGTGCTCGCTGGCCGACTACTACATCCGCAGTGGCCACTTCGAGAAGGTGTGCCCTCCAGCACCCGGGAACGCCTCCCTCGTGTGGGTGGCTGGGACACATGTACAGCCTCAGCCTGTGTGATGCACACACGCACCACCCTGACGGCGAGGGCACGCTCACCTCGGGAAGCCAGACCTGGTTCTGGGTGTGGCCCCAGCCCCCCACCCTGGCTGTGTCCACCAGGAAGCAGCAGTGGCTGCCCTGTCCTGTGTGAGGGCTTGGCACAGTGGTGTAGCAGAAGGGGAGCCGGGATAGCTGGGTGTGGCTTTGCTTCTTGGAGCAGGGTAGTGGGCAGGGCCTTGGAAGTCCCTAAAGGCTGACTGGGCCCACTGCAGCCTCCAGAAAGGTGGGAGCAGGGCAGGGGAGCAGTTGGGGACAGAGGCCAGGCAGGACCTGGAAGGGATGGATGAGGCTGTGCCCCTGGTTGCTGGGATGATAGGAGCTGCTGAAGGGTCGAGTGAGCTTTGGAGCGAAGATGGAGCCCTCCAGGAGCAGGCCAAGTCCAGGGGTTCCACAGGGCAGAACACATGGTCACTGGTCGCCTCCCGAGTCTTAGAGGGTGCCAAGTGCCTTTGTGATGTGGGTATCTTTGTTGGATTCTGAGGTCCTTTTGCACAAAGGCTGTCCCTTATGGGTGATCAGGGAGGCCTGAGGCTCCCAGGATTAGCGTGGCAGCACCGAGCTCCTCCCCACAGTATTGGGGTCGCTGCTCGGAGCCTGCCAGTACTGGGGGGTGCCCTGCAGAGGCCCTAAGGGACTCTGGCTCGGGAGGGGGCCGAGAGGCCTGTTGTGCACCCTGCTTCCCTGGGCCTGGGCTCGCAGCCTTTCCTTGGCCTTCCCTTATCGTTTCCCTCATGGTGCCGCCCCCACAGGCCCGGGATGTGTATGAGGAGGCCATCCGCACGGTGATGACCGTCCGGGACTTCACGCAGGTGTTCGATAGCTATGCCCAGTTTGAAGAGAGCATGATCGCGGCCAAGATGGAGACTGCCTCGGAGCTGGGGCGTGAGGAGGACGGTGAGGGGCTGGCAGGGCCTGCAGCACCTGCGACTGGGGCCAGCGCGACAGACTGGGAGGGAGCAGCCGCACAGGGCAGAGGCGGCCACATGGCCTGGCCAGTGCCCACCCCGCCAGCCCTCACAAGTGTGTCCTTGGCCCCCAGACGATGTGGACCTGGAGCTGCGCCTGGCCCGCTTCGAGCAGCTCATTAGCCGGCGGCCCCTGCTCCTCAACAGCGTCCTGCTGCGCCAGAACCCGCACCATGTGCACGAGTGGCACAAGCGTGTGGCCCTGCACCAGGGCCGCCCCCGAGAGGTATGTGATGGGCGCCCCGGCCTCGCCACCGCCCTACGCAGGGCCTTGGCCTCCCTGCCTGACCTGCAGCCTCCCCCAGATCATCAACACCTACACAGAGGCTGTGCAGACTGTGGACCCCTTCAAGGCCACCGGCAAGCCCCACACGCTTTGGGTGGCCTTCGCCAAGTTTTATGAGGACAATGGGCAGCTGGATGACGTGAGTGCCATGCTAGTGTGTGTGTGTGTCAGTCACACAGTTGCTTATGTGTGTGTGACACCCAGTTTGTGTGTGTGTATGTACGTGTGATACACAGCTGCTTTTGTGTGTGTGTGTGACACCCAGTTGCTTGAGTATGTGCGTATGAGTGTGTGGGCGTATACGTGTGACACACAGTTGCTAGTGTGTATGTGCCCAGTGCGGGGCAGCCAGCCGCAGGGTCCCAGCCTGGCCCCTGCCGCCCCTGCAGGCCCGTGTCATCCTGGAGAAGGCCACCAAGGTGAACTTCAAGCAGGTAGACGACCTGGCGAGTGTGTGGTGTCAGTGCGGAGAGCTGGAGCTGCGGCACGAGAACTACGATGAGGCCCTGCGGCTGTTGCGGGTGAGAGCCGGCCCAGGGCCGTGCGGGAGTGGCAGGGCCCACAGCGCAGTGTGGAGGACCAGCCCTGAGCGCCTCCCCATGCCCTGCAGAAGGCCACCGCGCTGCCCGCCCGCCGTGCCGAGTACTTTGACGGCTCAGAGCCCGTGCAGAACCGCGTGTACAAGTCGCTCAAGGTGTGGTCCATGCTTGCCGACCTGGAGGAGAGCCTGGGCACCTTTCAGGTTAGCTGCCGTCCTCGGGGAGGCACAGGCTTGCAGCCAGCCCAGATGCACCTCAGTCCGCTCCATCCCTGTCCTGCAGTCCACGAAGGCCGTGTACGACCGCATCCTGGACCTGCGCATCGCCACACCCCAGATCGTCATCAACTATGCCATGTTCCTAGAGGAGCACAAGTACTTCGAGGAGAGCTTCAAGGTGGGGCAGGCGAGCAGACGCCAGGGCCAGGGTGCATAGGCAGAGCTGCTGGGGCTGTGGCTTGCCACGTCCACCTGCCACATGACCCACGGGTTGTAGTTGTGTGCAGCTCTCACGTGGCCGTGTATGAGGCCCTGGCCCTCCCTGTCTTTGGGTTGGGGCTGGTGCAGTCTGAGAGGGACAGGCAGGGACCCGACCTCCACCTTGGGGCAGGGAGGGTAACAGGGAGAGCTGTCTGCTGCCCTTGGGAGGCCTGGTAGGTGTCCCATAGGCGTTGGCCGAGGGCATCCCAGTGCCAGTGGTCACGCCGCACACACTCACACACGGTCCCTGGCACAGGCGTATGAGCGCGGCATCTCGCTGTTCAAGTGGCCCAATGTGTCTGACATCTGGAGCACCTACCTGACCAAGTTCATCGCTCGCTACGGAGGCCGCAAGCTGGAGCGCGCGCGGGACCTCTTTGAGCAGGCGCTGGATGGCTGCCCGCCCAAATACGCCAAAAGTGAGGAGAGAGCGAGAGGGTCGCTCCCCAGGCCTGGGGCAGCAGGAGGGTGGGGAGGCTGACCTTCCAGTGACCGCTCTGCTCCCCGCAAGCAGCCCTGTACCTGCTGTATGCACAGCTGGAGGAAGAGTGGGGCCTGGCCCGGCACGCCATGGCGGTGTACGACCGTGCCACCAGGGCTGTGGAGCCCGCCCAGCAGTATGACATGTTCAACATCTACATCAAGCGGGCCGCGGAGATCTACGGCGTGACCCACACACGGGGCATCTACCAGAAGGCCATCGAGGTGCCCCCCACAAGGGGCCAGGAGGCGGCGTGGGCCACCCAGGGCTGGTGACCTCGTGGGGACCTTCCAGCTGCCCCTGAGTCACACACCACCCCCTCCCCTGCCCCCAGGTGCTGTCTGATGAGCATGCGCGTGAGATGTGCCTGCGCTTCGCGGACATGGAGTGCAAGCTGGGCGAGATCGACCGCGCCCGGGCCATCTACAGCTTCTGCTCCCAGATCTGCGACCCGCGGGTGGGACTGGGCCCAGGTGGGCGGGCGTGGGGTGCAGGTGCGGGTGCGTCTGGCTACTCATGCTTGTCTCGCCCCTGCAGACCACCGGGACGTTCTGGCAGACGTGGAAGGACTTCGAGGTGCGGCACGGCAATGAGGACACCATCCGGGAGATGCTGCGCATCCGCCGCAGCGTGCAGGCCACCTACAACACGCAGGTCAACTTCATGGCCTCACAGATGCTCAAGGTGTCGGGCAGCGCCACGGGTACCGGTGAGCAGCAGCCGGCTGGGGCCCCAGGACAGTGTGGCCCCCTGCACCCAGCCCTGACCTGCCGCTGGTCAAGCCTGCGGTGTAGGGTGTCACCTGAAGTGCTGGAGAGGGGCTGCCTGCGGTGTGTGACCTTCCTGTCCCCTCAGTGTCCGACCTGGCCCCAGGGCAGAGCGGCATGGATGACATGAAGCTGCTGGAGCAGCGGGCAGAGCAGCTAGCGGCTGAGGCTGAGCGGGATCAGCCTTCACGGGCCCAGAGCAAGATCCTGTTTGTGAGGTAAGGCCTGGGCAGGAGGGACGATGGCTGTCCCTGAGGGCAGGGGGAGGCTGGGGCCACCCACTAGCCAGGCCACTGAAGCGGACTCCCCCACCCCCAGGAGCGATGCATCCCGGGAGGAGCTGGCAGAGCTCGCCCAGCAGGCCAACCCCGACGAGATCCAGCTCGGAGAGGATGAGGACGAGATGGATCTGGAGCCCAACGGTCAGTGGGGGCTTGGCGTCAGTGGGGAGTGGGTGGGGGGCGCGGCGGGGCACCTGGGCAGGAGTGACTCTGCTTTCCCCACAGAGGTCCGGCTAGAGCAGCAGAGCGTACCGGCTGCCGTGTTTGGGAGCCTGAAGGAGGACTGAGCCCCCCACCCCGCCCGCACCCCCACCCCGTAATAGAGCTGTTTTTGTATGTCACATCACTCTCTTGAGCCTGTTTTTGCTACCCAGGTGTCCCCAGTGCTGCTAGCTCAGGAGGGCCTGGCCCTGGGCCCTGATTGGCTGGTGCAGGGGGTGGGGCAGCTAGGCCAGGGCCAGGCAGACACCCATCACACACACATGGCGCTGGACACCATGCATCGTTGTCCAGTTGCCCCAGGTCCTGGAGCCAGTCCTGCGTAGAAGCTTCCTGGAAGCACCTGGCACCGCAGGTGTCCCAGCCCCTGCCCCGCAGAGCTTCCCACTCGGCAAGGTGCTCCTGTGCCTGGCAAGGGGCCAGGAGCCTGAGGCTGCCCAGGCGTAGCCCTCAGCCCTAAGCTTTGGGAAGCTCCTGCAAACTCTAAGCTATTAAGGGGTTTTAGGCATCAGGGGACATAATCAGATTTGCTCTTTAAGCGGGTCACACGGGCTGCCGTGTGGCTGGAGACAAGTGGAGGATGTGGACAGGCTGTCAGCATGGCCCAGGGAGGGGGCAGTCATGGGACCAGAGGGCTTTGGGCTGTGAGCTGCGCAGGATCGGGCAGCGTGGGGAAAGCAGTCTGGGTCCAGGCCAGAGCGGATTTTGCAACTAGATATCTGGTGGCAGCAACCGGAGCCTTGGGCATGGAGTTCCATTGATGGAAGCTCCAAACCCCGGGACAGGCACCAAAACTGAACCTAGAAACACAATCACACTGGCAGGGGAGCGCAAGCTCGAGTTAGAATCTGGCCCTGCGCCAAATGCCAGGGACGAGCTCGAGTGGGAGGTGCAGGGCTGAGAAGCGTCCCCAGGGAAGACCTTGGCGGCCACATCAGGCCATCGAGGGGCAGGGGACACCAACAACAGCTGCTTGGAAAGATGAGACCGAAACCCGGCCAGCCTCAGGGAGGTGACCCAGCTCCCCTGCTTTTTCAGTTATTTTATTCAAGAAGGTGGGGAGGACAGAAGAGGGGACCCAGCTGAGCTACGAGTCCCTGAACCTCCCAGCTCAGGCCCCAGCAGGACCAGGTTCAGAGTTGGGGTGGGGGCTCCAGCCCCTCCCTCCCCCACGAGACTGAGACGGACGGACGGACGGACTCCTCCAGGAGGACGCTGACCCCGGAGGGTTACTTAGGGGTGCCGCCCCCCTTCTTGGGAGTGGTGGGCTTCTTGCTCTGCCAGAGGTGACCCTGGATCGTGAAGGCGTCCACGCTCATGGACATGGTCTTGGCCGGGATCTGGGTGAAGCGCTTGCGGTCTGAGTTGTACTTGTAGATGCCCTCAACCATGGCGGGCGTGACCGTGCGGGGCCCGTAGCCCGCCAGCCTCGACAGCTCCTCCGTCTCCCCCGACAGTGTGTAGAGTGCCCGGAACTGGCAGCTGGAGTCCCGGAAGAGGATCAGGAAGTGGTTGGCCTTGCTCTTGTCGATCTCCTAGGGGGTCGGGAGCAGCAGCCATGAGTCCCAGCCAGCCCCCTCCCATGCCCCCTCCTGCACCCCTTCCCTGGCACAGGCACACGCACCTCCAGGATGCGGTTCTTCTGCGTCTCGTTCACCTTGCCCGCTAGGCAGCAGTGCGACAGGGCGTTGTGGATGATGAACTTGTTGGACTTGGCACTGGGCTCCTTGTACAGCCGCGGACCTAGAGGGTGGGACAGTCAGCGGGGACCACCACGGGCCGGTGGAGCCCGCACCCATCGCACCGCCTGAGACACTGCTCACCCGTGTACTCGGGCACTGAGGCTGGGGAGGATGCATTGCTGCCATTCTCCCACTCACGCTCACGGGCACCCGGCAGCCGGCTCGGAGACATCAGGCCTGATGGTGACGGAGCCCTATAGCAGGGAAGCTTGGGGTCAGTGTGGGGGCAAGGCATTCTGGGATGTTCTGCCCAAGAGATGCACATGTACCCCTGATGTCTCCACAGGGCCACCCAATGGCTGTCACAGCCCCTCAGGGAGCCCAGCATGTCCCCTCCGGTGGCCCACAGGGCCCCAGGATTTTCTGCCTCTTCGGTGTTCCCATTGCCCACTCCTGTTCAGGCAGACACCCCACACGTGGCTGAGGCCAACAGCTTGGGACTCCTGCCCATCCTGGCAGCAGGGCTCACCGAGACGTGGACCTCTTCACACCAAGGTTATTGGGAGCCTCATTTGCCACGGTGGACAGGGACAGGGTGGACTGGGAGTAGACCTTGCTGAGCCTCGAGCCTGGGAAGGGACAGCTAGGTCAGGGTCCCTCGGACCTCGTCTCCATAGACACCCACAGGATGGGGTCAGCCACACCTGGACTACAGCCCACCGAGGCTGCCCTGCCACCGTGGGAAGGGGGCTGCACCAGAGAAAGGGGAGGCCTATCACCTGCGGCAGTACCCCACGGGCCTGCAGAAGCCCGCAGACCTCGGCTGCCACAGACCCTACCACCCAAATTGCTGTGGCCTGCAACTCACCCCACCACCCTACCGGGGCCTCCCCGAGCCACCCCCGCCCCGGTCCTCACCCAGCAGGCCGCGAGCTGGGTTTCGTGCCAGGGCCGAGTCGTCACAGCAGCCAGAGCGCGGCCGGGGGGCCCTCCGCCCGCCCCGACCCGGCCCCCCGGCCCCCGCGGCCCGGGGCCGCAGCACCTTCTCCAAGTCGTCCATCAACTTCAGCTGGGCGCGGCGCTCATACTCAAGCCGTGTGAATTCCCCTCGCCGGGGGCCCACCTCCTCCTCAGCTGGGACCCGCGCGGCTGGGGCTGGGGCCACCGCTGCAGCTGCCACCACGGGGGCCGTGGGGGCCGACAC
This sequence comes from Octodon degus, assembly GCF_000260255.1. Classification (NCBI taxonomy): domain Eukaryota; kingdom Metazoa; phylum Chordata; class Mammalia; order Rodentia; family Octodontidae; genus Octodon; species Octodon degus. The sequence continues at coordinate 1,762,475 of NW_004524790.1, forward strand.
AGGAGCTGCAGGGGCTGCACAGGCCCCCTCGTGCGCCAGCCTGCGGGTCAGAGCGAGCAGTCAGAACGAGCAGACGCCAGGACGGAGACCAAGGCTGGGCGCAGGGGCCAGCCGCACCTCCCAGCCTCCTCTCTCCGCTGCTCGCGCTCGGCCTCCTGCCACTGCTTGCGCTTCCGCGCCTCCTCTGCACGCCGCTGCTGCCGCTCCAGCAGACTGGCCCGCTTCTGGGCCATCTCGTCCTCGGGCTTGTCTTCATCCTGGGGGAGAGGCAGGTCCAGGGGCTGCTCTTCCCGCCCAGCCAGCCACCCGCTTCTTTTTCTATGTATTCAGTTTTCACGTGTTCAGCTGGTGCACGCTGCATGCACCCCAGTGTCGGGCAATCAGACTGAACAGTGGGAAGAACGTGGGCGGGGCTGCGCTTGGGGGCCTCACCCATCCCACCCTGCCCTGGAAGGGTGCTGGGCCTGACCCACCACCCCTGCCGGGCCCTTCTGAAGAGTGATGAGAACCACTGTGGTAGGCAGAGACATGGGTGAGAGTACTCCAGGAAGTGGGACCCGCAAGTGCAAAGGTCCCGAGGTCAGAACCAACTCAGCAGAGGGAGAACGGGGCAAGAGAGGTCAGAGATGAGGCCAGCCCGATACAGAGGGCAAGGAGGACCAGCACAGCGCCTGGCGGTACAGGGGAAACGGCCCAGGGTTAGGGAGGCAGCAGGTCAGGCAACTATAGGTCCAAGTCCGGGTTTCCAGTGGGCCGCAGGGCCCGTGATCATGGAGAATGACCAAACATGGGCAGGGCCAAGAGGGAGAAAGCCATGACAAGAGGAGATGCCACAGATACCCCGGGCCTGTTTGTCCAGCCACCCACTCCCGCCATCTGCCCACCACCCACACCCATCCATCAACCGCTTTCCATCTGGCTATGCACCTACCTTTCCTCTGTCCCTCCATCCACCCCATTTATCTGTACATCTGGCCACCCATTCCTTTCTCTGGCCCAGTCATACCTGGCTACCCACTTCTCTATCACCCATCCGATCTATTATCCTCTCACCATTCATCTATCTGCCCATCCAATCTACCGACCCATCCACCTACCCACCTATCCATCTTCCCACCTCCCTATCCACTCACACTCACCCATCTTCTACCTAACCACCCACCTTCTGCCCATCTACCCACCTATTCATCCATCCACCTCCCTTATATCCAACTATTCAATCCCCCTATTAGTCCATCTGCCCATCCAACCCATCTATCTACTCACCTGGCCAACCATCCACACCTACTATCCTCTGTCCACCCACCCACTTGTCCATCAGGAAGGCCCCAGTCATCTGGCCATTCATCTATGCACCTCTGCTCCTCAGCCCACCCCCAGGACGTCCCTACTTCCTGGTCACCCACTTGTCCTATCCCCCTGCTCACAAGACCTACCTTGTAGAAGAATCCAAGGCCAGTCCGGGGCTCTCCCTCGGAAGATGCCTCCTCCTCTAGGGAATCCTCAGCCCCAGGCGGGCTTCCATCTCCATCTTCCTCTGCAGCAGGCTCCCCCAGGCTGGCCAGAGGGATCTCAATGAGGCCAGGCCGGGCTGCAGGCTCCTCGCGTGGCACATCCTCCGCCAGGAGGATGGAGGAGCGAGTCTGTACAGGCACCTGGCTTGGCGAGAACTTGCGCAGGTGGGGCAGACTGTCTACGTCGTTGGGGGGCGTGAGCACTCTGGTCAGGGGCGTCAGCCGCAACTCTGCTGGACGTGCATGTTTTGGGCTTCGAGATGTCGGGTTGGGACCGGGCCCTGGGCTACGCCGGGTGGCTGGGGCTCGCCGGGCAGGGCTGGGGGATGCAGCTTTGGGCCCAGTCGTGGGCCCAGGGATGACCCAGGCAGCAGGTGGTGGGGCAGGTCCGGGGGCCTCCGGCGGGGCCAGAAGGCGCTGCTGCTGGTCCGTGAGCCTCTGCATGTCCCGCTGCAGCGAGCTCAAGGCAGCGCTCAGCTTGTTGACCGCTCGGTTGTAGTCCCCCAGCCCCTCGGGGGGCTCCGGGCCCAGCTCAGCAGAGAAGGTCACTGACTTGGTCCGTGAGGACGGCTCTCCCTGGCCCTCGCCTGCCGGCCGCTCCCCTCCAGTGGGCTCCACCTCTGCCTCCGCCTCCTCGGTGGCCTCTCGAGGCTGCACCTGTAGGAAGGCACTCTTGCCCAGCCGCTGGCGGTGTTTGGCAAAAATGGCTTCAATACGACGCTTCTGAGCCTCTATGGCCCGACGTTTCTCCTCTAACCTAGCTCCCAGCTCACTCATCTCTGAGCTCAGGGCCTCAGGTGCGACCGGAGCAGACGTGGGGGGCCCCACTCCAACCTCCTCAGCCTTCACCAGCTGTTTCTTACGCTCCGCAAAACTGGTCATCTTCACTTCAGCATTGGTGGCTGCGGGGGACAAAGCCCCTGCCTTCGGAGACCCCTCAGCTGAGGCTGGTGGCTTCAATATCTCTCTTGCTGGGCAAGGAGAGGGTTTTGAGGGGGCTTCAGGGTGAGACACATAAACAGGTGCTTTGGGGAGACCTTCAGACAGCAGTTTTGAGGCCCCCATGGGTGGGTAGGAGGAGGACAGCGGTGGTTTCGAGAGGCCCTCGGGGGAATGGAGGTAGAAACTGCCATCTGCGGCACCATCCGGGAGCAGCCGGGGCTCAGCGCTGTGGATGATCTGCAAGGCCTCCTCAATGGTGGGCAGATCACCGGGCTCCGGGGTGGGCTGGGCAGGGGTCCGAGCTGCTGGCACAGGACGCGGGGGGCCCAGGCTGTCCGAACTCACAGAGCGCAGCAGGACAGGGTCTCCCATGACGACATCCACGTCGCTGTCCAGGCCAAAGGGGGTGCTGAACGACACGGCCTGGGAGAGGGGACGGCTGGGCGGCCAGAGGGACGGGTCAGCCCCTGGGAGCAGCCTGCATTCCACCCGCCCAGCCAGCCTGCCCTCTGCCCACAGTGTGGGGCCACACGTGTGCTCACCTGAGCTGCCGGTTCCAGGCCTTGCCGAGGGCCTCCATGTGGGACATGGATGGAGAGGACTTCAGGGAGCCTAAGGAGGGTCGGGGGGTCACGATGGGGTCCCTGGGGACCCTGGCTAGGCTAAGGCTGCTCTGCAAGGCCACCGTGTGCCCAAGAGTCCTTCAATATCTAGCAGACCTGAGGTTTCCAGAAATGGGCACTGAGGGATGTCAACCAGGGAGTCACCCTGGGGTCACATTGGGGCTCCAGATAGACCCAAGGGAAGCCCACCAGAGGGGACCTGGGGAGCAGGCTGGGTGGGGATCCCCCACGACAAGACACCTCTACTCCTCACCTGTTGATCCCCGAAGTGGGGACTGAGAGCCGCCAGGTGACAGGAGAGGATGTCGGAAGTTGAAGACAGGAGAACTGGCAAGAGATGTACTTTAACCTTGGGACCCACCAATACCCTTGCCAGAACCCCTGCGAAGGAGTCCTCCATACCTGCTACCGCTGTTGTTCTGGGACGGGGAGGCCTCAATGCCCCACGGGGAGGTGGCTGCGGCACAGAGCAGAGGGTCAGGCAGGGCGTGGCCTCCCAGCCCCCACCTGGACCCTGGCCTCAGGACCCCAGGCTCACCGTGACCGTCGGGTAAGTCCTTGGCCTGCACGAAATCCGGTTTCAGCACCTCGAAGCACGTGAACATTTCGGCGAGCAGCACCACCAGGTTGACCTGGAGGTGGGACTGAGGATGAGCACCCAGCAACAGCTCTGGACGCCCAGGTCAGCAGCCCAGCCCCCAAGCTGCCTTACCTTGAGGGGTGGGGGGACGTAAAGCAGGTCCTCGAGGGACAGCGGGCAGCCACGGGGCAGGCGGGAGGCACAGAAATCCTGCACCAGCTGGAGGTTGTAGAGGCTGTCGGCCACGGACATGGGGTCCTTGAGACAGACCTCTGCAGGGAAAGGAGGCCTGGGTACCCACTCTGTGCAAAGGACCAGGTCCCCTGCCACCAATGGAGGATCGAGTATAGGCCAGGGGCTCTTTGCAAGGCCCACACTATGACAGACAGTGCCTCGGCCCCCAGGAACTCAAACAGGGCTGAGCAGTGAGGCATGCCTGGAACCTCAGCACCTGGGAGGACTGCTTGGCGTTCAAGGTCAGCCTGGGCCACAGAGTGAGTTCAAAGCCACCACAAGCTACATAGCTACATTGTCTTAAGCAGAGAAAGAGAGAGAGAGAGAGAGAGAGAGAGAGAGAGAGAGAGAGAGAGAGAGAGAG
>NW_004524790.1:1766831-1789801 GCF_000260255.1 Octodon degus
AGAGAGAGAGAGAGAGAGAGAGAGAGAGAGAGAGAGAGAGAGAGAGAGAGAGCGAGAGCCAGTCAGCCAGCAGACAGACAGAGATCTCAACTCAAAAAATTCTCCTACGTATTCACTGCCCCCGGTCACCTAATCCACAAGGAACCTGTAATAGAATTTACTGTTTCTCCCTCCAGTGATTATGTTACACACAGTCTGTGAGGTCAGAAACATGCCTCTATCGGTCTCACAGGATCCCTGGCACCTAGCCCAGGCCTGGGTCTGGCACAAAATCCTACTGCAGGAGAGAATTCCATGAAGCACAGAGAGGTTCAGACACTTGGGCAAGGTTGCAGAGCTAATCAGAAGAGAAAGGGAGACACAAATCCGGATCTGTGGACTCTGAGTTGCATTTGTAATAATTACTGCTCATTCGCGGTCTCCCTGGAGCTTGGGACCTACAACCTCAGCACCCAGGGTCGGGGCCGACCCTCTGCTCACCCTCAAGACGTAACAGCTGGGGGCAGTAACAGTGGATAGTGGCGGCCAGCGCAGCACCGCTGGCCAGGTCCTGGATGGTGGTCACAGATGGGAAGCAGGGGGCTCGTCGGGCCACGGCGCGGTCCTTGCGGTAGCGGATCTGTGGACAGGAGGCAGGATGAGCGACAGGGCCGGCCCCCAGGTCTGAGGGCATGCAGGCTGGGGGGTGGGAGGCCTGGGGTTTCTGCTGCGAGGGGGCAGGAAGCCGGGGGCCCCAGAGCCAGGATGGAGGGGGGCCAGCCTGGAGCAGGGAGGGACGGCAGCGAGGCAAGGAGGCATCTGCGAGCAGCCAACCAGCGGCGGGGACCGGGGACAGGGACTCCTGGGACCCCTGAGCGGGGGATACATTACCATGGGGGGTTTGCTCCCCGACTCCTTCAAACAGAAGGCAATTGCGTGCTGGGGGGAGAGGAGCGGCTGTCAGCACGGGGAGGGGAGCTGACCTGCCAGGCCCCAAAGCCCACTCTGGGGGAGGAGTCCTGACCCCTGTCCTAGCCATCCAGTTCCCTGACTGTGCTCTGGCCGGCTTTAGGGACCCCAGCTCCTCCCAGCCCTGAGGGACCCCACAGAGCAGCCTCCCATGCAGGGACCCCTCCTCCCAGAACAGACGCAGCCCCTGGCTTGGGGAGAGGACGCAGAGGAAGCAGGTAGGCAGGGAAGGTGCCTCCCCCCCAAGCCCAGACCCCAGGGTGAGGGGAAAGGAGTGAGCAAAGGTTGGGACTCGCCCAGCCCAACTCTTCCTGCACTTTCCCCTTATCTGCTGCAGGGATGAATTCTAGGAAGCACAGAGAGGTTTAGACACTTGTGTAAGGTCACACAGCTTATTGAGGGAAGAGAGCAATGAGAGCTTAAAACTTACAGATCAGGCCTCCTTTTACAACTGGGTTTTTTACCCCTTAGGGAAACTGAAGGTCTGAGTTAAGAAATTGCTTCTATCTTCTTCTGGGTTTGAGGGGGGTCTTTCTCTTAGCTAGGGAGATCTTGTCCATGTGTGCATGCTACCGTGGTCAGGATCCACACATCCGGTGGAGTGGGGGCCCCACCAAGCTGTCTGGGGACTGGCTCCAAGGGTACCTCCCTCTAGCTACAGTGAGGGCATCTGCCCTCATGATTAACAGTTGTTTTTTTTTTTTTTCCCGGAACCGGGGATTGAACTCAGGCCCTTGTGCTTGCCAGGCAAGCACTTATTCTACTGAGCTATCTCCCCAGCCCCTTTCTAATAGTTTATAACAGGTTTTTTGTTGTTGTTGTTGTTTTGTTTTGTTTTTCCCTCGTGATTAATGGGAAACTTGCACACTGTGGGCTGGGATCTGCCCTCTGTGCATCGCCCAGATCCCTCCCCCTTCTCTTGCTGGGTCCCTCCCTTCCCCATCCCCAGGGACGGGTTCCAACTCCTTTGCTCACAGCTGTGGGAGAAGGGAGGGTGCAGACAGGCAGGCGGAATGCACACATGGACACAGAGCAACAAGCAGGGCGGGCAGACAGGGCGACAGACAGCCCCACTTACAGGGACCAGCTTCCAATACCAGCGTGTGGGACACTGATGCCAGAGAGGCAGAAAGGGGACAGCAGGGGCCGGAGCAGGGGGCAGGGCAGAGAAAAAAAAGGGAGAGAGAGAGAGAGATAGAAGTCACCTCCAGACCCCCATCTCAGGACGGGCCAGGAGCCACAGCCCAGCCCCACCGCCCTGCCCTCTGCCATGAGCCAGTGGCCTGAGCACCCTCCGTCCACCAACCCAGCCTCACCGAGGGCTGCGCCGGTGCTGCCCCGTCGGCAGGGGCAGCAGGAGACGCACGCTGGGTGGCCTCTTGCTCGGTTTTCTCCTGCAGCCTCCGGACGGTCTATGGACCAGAGAGAAGTCAGCCAGCCAAGGTCACCTCACCACCCAGGGCCTTCCCACCCTGGTGCCGTGCCACCTACCGTTTCCACCCAGAACAGCAGTTTGTGCTCCAAGCTGGGCAGAGCCAAGGGACCCGGCAAGGTCTTCGTCCACTCAAAGGCGAAGGCCACCATGAGGGCATCTATGACAGCCAGGTGGGCTCCCTATGGGAGCGAGGGCCAGTGGGTGAGGCCAGCAGACAAGGCCCTACTCCCCTGGCCTCCCCAGGCAAAGTGGGCCAGACCAGTGACTAGTGGGTGGGGCCTTGAGGACAGAAAGCAGGCGAGAATGAAAAGCCACACAGGATGGGCTGGGCTCACAGGCCTAGGATAGAGGGCTAGGTAGGGAGGTCTTCAAGGACCCTTATGAATCTTAGGGAGAAGGACCAGGCCTGGAGGGAGGGGCTAGGGTTGGCGGGCGGGGCTACATCTGATGAATGAAGCCCTGGCAAGGCTAGGTGGGAGGAGCTAGGGCTGGTAGGAGGAGCTACACCTGATGAATGAAACCCAGGAAAGGCTTGGTGGGAGGAGCTAGAGCTGATGGGAGGGGCTATATCTGGTGAATGAAGCCCAGGAAAGGCTTGGTAGGAGGAGCTAGGGCTGGTGAGGGGGGCTACATGTGATGAGTGGAGCCTAGGAAAGCAGGCTTGGTGGGAGGAACTAGGATTGGTACAGGAAGCTCTGGTCTGATAGGTAAAACTAGGCTTGGAAGGAGTTAGGCCTAGTGCGCGGAGCTTAAGGGGAGGAGGGAGGTGTAATTGGTGGAGCCTACTGAAGGGCCCAGCTAGGCTTAGGAGAGGGACTATACCTCATGGGTGGAGCCTGAAGAAGGTAGGCTTGGTGGGAGGGCTAGGTCTGATAGGCGGAGTCATGCTTGGCAGGTGGGGTAGGCTATTAGGGTGGAACCTACTAAGGGGGAGGGGCGGGGGTTGGTAGGAGAGGGCAGATTGATAGGTGGGGCTAGGCTTGGTGGGTCAGGCTTGGTCTTAGGGTTCCATGTCAAGGGGAGGAGCCAGGCCTAGTGGGCAGGGCTTAATGGGCAGGGGCGGGCCTACCATGAGAATAGGCTGGTGTCTCAGGTCCGCCTCCCGCACTGGTCGATCAGGTAGTGAGGGCACCGTGCCCCTCCGAGACAGCAGGGCCAGCAGTGCGGATGGGTTAGGAGGGGCCTCAAGCTGCGGCAGCGCCTGGCGCCAGGCCCGGCAGTAGAGCTCGGCAGACAACAGCAGCCGGGTGACTGGGGGCTTCACGTGCTCCTGCGCATACTGGTCCGTGTAGAAGGGCTCCCACAGCTCTGGGGGCACGTGCTCTGCGCAGGAGAAGGGCAGTCAGGGCCACCGCACATGCCACAAGCAGTAACCATGGCTAGGGAGCGAGGCCCGAGAGGAAGACTGGGTGGACAAGTCGCCCGAGGAAGGAGACATTGTCCCAGACAAAGGGGACTTCGGAGGCAAAGACGTATTACAGAACCCTGTACTGCAAGGAGCCCCTAAGCCTGGCTAAGCAGAATCTCGTAGGCCTCTGGCAAAGGGAAGAACACTCCCAATCACAATTACAACCTTCCCGTGCCTGCTAGGTGCTGGGTTCATGGACACCTTGTCAGTACTAGAAAGAGGCCAGAGTACTGCTGTTAACTGTGTGGCAGATGAAAAGGGGCTTTCCAGAGGAGGCACAGAGGGGGTAAGTGGCTCAACGTCACACAGCTCTTGGCGCCAGTACACAGATTCAAATCTTAAGCAAGGTCTGCTACACGTACCATGGGGACATCCTGACAGCCGGGGCTTAGGGAGGTGAGGCCCTGAACAGAGGCAGCCACATAAATCCGACTTGGAGGGAGGGCTCCAAGCAGGACCCCACGCTGGAGAGGAGAAGGAGAAGGCTGGGAAGAGTTGGGGGAGGACAAGGTAACTGAGGTCGCCAGAGTTGCCTCTTCTAGCAGGCTCCAAAAGAACCCTTGACACAAGGACGCAGAGATCCTCCACAGAAATCCTTGGCTTCGGCCCTTTCGCAACCCTGAAAACTGCACTGGCCCTTCCCACCCTGTGCAGAGTCACACCTTTGCTCGGCCCTTCTCAGCTGCAAGTTTTCAAAGGGTGTTGAGGGCTCGCTCTCTCCTCCTCCTGCCCTCTCCTGTCTCTGCCTCAACCTCCCTGACCTGGCTTCTGCCCTCTTATTCCTGCCTCAAAGCCAGTGGCGTCAGTCAATTCACAGCCCATGTACATCTGGGTCTGTGTTGCCTCTGGGCTTTCTGCCCAGCGTCACCTTCTTCCAGAACCCTTCTTCTGCCCAATATCTGCCCGGAAATGGCCGTGCTCCACCCGCACGGGCACAGCCATCTGAGGACTGCCACCTGCTGCAGCCTGGTCCAGTGTCTCACTGCACTAAGGTGTCTCCCACAAGCCCCAGTGCTGTCACCATCTCAGGGTACAATCACCTTGGTCACCTCCCTCCTCCACAGTCAACCAGTCAGGGAATTTCGACTTCCTGACACCTCCCAAATCTAAACATGTAACAAGTTTCTTTCCTTTGGGACTTTGTAGAACCTTCAAGATAAACAAAGACGGTGGAGAGCCGAGGTTTATCGGGAGTTTCTCCCAGTAGGCACTACTGGTCTTTGGATTACTCTCAAAAGGTGCTGGGGGATGCTCTCCTGTGCATTGTAGGATGTTAGCAAACTCCTTGGTGGCTGCCCACAAAATAGCAGCAGCAAAAGTAGCAAAAGACAAAGCTGCCACCAGTGAGAACCAGTCTTACAGAGCAGAGCTGTCCAGTAGAAATAAGCATGATCAAAACATATAACAAATGTTGCAGGGGGCTGGGGAGATAGCCCCGCCTGGCAAGAGCAGGTTCCTGAGTTCAATCCCCAGTACCACAAAAAAAAAAAAAAAAGGTGTTGCTGGGATGTGTGGCGGCACACACCCATGATCCCAGCTCTTGGGAGGACAAGGCAAGAGGATCACCTGAATTTGAGGCCAGCCTGGGCTACATAGCAAGTTCAAAGCCAGTCTGAACAGCAAGATCGTGTCTCAAAAGAAAAAGAAAAAAAAAAAAAAAAGCAATGAATATTGAGAGTAAAAATTTATAAATTAGCTGGGCATGGTGGCACAGGGACTGTAATCCCAGCAGTCAGGAGGCTGAGGCAGGATGACTGCCTAAAAAAAATTATTTTACTGTAAATAAAATAACAGCATCGCCTCCCTCAAAATCCCCCCCCCCCCCACACACACACACTTGGCCCGCAGCCCATCCTTCCTGCAACTTTCTGAAGTGGCTCTAGGTGTCCTCCTCACAAGTGTCTTCAGCTAGCTGTTGCAGTGCCTGGAGTCCAGAATCATTTCAAAATGTCGACTTTAGGGGCTGGGGAGATGGCTCAGTGGAATAAGCGCTTCCCAGGCAAGCGCAAGGACCTGAGTTCAATCCCTGGTTCCGCAAAAAAAAAAGTCGACTTTTCACAGTCAGTTTTATGCTGTGGAGGAGTCAGAAGTCTTCTGGTGCCAGGTCTGGTGAAGAAGGCCACACTGAGACGCTCCATGCACCTGGCTTTCCACTCAGTGGCCCCCAGGAGCCGCCCTGGCTGTACTTTTTCTCTTTCTTTCTTTCTTTCTTTCTTTCTTTCTTTCTTTCTTTTTTTTTTTTTTTTGGCCAGCTCATCCCACCCTGGGGGCAGGGCTGGAGCAGCATGCAGTGTCAGGGATTTAGGGATTGAACCCAGGATTGGAATCGAACTGCAGTCCCTGAGCTTGCCTACACTTGCCTAAGCAGGCACTTTATCCCTGAGCTATCTCACCAGCCCCTGAACTTTTGATCACACCTCATGAAGACACTCATGAAAGAGGATTTCAAAGCTGCTTCAGAAAGCAGAGAAAAGAATAGAGTGTGTTTAAAGTGAGGGAAGCTATTTAAAAAAAAAATTTTTTTTTAAATCTTTTATTTATTTGGTACAGGGTCTCACTATGCAACTTGGACTCACAGTGAACCTCCTGTCTCAGCCTCCCCCAGTGCTGGGATTACAGGCATGCGCCACCACACCCGGTTTTGGGGCTAGCAGGGCACGAGGTACTGGGGATCAAATCTGGGTCCTTGAGCTTGCCAAGCAGGCACTCAGACCACCAAAATCTCTCCCCAGCCCCTCTAAGGGAAGCTATTTTGAGGTAATTGAATTGCACTATATCTTTTATTACCGTACATTTTTTTAACTTCCAAATTCATTTTTTGATCACCCTTTCTATACTGTATAGTTTTTAAGTTTTCTAGGAGCCACATTAAAAAGGTAGAAACAGGGAACACTAATCATACAGCTTATGCAACCCAATTTATCTCCAAGGCATTATCATTTCTCAAAATATGATCGATTGGGGCTGGTGAGATGGCTCAGTGGTCTAAAGCACCTACTTAGAACAAGCTTAGCAAATCACAGAGACCAGGGTTCAATCCCTAGCACCACATGCCAGCCAGCCCCGCCCCCAGGCGGGCTGAGCTGCCCCCCCCACACACACACATAAATAAATAATTTTTTTATAAATTATCTTTATTTTTATTTATTTTTTTTAAATATTTATTTTTATTTATTACATTTATTTGTGTGTGTGTGTGTGTGTGTGTGTGTGTGGCCAGCTCAGCCCACCAGGGGGCGGGGCTGGCTGGCATGTGGTGCTGGAGGATTGAACCGCGGTCCTTGTGCTTTGCCAAGCTTGTTTCAAGTAGGTGCTTTAGACCACTGAGCCATCTCTCCAGCCCATAAATTTTTTTAAAAATTGAATTTAAAAAAAAAAAATGATCGCTATAAGAACATTACTACATTGTCCTGTGCTGGAAGCAAGCCTTGGATTCAAGGTCTATGTCACACATACTGCACATATTAATTCTGGCCAGCCACATTTCAAAAGCACAGTAACCACACGAGTACACTTCTAATCCCAGCAGTCAAGGAGGCTGCAATAGGAGGACTGCAAACTCGAGACCACCTGGGCCTCCACATTAAAAAGGGAAAAAGAGTTAGGGCTGTACTCACTGTACTGATCCGGGGTTCACTCACAGGTACAGCTAGGCTTTGTTTATTTCATGACCTTCACTGAATTCTAATAGCACCTGAAGTGCAGTGTACATAAAACACACACTGGATCCAAGACTTCATACCAAAAACAACAGTGAAATCCTACCACATACAGGCTCTAGCTCCATGGCCCAGGCCAGCCTGGAACTTGTTATTGAAGTCCCAGCCTGATCTCAAATTCAAGATCTGCCTGCCTCAGCCTCCCAAGTGCTGGAATTACAGGTATGTATCACCATACCCAGGGACTGAGACTGAAGCTCATTCTCATGCTACTGTGTAGGTAAGAAAACCCAGGCCCCCAGGATCACACAGCCTGTCACCAGCAGCGGTGCCCGCATGAATCTGACCTCCCTCTCACACTGCGCTACTGTTCTGAACGGGGGATTTCCCAAACTTCACAGACCCCATATCTTATCACAGAGCTCTGTTGAGCCCACCTGCCTGCCACGCCTGCATGGCTCTGCACAGCCTGCCGTCAAGGCCACCCTGCTACCATCCCACTGTCACCGTCTCAGCCCCAGGCTCCCCGTCCTCAAGGCCCCCTTGACCACTGCCCCTGGGGACTTGTGCGCTCTTGAAAATTTCCTGGTGATCCACACCCCCGGAGCTGAAACCACTCCCAGGAATTCTACAAGTCCTTCTCCACAGCCTTCCACTCTCCCCTCCTAGAAGACTTCAAGGGTCTGCCCCGCCACCCACAACACAGATCTTATCAGTCTATCAGCAGCAGAAGCCCTAATCTGATTTCACACCCATCCCCCTCTCCTGCCCTGCCAGGGCCCTGGCACCTAATGGGCATCAGTAAAGTACCAGAATGCACGAGTCTAGCAGAGCTCCATTCTCCTCACTTCCTGCAACCACCCTGGCAGGCAGGCAGGCAGGCAGGCAGGCAGGCAAGAGACACACTGAACTGGACCCTCAGGCCACAGCAGCTGCCGGACAGCTCTCAGAGCGCAGTGAGCTAGGTCAGTTAGGAAGAAGTGGGGGTGTCGGGAGCTTACCAGCCCCCATCAAGAGAGTCCCTTCTTTTTTGTGGAAGGGTTTTTTTTTTGTTGTTGTTTTGTTTTGGTTTTTTTGAGATAGGGTCTCACTATGTAGTCCAGGCTGTCCTGGAATTCACAGCCATCCTCCTGCCTCAGCCTCCCGAGGGTTGGGATTACAGGCATGTGCCTCCATGCCCAACTTCCATCTTTTCTATGAAATAACAGTAAGTTCTGCTTTGTCCCCTGGTCAAGGGACAATGAATGAAGAGTAATAGTGTCAATACAAGTCTCACCACCCATCTCACAGGCAGCCACAGTAACCATCCATTGGTGCAAACCGTGTGCCACCTGCTCCATGATGCATACCATACTCATAATTCCCCAAAACCTTGCCCATGGGGTACCAGGGTACCCATCTGCATGGTGCACCCCACACAGACATTTTCAGGCGTGGGTAAATAAGTGAACGGAAGCCCATTCAGAGGGGGAAACAGAAGCTGGGAGAATTGGGATCATTTTTCCATACACTAGAGGAGCTGGGAGGCAAACTCAGTTCTGACTTGCAAAACCAGCTGTCTATGGGCTTGCAACCTTGGCTGCGAGGTGCAGAGCACTCAAAGCCCCAACCCAGGGCCCCTAGCCCGTCTTCGCCTGACCTAGCAGAACCCTGGGGTGGGCAGGTGTCCGAGTAGGCCGTTCACAGCAAGATGCAGAAGGACAGATCCTGAGAAAAGTGGAAGGGGCGAGCTGGAGAGGAAGCCAGTGAGGGCCAGCTGTCACTGGGACCCACACCCAGAACAGGTTGGTCTGGGAAGGCCACTGGGAGAGGGGGAGGGGAGGGGCTATGCCCAGCCGGTGCCAAGACCAGTGGGCTGTTCCGCGGGAAGGGAGGGCATCCCCCACAGCTCCCCGGAAGGCCCAGACCTTAATTAATCCCTGTGTTCCCCAAAGCCAGGCCGGGACTCCCAGCTCTGACCTGGGGGTTGGTGGGGCCGAGGGTTCACGGGGCCTCTACCATCGGGGAGGCGCCTGCACGCTCCCCTCGGCCGTGGCCGAGTTCTCCAGATCTGCGGGCCTGAGAGGAGGAGCAGAGGCTCTGCGGCCATGGGAAAGGCCTCGCTGGAGCCGGAGCTCCCACCCTGGGCGATCCTGGACAGGCCATTTCCCTTCCATGGGGTTTGGTAAAATGAAGCAATAACTCTTGGCTGCCAGCAGCCGGCCGGGGCCATGAAAGCCAAATGGGGGTGGGGGTTCCCAGCGCTCCCGGATCGCCACCGGCAGCACAGGCAGGACCGGGGAGGCAGCGGGCTCGGGGTCTCCGCAGGCGCGTGATGTGGGCGTGCAGAGGGGAGGCGGAGAGGGGCGTGCAGTGCAAGGTCCCACCGCGGCGGAGGGCGGGGGCGAAAGAGGACCCTAACCCGCGCGGACCCCGCCCCGCTCACCTGGGGGCCGGGAAGCCGGGGTCCCGGCAGAGCGGGCCCCACCCCCACTGCGCCCGGACGGCCGTGCGGGCAAAGTCCACACCGCGCCGGCCGAGCAGGAAGCCCGGAGGCCCCGGCGCTGCGGGTTTGAGAGCACCAGGAACACGGGGGAGCCCCCGAACCCCGACGCTGGCGCTATTGTTCCCGCGCCCCGCCCCCCGCACCTGCCGCGCCGCGCCCGCGACCCCGGCCCGCGCCGTACCTGCGCCCCCGAACGCGGCCCGCAGCACCCACGCCAGGCTCGCCGCCGCCTTGGCCCGCGAGAAGTCGTACTGGTCCAGCGACTTGATCTCGGGCACCAGGAAGGTCCTCCGCAGAGGCGCTGGCCCCGCGGGCGCCGCCTCCACCATGGCGACGCGGGCTGCGGCGCCGGCTCCGCGCTGCGCCCCGCTCCGCTCCTCCTCGCGGCCGGCTGCGCGCGCTCGTCCCCGCCCGGTCCCGCCGCGAAGCTGAGCCAGGTGCGCCCGCCCGCGCCGCGACGCTGCGTCAGCCCCGCCCCGGGGCGGAGCCCAGGTGAGCCCCGCCCCTGCTCAGCTGGACCCCCCCTCCTCCCGCCCGGCTCGGACCCGCGGGGCGGCGACCCGGGCGGGAGGGAGGTGGGGGGGGATGCCTGCGGCGGGAGGGAGGGAGGAGTGCTGCGGAGGAGCGAGCGCCTGTGCGTGCGTGTGTGTTCGTGTGCGCGCACGCCCAAGCCCGGAGCGCTGGAGACCACCGGCACCGCCGTTTGTCTGGGTGTGCTCCCAGGCACCCACACCGAGTACCGTGAGCCTCCCCCGGCGTCTACGGGGTGCTCCTGTTCTGACCGTGTTGCTGAGGGTACAAGAATGTGTGGCTTCAGGCCGGGCCCGGCGTGGTGGTGCGCGCCTGTCACCCAGTGCGCAGGAGGCTGAGGCAGAAGGATCACCTCCAATTCAAGGCCAGTATGAACTGTCAACCAAGACTCAAAACAAACAAATTTTAAAAAGAAAGAAAGTCTTGGAGCCAGGGAGATGGCTCAGTAGAATAAGCGCTTCCTTGAAAGGTGCTAGGGCCTGACTTCAATCCCCGGTTCCGCAAAAAAAAAAAAAAAAAAAGTCTCTGTGCGTGGGTGTGCATCCCTCAGTGCATTTAGATGCTTGCTGAGGGTACTGGGGACCATCCAGGTCCACAGTGTGTGCATCTTGGACATTCTGTGCATATATGTGCTATCTCGATGCACATTAGAAACATGTACAAAGATTATGTGTTATGTAGGTGTATTTATTTTTTCTTTTTATTTAGCCCAGGCTGGCCTTGAACTTGTGGCGATCCGGCTGCCTCAGCCTTTTGTCTGGGGGGCCGATAGGCGTGTACCACCACACTGAGCAGTGTTTGCACACTGAGAATAAGAGCGATGAGGGTATGGGCACCTCTCCATAGGTGGTGTGAGTAAGTGTGTGCAAATCTAAATGTGCTTGTGTGTTGTAGGAGGGTGTGGCCGGGGACGTATCTGTGCAGGAAGTGGCGCTTCCGTCTGTGTGCTCAAGTGGCTGTCACTGGATACGTTTACAAACCCCTTCATGAACATTCAAGCTGTCTGCAGTATGTGTTGGGGACTTGGGCTGAGTGGGTGAGGGCGGACTTATATCTACGTGGATTTGTATGTAAGTGTGTAAATGTGACTGGGTGCGTGTGGGGGGGGTGATGCAGTTTTCTAAATGCATTTTGGGGGTATAGGATTAGCCATTTATGTCAGCACATTCAGAGTCCCAGGACTCAATCAAACACAGGTTGAAATATTAAAGAAATATTTTGTCTGAACTGAACAATGGTGCAGACCCTTTTCTTGAGGCTGTTCTCTGAAGTTGTATGATACAATGTAACACCTAATTTTCCAGCATGCCCAGCCTTATAATTGTTACAAGTTACCTGGAAATGCTGACAAGTCTCCAGGAGGATGGATACTTTCTAAGCAAATACTTCTCCCATAGGTGGTAGGATAGTCTACCCAGGCTTTAGCACCCTAAAATTTGGTCATCTGTTGGGAGTCCGGAGCCCATTCCCTGGAGGTGCTGGGGATGATTGTGACATCCCTATGTTTATGGATGTCAGGAGATTGTGTGAGCCTAGGATTGCCAAATCTGTAAACCATGAAGGTGGGTATGAGTGTTGAAGAAATTTTAATTTGTAAACTGGGTGTGGTGAGGCTGGGGCAGGAGGATCCTCAAGAGCTCGAGGGCTGCCTGGGCTACACAGTGAGACCCTGTTTCGGAAAGAAAAATAAAAAGACGGTTTGTTCTACTAGTGGACGCACTCATGAGTGTGTGCGTATTTGCCTAGGAACTGCATAGTTGTGTCCTCCCACAAATGTATTTGGGAGTGCTGAGGATCTAAATGTGCATGAAAGTGTTGTGTATGCAGACATTTGAGTATGTAACCTTCAGCCACTCAGTGTTACTGGTGTACGTGGAAATGCCTAGAGCCCCAGGTGTCCATATTTACAGTCTGAGCCATTGCAGTTTTGTGTCAAAGCCACTGCTGTGTCTCTCACCTGTGTGTCAGCATGGGGGTTAGTGTTTGTACAAGGGCTAGGTCTATCCAGGCCTGTGCGGAAGTGGGCATACGTGGGCGGGACAAGCGGGCAGGAGTGCATGACATGTTGCCATTGGATGTATATTCTGAGTATATTCATGCGGGTAAAGTGGGCACGTGTGAATGGATGCACACTTGAATGGATCTGTGTGTGAGCACTTATCCTCACCTGGGGACCACGTGCCACGTGTGTGTGAGACTTGCTTGCTTTCTTTCTGAACAGCCTCACTATGTAGCCCAGGCTGGCCTGGAACTCACAAGCCTCCTCCTGCCTCAGCTTCCTGAGTGCTGAGATTACAACTGTGCACTGTCATGGCTGGCTGTGTGTGTTTTCTGCATGTACACCGAGTACCTGAGTGAATCTCTGCATGTGTTTATTTATGCTGGCCAGATGTACCTGGATATTAAACTATGACTTCGACAAGAATTGAGGTCTGCATGTCTGTAAGCATATTTATGGGTACTGAGGTGCACTTGTGTGACAGATGAGAGAAACTGGGTGGGTGGACTGTATCTAAGTGTGAGCTGGTGCGTTCCGGCTACAGAGGGAAGTTGGACAGCTCGTGGGCACCTGTAATCCCAGCCCTGGAGGCTGAGGCAGGAGGATTAGAAGTCTGAGGCCAGCCTGGGCTACATAAGCGAAACAAAACACTGCAGAGGGGGATTCAGGCAATGCACACACACCTAGGATTGTATAAAATGCTTTAACCTGGAAAACCCACGGCATCATGTTCTGGAGATCCCTAGCTCCAGAGGTAGGCCCTGAGTGCACGTGGAGCACACGCGTTGCACACGTGCCTGAGGCCTGGTTCCCGTGGTCCGGAGCGTGTGACCAAGTGGGGTGCGCCTAGGGAGGTGTTCCGGGCTTGTGCACTCCTGTCTGGATGCGCCACGCGGACGTGGGTGTGGGTGCACAAAGAGCCTGTGTATGAGCCGGAGCACACATGTGGCGACGTCTGTGCGCCCGTTCTCCTGCCTCGGCTTCCATCCCAGTCCCCCAAGGAGCCTCCACCCGGTCCTCCCGCGGCGGGCCTGTTTCTTGGTCGGCCCTCAGGAGCTCCAGGCTTAGGGAGACTTCCCTGGCAGAGCAGGGTGTGTCCTGCAGGCTCGCGCGGGCGGCGCGTGTTTGCTTTGGCCAGGAAGGTTCCCATGACCTGCAGGAACCCCAGGGACAAGCCCGGTGAAGACAACACCTGCCGCGGGCTGTGCACAATCCCAGGACGCCGGGTGGACACGCAGGCACCAGCCTCACGTCCCAGGAAGGGCTGCAGGCCCTCGCCCGTCCCGGGCTGCTGGGCTCGAGCGGGCGACGCGGAATTGGAGCAGGGCCGGGCCCGGTGCCCCCGCCCCGGGCGCCAGGGCCTCCGCCAGCCCAGCCCCCACACCGGGCCGACCGGAACGCCAGGCTGGGCCGGGCGGCCCCGCCCACACAGGCCGCTGGAAGCCGGTCCTGCCTGCCCCCGGGGCCCTGTTCCTGCGCCCCGCTCAGACACACTGGCTCCCCTGTGTGCTCGGCCAGCCGCACCCCAGGACACCGCCCCCCTCCCTGCAGATTCCTCTCCCTCCTCCCTCTTCTGGAGGTGCCCTGGGCTCTCGGCCTCCAACTCATTAAGCAGGTTATTACGCCAGGGTGGGGGGTGACTTCTAGGCTTTGTAGGTCAGGGGCTGGGGGAATACGGGTGGCCCTCTAAAATCATCCGCGGGATTCTGCCTGCCTGCGGGACTTCTCAGATCGCGCCCAATTTAGCAACGTCTGTTTGAGCCCTCGGCACAATCCAAGCAGAATGGTTGAATTCTTGCAAGAAGCCTAAGATAATGATCCTGGGGGGAGTTCGTGTTTGAGGAGGTGGAGGATTGATTTCAGATGTTGGTGCAATATAGATAGATAGATAGATAGATAGATAGATAGATAGATAGATAGATAGAATGCATCGGAGAGTTTTTATTTTTCTGACACAGCCTTGCTATGTAGTCCAGGCTGGCCCTGAACTCACTATATAGTCCAAGCAGGCCTCAAATCATGATAATCCTCCAGCCTCAGCCTCCAGAGTGCAGGATTACAGGTGTGAGCCACCAGGCCTGGTGCTTCTTTTAATTAATTAAGCAGTTTGTTGGTTTGTTGTGACAATCTCAACTCAGGCTCACTGTGTATCCTGGTCTGGGCTCAAATCGGCATGTCCTCCTGCCTCAGCCTCCTCCTAAAATCTGGAATTACAGGTGGCAGCCACCACACCCAGCATGACTTGTCCCTTCTTCCCTTGGAGACAGGATCTGACTGTGATACCCAGCATGGCCTGGGACCTGTGGACTCCAATGCTTGCTTGCGAGCTTGAGGTCTTGCTTGAGCAGAAGTCGGATTGAAAATGAAAGCACACATTCCCAGAGGGAAAGAAAAGCTGTACTTGGAAAATAGAAGGAAGATAGGAAGGGTCCTGTCCAGGTAGCTGGAGGGGACACACTGTGCTAGGGGTTCAAACCAGCTGCCCCATTTGTGGGACTCCATGGGGCCGTGTGGGTCTCAGGTCCTTGCCTGAGGGATGGGCTCCGGTCTTGGGAAGCGGTGGAAGCCGTCTCCATCCGTGACAGTCTGGGGAAGTGGGGAGGGTGCTCTTCCCCGGGTTCTGGCTGATCAATCCCAGGTTCAGGGCAATGGTTGGAGACTTGCAGGCCTAGCTGGATGTCCCTGGAGATCGCTCCTCCTGGCGCCCTCTATCCTGAAGGGGGTGAGATTTCATAAGCACGAGGCTCACCAACCTTGTCTTGCCAACTTTCAGAGCCGATACTTGCAGGCTGATTGACTTATCTATATGCAAAACTGGGAAGAAATCTGACCCAAGATTTACATGAAAGGGCAGCCAGCCTCCGCTCTGCTCTTAGTGGATTCCTGGGCATTTGCAGGCCCAAACTAGCCATGGTTCAAATGGCATGCAGGCCCTCGGTGTCCCAGAACAGCACACACATCAGCGCTGCATGCACAGTGGGCTGGGCCCAGCATACCGTCTGCCTTTCCATGCCCATAGAGATCCTGACTATGTTATCATGCAAATGATCCCCCTGCCTCAGCCTCCCAAACAGCCTGGGCGCCGGGTCCATGACACTGGCCAGCGACTCTGACATAGCCAGGCTGCAGATGTGTGCCCAGTGTCACATGGCAAGGCTATGAGGAGGACTTGAACAATGGTGATTGGACCCAGGGTCCCTCAGCTGGATGGCAGTGCTGTCCTGCAGCTGGGCCTGCGATCTGGGGACACCAGGGACCCTCAGAGGAAGTCGGGGCTGTAGGAGGATCGAGATCTTCCCACAACAGCAACCCACAGCGAGCTCTAGGGCAGCGCCATCAGCCACCCCTCCGGAGGTCACCCTCATGGGAAAAGATGCATCCTCAGGACCCTCCAGCCCTCTGGGAGAGTTTTTCAAAACACGTCGAAATAATTTATTGAGCCAAGTATAGTGGCCCACAATGGTCATCCCAGCCCTTGGGAGGCTGAGGCCAGCCTAGACTACATAGTGAGACCCTGTCTCAAAAAGCTAAGAGAAAAAATTAGTAAATAACTTTTTCAGACCTAGTGTCCAGTTCAGGCAGGCCTTGAGCTCATGGCAGTCCTACTGCCTGAGCCTCTCGAGTGCTGGGCTTACAGGTGTGAGCCTGGGGCTTTGAGGCCAGCCTGGGCAACATACGAAGAAAGATCTAGCCTCAAAGAGAAAAATACAAGAAGTGATTTCTAGGAAAGTGAAATGTAAAGTTGTGCATAGTGCCAGAAACTAAGGAACAACCAAAGAGCTTGCAACAGCCCTAAAATCCCGCAAGGACGTGGACGTAGGAACAGGGCCCAGCGCCAACTTACAGAGTCTCCGGTGCCAAAGCTGCTGTACAATAAAGCAAGTCCATTGCTCTTGGCCTGTGATCCAAAGCATACAGTAAATTTTCATGAGTCCATTCTGATCTAAATAAATTATCAAAACTGAGTGTGGATGGGGCTGGAGAGATAGTTCAGCAGACTAAGCACCTGCTTTGGCAAGAGCAAGGACTGCGGTTTGCTCCCCGTCACCACACGCTGCACTGGCCCCGCCCTCAGGTGCGCTGAGCCAGCCGCCAAGTCTGGGCGAGGTGGCGCACACCTGTAATCCCAGTGCTGGGAAGGCTGAAAACAGGAGGACCAGTACAAGTCTGAGCTGTGTAGAAAGACCCTGTACCAAATATATTAAACAAAAGGAAAAAAAAAAAAACCACCTAGGTATGGAACCAGGCTGGTGGTGTAATCGCAGCACCTGGGAGGCTGAGGCAGGAGGATCACTGGGTGTTCAGGACCAGCCTGGGCTACAAAATGAGCTCAAGGACCCACAACCTGAACTGCATAGCGAGACCCTGTCTCAAAAAGGAAAAAACAAACAAATAAACAAAAAAACCCCAAAAACCCAACAACCCTTGGTTGGGCTGGGGAAATAGCAGGGCGAGGGCCTGGGTTTGATCCCCAGTACCACATACTGTGCAGGCCCAGAACCCTGGCTGCACCGAGCCGGCTGCCAAAAGGAAACTGGGCATGATGGCGCACACCTGTCATCCCAGTGCTGGGGAGGCTGTCAGGAGGATCACGATGAATCTGAGCTGCCTAGCAACACCCTGTACCAAATAAATAAATAAATAAATATTAAAAAAAAAAAAAAACCCTGGGTATGGTGGTACACATCTGGAATCCCAGCACTCGGAAAGCTGAGGCAGGAGGACTACAGTGAGTTCTAGGCCAGCCTGAGCTACACAGACCACCCCCCCCAATCAAATTAACAATATGGGACAAGAGACAAGCTTCCAATAAAGAAGAATTCCAAATAATGTGTATAGATCCTCTGTCGTCTTAGATGGGGACACAATTCCACATTCCTGAGGTACAGGAGACAGAGACAGAGAGACAGAGACAGACAGAGACAGACAGACAGACAGACAGAGACAGACAGACAGAGACAAAGAGAGAGAGAGACAGACAGACAGACAGAGATAGAGAGAGACAGATAGACAGACAGAGACAGAGAGAGACAGACACAGAGAGAAACAGAGAGAGACAGAGAGAGAGAGACAGAGAGACAGAGACAGAGATAGACAGACAGAGACAGAGAGAAAGACAGACAGAGAGAGAGAGAGAGAGAGAGAGAGAGAGAGAGAGAGAGAGAGAGAGTTAACCACACCTTCTGTGGAGCGAGCTGCCAAGCACACTGGCTCAGCAAGTTACCAAGGCCAAGCCTGAGGGTTACACACTATTTGCAGACTCATCCATCAGCAGCCTCAGCACAGAACCCACCTGTGTGCTTCCTTCCCACAAGCCCACACATCTCCACGTCCAACCAAGACCTATTCTAGCCCAGGATATAGCTCGGTGGCACAAGTGCCTGCCTGGTGAGCACAAGGTCCCGAGTTCGATTCCCGGTACAAGAGATAAGAGATCTAGTCTACACACTGCACTGCTTCTCCTCTATGAGAAACTGCATATACAAGTAGCAAGCAACGCAGAAGAGAAATCCTAGTAGTAGGAAAAAAGAGCTTTCTCAGGTGGGAAGGGGATCAGCAGGGAGGGGAGGAGGGAGGGAGGGAGGGAGGAAACTGGGCCAAGGATGAAGGCGGGTCCAGGCCTGGACCAGCCCGAGAGGCAGGGCAATGTCGAGTACTGTCTACGTGCACTGATGAGAACGAATTAAGAGAGGAAACGAGGGGCCGGGGAGATGGCTCAGTAGAATAAGCGCTTGCCTGGCAAGTGCAAGGGCCTGAGTTCAATCCCTGGTTCTGCCGAAAAAAAAGAAAAAAAAAAGAAAGGAAACGCACTGCAGTGGACTGGACTTGCCCTCGCCAGGCTGCGGAGTGTGTGGCACACAGGGAGTGGCTGCGCCCAAGCGGGACTCTGAAGAGAGTGGACAAGTCACCGTCACATGAGGCTGGGGTGCAGGTGAGGGGAGCACTGGGCCCCACCCCCAACTCTGACAAGAAACATTCTTGAGGACCCTAACCCTGGATGGGGTCCTGAGACAGCAGAGGCATTCGGGGCACAACTGGAGACACCTGAAATAAGAGTGGGTGCCGGGTGTGGTGGTGTACCCCTGTGATCCCAGCACTTGGGAGGCTGAGGCAGGAGGATTGTTGCAAGTTCGAGACCAGCATAGGGTACAAAGTAAGCTTCAGGCTAGCCAGAGCTGCACAGCGAGCCCCTGTCTCAAAAGGACAAACAAAAAAAGTGTGAGTTGCGTTAATAACAAGGAATGGGAATTGGTTCATTAATTATAACAAATGTGCTGTTAGGATAAGTTGTTAGTAAGGGAAGTCTGTGTGCTTGTGAGCAAAGGAAAACCCTGTTCCTTGGGAAGGCTTTCACACCGAGGTGGTGGTACAGCCCTGTAATCTTGACGCTCTGGGAGGCTGAGGCAAGAGGAGCCAGAATTCGAGTTCAGCCTGGGCAACTTTGCAAGACCCTGTAACGGGATGAACATGAAAGGATCTGGGGACATAGCTCAGTGCAAAAACGCTGGATTCAGTCCCAGTCCTGAATGAAAAAATCTATTAATTAAAAAGCAGAATTTAGAAGACATGCACGGGGAACTACCCCCTCGGGCCCCCTCCTGTCCCTCTCTCGGACAGGAGCTTTCTTTCCCTCAATAAATATATTCTGCTCATAACCTCCGTTTGTTCCTAAATTCACTCTTTGGTTTTAGAGGACACAAACTCGTGCAGGTCAGGTCGGGAGATGATTTTTTCCCTCTGTCCTCTGGAGGTTCCCTTTATGGTTTGGAGGTCACCCACCCGAGATCAGTTTTTCTCCCTGTATCATTTTGGAGGTTTCCACCAAGATCATTGGACGGAGGTATGAGTTTGCTTTGCTTTCATAAATTCTGGATTGGGATTTGCTTAGGTAACAAATTTTTATGCCCACCTCATGCCCAACTAAGTGAGTTCCCATGTTCTCTACCACCTTAGACCCACCTCACCGCATGGTTTTCCTCTATAAAAGTCCCTGGAAGAGACAACTTCCTGGGGAACTACCCATTCGGGTGCCCCTCCTGTCCCTGTCTTGGACAGGAGTTTTCTTTCCCTCAATAAATATATTCTGCTCATTAAAAAAAAATAGAAGACATGCAAGCCAGCTATAGAGAGGTACACCTGTGCTCACCACACTCAGAGGCTGAGGCAGGAGGATGGCTATGAGTTTGAGGCCAGTTGAGGCTACAGAGGGAGACCCTGTATCAAGAAGACAAAAAACATGAACCCAGCAACCCCTAAGTTACCATGTCATATTTCTATATGGCTCCTAAATGCTTATTGTTCTCGGTACGGTCTCAGTGACGGAGGGCCAACAGTTTGCAACCAGCGCGGCCCACAGCTCTCAATTCACGGAGCCCATGGCGCAGCCCCAGCGCTGTCCATGTTCAGGGACAGAGCCTACTTTGCCCAGGAGGACACAGCATGGCAGGAAGCTTGGGGAATGTGCCCGCAGTGGGCTGAGTCACTGTGTCCTTGGAAGCCCCCAGCTGGCAGATGCCACGGCCTGCTCTGCTACCTCCGTCCAGGAAGACCAACACGGTCTGTGGGCCGGGTGGCCTTAGGAGATGCTGTTTCCAAGGCAACGGGCAGGTACTGTGTGTGTGTGGACCACAGCCCACCCTCCCCCTGCCGGGGAAGCCACCCCAGGGCGTGGGAGCTGGGGCTAGCCACCCCGTGGCAGTGTTCTTTGTGCCAGGAGACATGAGACGGAGGCCGGGGGTGGGTGAGGATGGAGTTTCATCCCAGACGGGTTGAGTTTCAGGTCCCTGGACACCATCAGAGAGGCTGGGAGCCTGGAGCCTTGCACAAGCCATGCTGCGTCGCAGCCTGGGTGCCTCTGGAAGTCCCTGGTTCCCCAAAAGGTGGCTGAGCCCCAGGCCCTCTCTCAGGGGCAAAAGAGCAAGGAGATTTGGAAGAGCCCCGCTGTAGTCCATCAGTAGGTGGCAGCGACAGGATAAACAAATGGCGGGGCATTGGGACAGAGAGAGACTGCTCAGTGCAGAGAAGAGAGCTGTGAGCTGTGTCATAGTGCTGAGGGAGCCAGCAAGGCAGCGCACAGCTGTCATCCCAGGACTCGGGAGGCTGAGACAGGAGGGTCTGCAAAAGTTCGAGGCCAGCATGAGCTGTACAGTGAGTTCAAGGCCAGCCTGGACTACACAGTGAGCCCCTGCCTCAAAACACCCACACAGGGAAAAGAAATGAATCTGGCAAAGAAAAATATGCTACGGGATTCTAATTATTCTGAAAAAGATGAAATTATGGAGACAGTGAAATTATGGGTCAGTGGGTGACACACGAAGAGGAAGAAAGTAGGCCAAGCCCAGGATCTTTAGGGTGGTGGAGCCCCCCTGCCCCGTGACATCAGTGGTGGGTGCGTGTCGCTGCACGAAGTTCTCAGCACAAAGGATGCACCCTAGTGTACACTGGGGACCCCGGGTGACAAGGCTGTGTCGCACAGATTCCCCGATTGCATGAAGCCTTCCGCTCGGGTTGGGCGTGGTGGCGCATGCCTGTCATCCCAGCACTTGGGAGGCTGAGGCAGGAGGACTGCAAGCAAGTTTGAGCCTAGCCTGGGTAGCTCAGCAAGACTGTCTCAAAATAAAAATTTTAAAATACACAGCAGAGAGTTGGGATCTCCAGTGTGTCCTTTGTGGTTTGTCCTTGACAAAAGAAACATCCAGCCTACTCCCTGGATATCCTCCCTCTCCTCCCTGCCCGGGGGTTGGGGGAGGAAGAGGAGGTCTCTGGCGGACAAACTAGGCTGGGACTCAGCAGGTCTGGAACACAAAAGGGCAGGCGACTTCCAGGCTGGGGAGCCGGGTGCTGCTCTGAATCAGATGTGGCCCGTGGCCCCCCAGGGCCCGTGATCACTCTGAGCCCCTGGCACGTGCCCCTGCTAACCACAGGCTCAGGACACACGGGAGAAAGCGAGCCATACACCCCTTGGGGTTTGCCAGGGCCCCACAGAGCTCAGGAGCCCCAGGACCCTGCAGACCTGGACTGAGGGTGGGGATACAGTGGCGAAAGTCAGAGAAATGGCGGCTACCAGGAGAGCAAGAGGGAGGCTGAAGCCAGGGAGGAGGACTTCAGAAGGTGGGAGTGGCCACCTGTGCCTGGCGCTGGCGCAGAAGCACGTGTGGAGAGACTGGAGTGGTCACATTAGGCGTTCAGTAGTGACCTTGGCAGAAATGGTCTCCAGGGTGTGCAGCTGGGGGCGGCAAAGGGTCAGAGGGAGGAGGCAGATTAGGAAGCCACAGAGGGCCTGGGGTGCTGCCCAGTTAGCGCTCACCAGGCATTCTTGAAGCTCCAGGTTCCTGCACCCCAAAAGACTGCAAAGCAAGAAAGTGCAAGAGCCTCTCCAGCGCTCCCCTTCCCGGCCAGGCTTCCCCACTGCCAGCCGGCTGCGGTTCTCCCCACAATCCCACCCTCCCACCTCCAGGCCCTCCCTGTGTACTCCCTGCCTTCCTCCTGTTTTTCACTTTTTGCTGTGGACCTGTAGAGTCCCAGAATTAAGAATCCGTGGCCAGGCCTGATGGCATGTGCCTGTCATCCCAGTACTGGGTAGACTGAGACAGGAAGATCACCATAAGTTGGAAGCCATTCTGGGTCACATACACGAAGTGAGTTCAAGGTTAGCCAGGAACACTTAAAAAGACCCTGTCTTCAGAAAAAAAAAAAAATAATAATAATAATAATAATAATAATAACAACAACAAGGGCCAGCCAAATAGCTCAGTGGATTAAAGCACCTGCAAGCAGGCTCAGGGACTGGGGTTCGATCCCCGGGCCCTCTATGCCGGCCCCACCCTGGGGCATGCTGAGATGCAGTTGAGACTGGGCGTGGTGGTGCACCCTTGTGATCCCAGCTCTTGGGAGGCTGCACACAGGCAGATCACTGTGAGTCCAATCTAGTAGTGAGACCCTGAACACCCTGTAGACCCTTCCCTAAAAATGCAAAATAATACTAATAACAATAATAATGGGCTGAGGAGATAACTCAGCAGCTTAAGTGCCTGCCTGGCAAGCGCAAGGTCCTGAGTTTGATCCTCAGTACCAAGAAACAAAATTTTAAAAAATTTTTAAAAGACTCTTCCAACACCAGGTAATCCAAAGCCTTACCCAGAGCACACAGAATACAGCCTATCCTTGATTCTTTCCACAGACAGGAAGCTCACTATTGAGAGAAGCATTTTTTTCTAGCTTATTAGCTGGAGAGTTATTTTATTTGTTTTGAGATAGTCTCTTGCTTAAGCTGTTTTTTTCTTTTCTTATTCTTTTTTCTTCCTCCTCTTCCTCCTCCTCCTCTTCCTCCTCCTCCTCTTCTTCCTCCTCCTTCTCTTCTTCCTCCTCTTCCTCCTCCTCCTTCTCTTCCTTCTCCTCCTCTTCCTCCTCCTCCTCTTCCTCCTCCTCTTCCTCCTCCTCCTCCTCTTCCTCCTCCTCCTCTTCCTCCTTCTCTTCCTCCTCTTCCTCCTCCTCTTCCTCTTCCT
>NW_004524790.1:1789901-1791899 GCF_000260255.1 Octodon degus
CTCCTCTTCCTCTTCCTCCTCCTCTTCCTCTTCCTCCTCCTCCTCCTCCTTTTTTGAAAAGTGTATTTGGTTGTTCTAAGGTCTCACTACACGGTTCGGACTCATACAGATCTCCCTGTTTTCACCCTCCCCAGCACTGGAATCACAGGCATCCGCCACTCTGCCCAGGACCCTGTGGCCGCCTCTGCCCACCCTGGGGGTAGGGCTGGCAGGGCCTGTGGTGCTGGGGATGAACGGCTGTTCCTGCGCTTGGCTAAGCGGGCACTTTAGTCTGCTGAGCTATCTTGCTCGGCCCTACAGTTCTTTCTTTAGCAGAAGCATGTATCCAGGGCTGGGGAGATAGCTCAGTGGCATAAGCACTTGCCTGGCAAGTGGAAGGTCCCGAGTTCAATCCCCAGCACCACACACACAAAAAAGCCTGCATATGATAGGTGCTCAATTTATATGTACAGAATCTATTTCTCTGTCTTCTCAGGAGTTATTGTTTTAATTTTAATTTTAATTTATTTATTTTTTTTGGGTGGAACCCAGGATTGAACTCAGGCCCTTGCGCTTGCCAGGGAAGCACTTATTCCACTGAGCCATCTCCCTGGCCCCTTTTCTTAATTTTTTGAGACAGGTTGTCACTAGATTTTTCAGTTGCTCAGACTGGACTCAAATGTGTAGTCCTCCTACTTCAGCTTTCTTTTTTTTTTTTTTGGTGGAACCGGGGATTGAACTCAGGCCCTTGCGCTTGCCAGGGAAGCACATATTCCACTGAGCCATCTCCCCGGCTGTTTTAATTTTTTAAATATTTATCTATTTATTTGGTATAGGGTTTCACTGTGCAACTTGGACTCATAGTGATCCTCCTGTCTCAGCCTTCTCAGTGCTGGGATTACATATGTGGGCCACCATGCCCAGTCTCCATGGCCAGCAGAGCACGGGGCCAGCTCCGCATGCAGTGCCAGGGATTGAACCTTGGTCCTTGTACTTGCCAGGTAGGCGCTTAGACCACCAAGCTATCTCCCCAGCCCTTCTCAAGGGTCTCTATCTTTTTTACTCTATCTCTCACTCCCTCTTCTCACTTCTTTGTTAAAGTGCGTGACAGGTCCTAGACATGAACATAGTTATGATTGCTGGAGTATGGAGTAATTTATAGCAATCATAACCTTTTCATTTATAGCATTTTAAAAAATTACTTCTTGAGACACAGTCATGCTATGTAGTCCAGGCTGGCCTCAAAACTCAAGGCGATCCTCCTGCCTCGGCCTCCCAAGGGCTAGGATGGCAGGGGCTTGCCCCTACCACGCCTGCCTCATGTTGAGTATGTCCAGTAACAGGGCATGACTGTGTGCTAGCGGCCGACAATAAAACCTGGACAAAGAGGGACGCGGCCTCTGTCCTTCGGTGCTACATTGGTTGGTGTGGATCGCGGGCACACTTACTCTATGACGGCAGTTCCCGTCCCTGCTCCGTGAGAAGAGTGGTAGAGTGAGGTTTGATGGGTCATCCTTGGGACAAGGAGGGCCTGGTGCCCGCGACTCCGGGTGCACTAGGTAAACAGAACTGGTCACCCAAAATCACTAAGTAAATAACACAAACCAACCTCGGAGGCAGACCTTTATGACAGGGAGGAGCCCTGTCCACACCTGGCTGGGGGAGTCCCACCCACGCTCAGGGCTGGGCCTTGCGACTTGTTGGGGCCAATAGAAACTGCGACAGGAGCAGAGGCTGGGCGCCCATCTGCATGCAGAAATGACAGCTGGGCTGTCAGTGCCGAGCCAGTAGCGACACGTCACAATGTCACAACCGAACAGAGTGGTGCCCGCCTCTCATGCCAGCCCCTGGGAGGCAGAGGCAAGAGGATCCCGGGTGTGAGGCCAGCCTGGGTTCCAGAGCAAAGATCTGTCTCAAAAAGAAAACAAGGGGCCGGGGAGATGGCTCAGTAGAATAAGAGCTTCCCTGGCAAGCACAAGGGTCTGAGTTCAATTCCTGGTTCTGCAAAAAAAAAAAAAA
>NW_004524790.1:1792219-1801200 GCF_000260255.1 Octodon degus
GTGCTGGGGATTGAACCGTGGTCGCTGTGCTTTTGCTTAGCTTAGCTTGTTCTAAGTAGGTGCTTTAGACCACTGAGCCATCTCACCAGCCCATCATTGTGTTATAAGGGACTGAACGCTTTGTCCTGGACTGGAAGCGAGGCAAGGACATAATGTAGTAGTGATGTCCACTCAACACCGCATAGACACAAGAGGAGAGAGGGAGACACAGACTGGGAAAGGAGTTGCCTGGGATTGTCTACCCAGGTAGAGAGACACCGGATGGGAAAAACATGGGCACCTGCACAGAAAATCCCAAGGTCTCCAAAAAGATTGCTAGGGTTAACACCTAAGGTTGGCGAGTCCTAGGAATCCACATATAACAAATGAGCTGTGACGGGGCTTGGTGGTGCGCGCCTGGGAGCCCAGCACTTGGTCGGGAGGCTGAGGCAGGAGGACTGCCAGGAGTTCAAGGCCAGCATGAGCTACACAGCAAGACCCTATCTTAGAAACAAACAAAAAGCATTTAAAAAGAGTTATATTTCTACATATTAACCAGGGACACTGAAAATTGAAGATATCAATGCCATTTTTAATAACTTTAAGCCTACGAGATACTATGCCTGTTAATTTCAGTACCTCAAAGGCTGAGGCAATAAAAAAAAAAAAAGTAATCAGCATATAGCTAGGCATAGGTACAAACAGGAGAGAGCGAGAGCAGGGCTCCTAAACGGATCCACATAGTCACAGTCATTTGATTTATTTATTTATTTATTTATTTATTTATTGTGTGTGTGTGTGTGTGTGTGTGTGTGTGTGTGTGTGGCCAGCTCAGCCCACAAGAGGGCGGTGCTGGCTGGCATGTGGTGCTGGGGGATTGAACCGTGGTCCCTGTGCTTTGCTTAGCTTAGCTTGTTCTAAGTAGGTGCTTTAGACCACTGAGCCATCTCACCAGCCCCAGTCATTTGATCTTGACAAAGATGTCAAATAACTCAGTGAAAAACTGATAATCTTTTGGATCTTTGTTTTGGTGGTGGTTTGTTTTGTTCTTGTTATTTTTGAGACAGGGTCTCACTGTGTAACCCAGGCTGGCCTTGAATCCATGGCGATCCTCCTGCTTCAGCCTCCCCAGTGCTGGGCTCACACGTGTGTGCCACCACACCTGGCTAGTCTTTTTGACAGATGGTGTGGAGACAAATACATTTCTGCATGCAATCAATGAATCCTGACTCAGCCCATGTGTAGAAACAAATGCAAAATACGTGCTAGTCTTAAACCTAGAAGCAAAAACTATAAAGCTAGGCAAGGATGGGCTGGCCAATTAGCTCAGTGGATTGAAGCACCTGTAAGCAGGCTCAGGGGCTGGGGGTTCGATCCCTGGGCCTGCTGTGCTGGCCCCACCCCCAGGGTGCGCTGAGATGGCGATTGAGACTGGGCGTGATGGCGCGCGCCTGTAATCCCAGCTCTTGGGGGGCTGTAAACAGGCGGATCACTCTGAGTCTGATCTAGTAGTGAGACCCTGAACACCCTGTAGACCCTTCTCTAAAATACAGAAAAAAAACTAGACAAGGACATCTAAGGTTGGGCAAGTATTTCTCAAAATCCAAGCACAAACCATTCAAAATTATACAATGAAATTCATCAAAATATGAAACTGGGGCGGGGAGACAGCTCGGCAGTCTGTGTCTGCCTGCGAAGCGCAAGGACCCAGGTTCGATCCCCAGTGCTGGATGCGGTGCTGGCACCCCTCCGAGCCAGCCACTGAGACCCGGTGTGGTGGCACACGCCTGAATCCCGGCACCGGGGAGGCTGAGACAGGAGGATCACTATGAGTCCAAGCTGCATGATGAGGCCCTGTACCAAATAAATAAATTTAAAAAGAAAAAATTTTGTTTTAAGTATGAAACTTCACTGGCTGTGGTGGCGCATGCCTATAATCCCAGCAGCTTTGGCGGCTGAGGCAGAAGGATCATCTGAGCTAAAGGCCAGGCTGGGCTACACAGTGAGTTCAAGGCTGGCCTGCACTATAGAGGGAGACCCTGTCTCCAAAGCCAAAGTGGGTGCAGGGCCCTAAATATATCAGTGATATTAGGGGATGCCTAACATCACACAGCGTGCAGTGTTTTTCCTAGAAATGCTACTTAAAGCAGCAAGACTATTGAATCCAAGGGCGTGGCACATGCCTGTAGGTAGGGTCAGCACTCTGGGAGGCTGAGGCAGGAAGGGTGCAAGTTCAAAGCCAGCCTTGGCAACTTTGCAACTTGATGAGAGCCTGTCTCAAAAAATATCTAAACAGAAAGGGCAGGAATGTAGCTCAGTGTGAAGGCCTTGGGTTCAACCTCTAGTACCAAGAGAAAAAAACTAAAGATGTCATGAAACAAATTGACACAAAAATATTTGCAACACAAAGTACAACAGATCAGTATCTCTCAAACAAGGCTGGGCTGTTGGAGGAACTGATCCTGACTGAGGCTGTAGGTCCCTGAAAACCAAAAATATTTACGAAAGGACCCTTTACAGGATCAGTCAAGAATGTATGATGTCAGAGCCTTCCAGGCACTCGGGGCCTCAAGCATCTGCCTGGGGCTTCCACCCTGAGGCTGCTATTTGAAGTCAGCCTGCAAAGACCAGCAGAGTGGTAAAGACTTGAGTCATGGCCGCTTTGAGCTTGAGCCAGGGAGATCCCTCAAGCCCAGGAGCTCGGGGCCAGGCTGAGCAACGTGACCAGAGCCTGTCTCGGAAGGAAAACAACCCAGCTATGGATGATTGGATAAAGAAAGCATGGTATTTACACACACTGGAGCACTACTATGTTGTGAAGAAGGATAAGCTTGAGTCCTCTTAGGGAAATGGATGAAATCAATCAGACATACAAGCTCTGGAGGCTTCTGGTAGCATATGCAAGCCCTTCATAATCCTCTACGCTGGCTTACTTATAAAATGAAAAGCAGAGCAGGATTGTCACAAGGATTCAGTGGGAAAGGAAGTCGCAAACAGAATGTGGCCTTGAATTCACTCTGTAGCCCAGGCTGGCCTGGAACTTGCCGGGATCCTCCTGCCTCAGCCTCCTGAACGTGAGGATGACAGGGCCACCACCACAACCGGCTCCTGCTCTAGCAGTCTTGTCCCTTCCTGATTAAATTTACTTTAAAGTATCTTATTCGTTTTCTTCCCCTCATAAAGGGGAATGTTTTTACATTTTCACATCCATGGATATTTCACGTTGCAGCCCTCGGGTGGGGTTTTGTTTGGTTGGTTTTTTCCCCCAGCGGCCCTACGAGCGGAACCCAGCGCCTCCCGAGCAGCGCCCAGCACACGGTCCGCCCAGCCGAGTGCAGCCCCAGCACCCCCCGCCCCCCCGGGGGGGGATATGAAACCCAGCCTGGCACCCAGGGCGGGGCCGAGCAGACCCCGGGTGCTGCCTTCAGGGCAGCTGGCCAGGTGCACCAGGCGCCATCGATCGATCGTTCACCCGGTCCCCTGGCGTAAGCCCCGGCGGGGAAGCCGAGAGCGTCAGCGCGCGCCCATTCCCACGCCCACGAGGCGGGGCGGGGCGTCAGGGGACTTGGCGCAGGAGTGCGGGTCGCTCAGGGGACCGAGGCAAGGGCCTCTCCTGAGTGCAGGAGTTCGGGGCCGGCAGGAGCCACGTCCCAAGAGAAGAGGGAAAAAAGAGATGTGGCCACAGATCACTGTGCGGCTCGGGCGCAGGTTAGCCGGAGGGCGCCGATTGCCTGTGCGAAATCCTGGGTTCTCTCCCCGGCGCCACAACAAGAAAGGAAGAAGGGAAGAGAAGTGAAGGAGAGGAGAGGAAACGCCACCAGCGGGACGGCAGGGCGCACTATGACCCCAGCGCTGCGGGAGGCTGAGGCCGGAGGCTCGCCAAGCTGGAGTCTGGCCTGGGCAGCTTGTGAGTTAGCAAGGCCCTGCCTCAAAATTAAAAATAAATGCACAGGGGGCCGGGGAGATGGCTCAGTAGAATAAGCGCTTCCCTGGCAAGCGCATGGGCCTGAGTTCAATGCCCTGTCCCACCAAAAAGAAAGAAAGAAAGAAAGAAAGAAAGAAAGAAAGAAAGAAAGAAAGAAAGAAAGAAAGAAAGAAAGAAAGAAAGCAAGCCAGCCCTGGGCTGTATCTTCAATAATGCAAAACAAAAACAAATGCACAAAGTGACCTGGGAATGTGCATCAGTGCAAAAACTCTGAGTTGCGTTGTCAGTACGGAAAAAGCAAAATAAAACCCATCAGCCCCCCAGTTTGAATTAGAGAGAGTGAAAATCTAAAACAGTCATGGCGCAAGAGGTCAGGATTTCAAGGAATGTTTAATCTTTCATTAACAAGATTTTTTTTTTCTGGGGATTTACAGATCACCAAAATAGTATAGCTAGTCCTGGTGGCACATGCCTGTCATCCCAGCTCTCAGGAGGCTGAGGCAGGAGGATGGCTGTGAGCGTAATGTCTTCCCCAGGCTACAGGGAGACCCTGTCTCAATAAATAAATAAATAAATAATTAAATAAAATAAAAGATAAAAACCAGAAAGAATTACAATGTCAGTGGGGCTGGGGAAATGGCTCAGCAGAATAAGTGCTTCCCTGGCAATGGCCTGAGTTCAATCCCTGGTTCTGCAAAAAAAAAAAAGAATTACAATGTCAGGCTGTGAAAGACAACTTGCTTAGCATGTGCCTGGCCCTGCATCCCATCGGCAGCGCACACACACGCACACACGCACACACACACCACTCTCACTCACTGTCACAGGTAAAGGAATATCGAAATAAAGTCACAGAAATTCCTCTTCCAGCTCTCACCCCTGAGGTGTGGCAGGACACACCTGCAATCCATCACCTTGGGAGGCTGAAGCAGGTAGATCCCAAGTGCGAGAAATTGGGTGAGGGCCCCTCTTCCAATCAAATGAAAAAAAGCAAACACCTCTCGCCCTGCAACCTCTCCCTAAGCCCTGGCATGCAGTCCAGGGCTCCCAGGCATGTGCGAACGTGCGGAGCGCGGATGCTCTGAATGTAAATGTAGCCAGACTGGACCCAGCCCTTCTGGATTGCTTTCTTTCTTTCTTTTTTTTTCCCCCACAGATCAACATTCCCAGGGAGTTTTCCATGTCCATAAATACCGGTTTGTCTCATCCTTTTTAATGAGTGCAGAGCATTCCCATAGCGAGCTGAACCCCAATTTGTAAGACTATGGCTACATTGTCAGTCACTGAAACTTTTTTCCATCGTCCGCTTTTACGAGCAATGATGTCACTGCGAAGCAGCGCCCGTGTCTGTGGGGGATCGGGCATCGCCCAAGGCTGAGTCAAAGGTTCTGTGAGTGGGATTTTGTTGTTGTTGTTGTTATTCAAATGTTCTTCCAAATACTCCTCCCCAAGATGTCTCCATCATTTGGGTCTTCCTGCCTGGCAGCAGCGCGGTAACGCTTCTTTCTTCTCCCATCCTCAGTGCCATGTGCTGTTCCCACGCTGAGCTTTCGCCCAGCCGATGAGCGAGAGCCAAAAGGCATCGGATGGCTGGTGAGGCTGGGTGTGGAGCTGCGCCTCGCTCTCTGTGTTTTGATCCTGTTTAGATCTACGGGCACCCACCCAGAGGACACTGGGTTTCGGGGCTGTGCCGCTGAACCACTCTCTCCCTTTCTCAGCCACCAAGTGGAGGTAACAGTACCCGCGCCTCACACTGAGGATTCCCTTGCTCAGACTAGGAGCCGCATGCAGAGGGCGCCCTGCACGCGGTAAGCATTCAGAAAGAATTAACCATGGTGACACAGAGAGAAAGAGAAATAATATATTAAAATGCTTTGTGGGCCAGGGAGATGGCTCAGTAGAATAAGTGCTTGCCTAGTAAAATGCTTTCTTATTCTTTTGTTCCTTTTTTGTCTTTTTGAGACAGGATCTCACTATGCAGTTCAGTCTGGCCTTGAGATCACTTTGTAGCCCAGGCTGATCTCAAATTCACAATGATCCTCCTGACTCAGCCTCCTAAGTGCTAACATTACAGACCTGGGCCACCACACTGGGATTTGCTTTTTTGTTTATGTATTTTAAAATTTTAAAATGTATTTTGTACAGGGTCTCACTATACAGCTCAGACCTGTAGTGATCCTGTTTTCAGCACTCCCCCCCACTCCACACCTGGTCTCGGTGACTGGCCCAACACCCCCCTAAGGGTGGGGTTGGCAGGGTATGTGGTGCTGAGGATTGAACCGCAGTCCCTGCACTTGCCTAAGCAGGCACTTAGTCCACTGAGCTATCTCTCCAGCCTTGTTTGTCTTTTTTTATTTACGTAATTAGTGCAAGGTCTACAGGGTCTCACTACACAGATCCGACTCATAGGGATCCTCCTGTTTTCAGCCTTCCAAGCACTGGGGTTACAGGCGTGCACCACCACGCCCAGTCTGTTGTTTGTCTTTTTGAGACAGGGTCTTTCTATGTAGCTCAGGATGGCCTTGAACTCACTATGTAGCCCAGGATGGCCTTAAACTTACAGTGATCCTCCTGCCTCTGCCTCCTGAGTACTGGAATGATGGACATGTGCCACTATGTCTAATGGAAATTTTAAAAAAAATAAAAACTGGGCATGATGGTACAAGCCTATGATCCCAGCACTCCGCAAGGGTCAAGCGGGAAGGTATCAAGTTTGAGCCCAGCCTGGGCAACTCAGACTCAACCAAAACTCTGCCTTAAAATTTAAAAAGAAAAAAAGAAATTTAAAAAGGACCAGGCATGGGGATGCATGTGTGTCATTCCATCATTCTGGAGCTAGGGCAAGGGAGTCACCAAGAGTTGGAGGCCAGCCTGGGGTACACAGTGAATTCAAGGCCAGCCTGAGCTATATAGCAAGACCCTGTCTCAAAAATAAATAAATAAATAAATAAATATTTTTTTAAAATTAAGCTCAGTGCAGAGGCCCTAAATTCAATCCCTAGTGTCCCCCCCCCCCCAAACAAACAGGAAAAACCTACTAGACTTAAAGTGAATGCAGAATAAGAAACTTCGATCCCTGGTGTGCTGTGCCGGCCCCGCCCCCAGGGCATGCTGAGATGGCGATGGGCGTAGAGGCGAGCGCCTGTAATCCCAGCGCTTGGGGGCTGAAAATAGGAGGATCACCACAAGTTGGATCTACATAGTGAGACTCTGTAGACCATGTACTAAATACATTTTTAAAAAACCAACCAACAACCAAACAAACAAACCCTCAGAAACTTGAGCATGGTGGCCCGCGCCTTCCAGTCCAGCCCTCGGGAGGCTGAGGCAGGAGGATCACCGAGTGTCCGAGGCCAACCTGGGCTTCGCAGAGACGCAACCCACGCTCCGTGCATGCTGAGCCCAAGCTCTCCCCTCCGCTTCCAAGTGTTCTCCCGAAGCCGTTTTTAAATGAATTCACATGACTATTTTTTTTCAATGTTTCATTTCCTAGATTTATTTTAAGCACATGGGTAATCATCCTATAATGAGAACAATATCTCTGCTCCCTAATCCTCTCTGGTCGATGTTCTTTCTCCTGAAGGGCAAAAAAAAAGAAGTGGCGTCTTCCAGGCCAAACCATCCAGCCGGCGGAGTCCACCGCACGAGCGCCGCCTGCTGGCGGGAAACGGGACGCCGGCGAGGAAAGGGGGTCTGTGGTCGCGGTCCGCTAGGACGGCTAAGCACTTTTTTGAGGCGGCCACTAAGATCAGGTACGAATTATAGCTGAAAAATCTGACTCCGGGCGAGGATACACTCAGGATCGCCTCATGGCTGAAGAGCAGGACCCGGCTCCCTGAGACTGCTGTGTGGTTCATGATAGGCGTTCTCAGGACGAAGTTCAGGAAAACGAAGAAGAGGATGCGCACCTGGCGGCCGCAAGCTGTCCGGACGGAACAAGCCTATTTGTTTGCTCAGAGTTGTCTTGAGAGACCAGGGGAGGAAGTCTTGCGTACTTCGAGGTTTTAGGACAACTGTAATGTGTGACTGAGCAGGGCCTCGTGACTGAGGCTTCTTGCCCATCGCCCTTTGTCAGGGATGGACGCTTTCCAGGCTTCTCAATAAAGATGCTGCGTGTGCTCAGTTCCGAGCGCAGACGGACGCCGCTTCGGAGACCCCGCGGCCAATGTCTTGCAGCCTTGCGGTCGTCGTTCTCGCAGTCGGTTGCTCTACAGCACTCCTGTCTTGCTTGTGTCTTGGTTTGGGGTTTGGCAAGGGGTATAGTACGATACAAGACACACTTTGTAAGTCTCAGGGTCTACGGGGTCTCACTACGTAGATCAGACTCGTAGTGATTCGCCTGTGTTCAGCCTCCCAAGCGCTGGGATTACAGGCGCGCGCCACCACGCCCAGTCGCAATTGCCATCTCAGCGCACCCCTGGGGCGGGGCTGGCGGGCACGCTGGGGATTGAATCCCAGCCTCCGTGCTCTGCCTAAGCAGGCGCTTTAGTCCGCTGAGCTCTCTGGCCGGCCCTCGTGCATAAGTTTATGGCAGACATGTTTTTTTCTCTTGCATAGTTCCCTAGGGGTTGCCTGCACCTCAGTGTAGAGACCTTTGGACACAGCCGCCCAGCTGTCTCGGGGTGACATCTGGTATGCACTTCCCTCTAAATATACAGCCATTTGCAGAGATGGGGCTGAATTATGTAATGAAGGGCTGGGGATATAACCTGCCTGGCAAGCCAAAGTCCTGAGTTTGATGCTCCATACAAAAAAAAAAAAAAAAAAAAAAAAGAAATGAGTGAGTTTGTTTTTATCCATCTCTGACCCATACTGTGCAGGAAGCTCCTGCCAACTGCAGAGCAGGTAGCCTGACCCTGAGCTCAAGGCCTCAGTAAATCCAAGGGTTTCTTAGCACCCTCTGAACTTCAAGCTTGGGAAGCAGAGAAAGGTCACCCAGCAGCCTGTCGTAGTTACTGCCTCATCTCTGGGGCACAATACCTGATATTCACTGCTCCAAGGAGGAGGAGGAGGAGGACGAGGAGGAGGAGGAGGAGAAGGAGAAGGAGAAGGAGAAGGAGAAGGAGAAGGAGAAGGA
>NW_004524790.1:1801300-1841633 GCF_000260255.1 Octodon degus
AGAAGGAGAAGGAGAAGGAGAAGGAGAAGGAGAAGGAGAAGGAGAAGGAGAAGGAGAAGGAGAAGGAGAAGGAGAAGGAGAAGGAGAAGAAGTTTATTTCAGATCGCAGCTCGTAGAGGTCTCAGTCCCAAGTCAGCCGGGGCCAAGGCAGGCAGCACAGCAGAAGGGCATCACAGAGGACAAACAGTCCATGGCAGGGTTGCAGAAAGTAGCGAGGGACCAAGGAGGGAGGAGGGAGAACGACCCTTCCAGGCCATGACCCCAGTGACCACCTCCTCCCTCCAGGCTCCCCCTTCCAATGTCACATTTAGCTATAAATATGTCAGTGAGCTAATCCACTGGGGAGAATCATACCTCCCTGACTGACTCGCCTCCCCCAAACCCCACCTTGTGAGCGCCTGAGGTTTGGGGAAAGCGTCTGCATACAAGTCATCACGCAGCCCGAGAAGCTCCAATTGTAGCCCATCTCCAGCTCTGTTAGGCATGAATGGTGTGCAGCCATTTGCTCCCTTCTGGATATGTGATAGGGTTCTTCTCATGCACTGGGGTGGGTCATGTGACATTCTAGCCAATGGGCAGTTAGAAGAGCTGTGTCATTTCTCAGTCAGAGGACGGAATTGCTAAAATGACACCCTCCAGTGACCTGGGACATTCAGCGAATGGCTGCTTTGTCACCTGGGTTGTGAAGGATCTAGGAAAAAATTCTTCAGGTAACCTGGGATAGGTGTTAATGAGAACTAAGATTATCCATTGATACCTGCTGGGGATTGCTTGCAGGATCCCCCACAGATACCAAAATCTATAGATGCCCAAGAGATATATATCTATATCTATCTATCTATCTATCTATCTATCTATCTATCTATCTATCTCCACAAGGTGGTGTTTGCATAGAACCTATACACATCCTTCTGTATGCTCGAAATCACCTCTAGAGAAGTGGGCTACCCACTACCCACGACTGTGCCACAGTGTGGAAGTGGCCACTGCACTGCATTGCGTAGGGGAAGTGAGGAGAAAAGCTTGCCCACGTCCAGGGTGGATGCCACGTTTCACAGGTGCTTCCAGCCCAAGATGGGTTCACTTGTGGTGCGAGTGGCTGACTGTGCTTTCGTGTCACATTAGGCCACCAGGAGTTTGGTACCACTTGTTACGGCAGTCTAGCCTCACTTGTGCAGCCTGATGCAAAGTCACCCACAGTGTAGCCTGCATGTCCAGCCAAAGACTCTAGGCTAGTTTTGTTTTGTTTTTGCCATAACGAAGTATGACAGTGGCTGAAATAACAAAATGCATTGCTTTTGACCAGTGTGACTGTGTATGCTTGCGATTCCTCTAGGAGCTAAGGCAGGAACATCTCAACTTCACGCTCGCCTGGAAAATCTAGCAACTTCCTGAGACGCTGTTAAAAAAAAAAAAAAAAAAAAAAAAACTTCAATGCCAGCACTGGAGAAGCCGAGGCAGGAAGACCATTGTGAGTTCAAGACCAAGCTGGGCTATAAAGTGAGCTCTAGGCCCACCTGAACTGCATAGTGAGAACTTGTCTCAAAAAGACAGACAGACAGACAGACAGACAGACAGACAGACAGACAGAAAGAAAGGGAGGGAGGGAAGGCTGGGAGAGTTAGTTTAGTGTGGAGGTACTGGGTTCAATTTCAAGTAACAAACACACACACACACACACACACACACACACACACACAGTCTTGCTGTTCTAGAAGCTAGGAGTCCAAGAAGGTATTCAAGGGATGCTTCTTTGGGGGGGCTTTGAGGGGGAATCTTTTCTGTGCTGTCCTCTGGCCACTGGTATCTTCAGGTGCTCCTTGGCTTATAGGCTTCATCCTTCCTGTGTCTTCTCTCTGTGTGTCCAGATTTCCTTTTTTCCAAGGACACAGTCCTCGTGGCTAGGACCCACTCTGATGACCTCATTTTATTTTACTTTACTGCCTCATTTTAGCTTGAGAGCCTCTTTTCAAACCCCTGAGCAGCTTGGTAGGTGGTACAATTCAGATCATCAAGGCTCTGTCCTAACTCTACAATGCTGGGAGTCCAGCCTGCTCAGCCATGTCCAGAGACATGGCAGGAGGAGGTGGGTGCCAGCCAGAGCAGGCCAAAGCCCGGAGCACCATAAGGTGGGCTGCTAGGTTTGTAGGACTTTCCTTGTGAGGACTGAGGGCTTCCCCAAGATCAGAAATTCCAGCCAATCCTCTTCCTGGGACTAGTGCAGCAGGGCTGCAAATCAGGCTTGTGAGTAGAAATTCTGCAGGTGTCTGGCAGTGTAGCTCAGTGGTAGGACTCTGGCTTGGCATGAGTGGGGCCCTGTGTCCCTTCCTCAGCCCTTGAAGGGCGATACAAATCTTGGCTTCATCTCATAGCAATTTGTTACCAAGCTGACTTTCTAAGACTCAGTTTTCTTTGTATAAAATGTGACAATGAACCTGCGCATGAGAGTGCACCCCTGTAACCCCATTCCTTAGGAGGCTGAAGCAGGAGGCTAGTGTAAGCTACGTGGAGAGTTCAAGGCTAGCCTGCGGTACATTATGAGACCCTGTCTCAGTAAATAGACAAATAACCAAGTAGTATAGCAAAACCTTTCCAGTAGAGGCAACTACTGGAAAGGGAAACTCTTCAGACAGCCTGAAGAGGCTATATTGAACAAAGCACAAACAGCAAAGGGCTTGGGGACAGGAATGAGCAGTGAGGATGAACAGAAAGAACATTAGTGCCATGCGGGCAGCAGGGCAAAGTCGCAGCGAAGCACCATCAAGAGGGAGACGCTGACGGTGCACGTGTCAGGGTGAATTTTCAGCTCAGTGAGGAACTGACCCCCAAGCCCAGCCACCTGCAGAGGACGTAGATGTTGGAGTCTCAGTGAACGGCAGAAGGGGCCACGGCAGCACCTTGGACAGCATCCTCGCTGTCCGTGGTGCTGATGGCCAAAAACAAGGATGGCTGGTGGGACTGAAAAACAGTGAGTTCCAAGTGGAAGACCGTAGGATTACCATAGAATCCAGTAATTCCTCTCCTGAGAGTATTCCCACAGGACCTGCAAGCTGAAACGCAGGTACTTACGCACCAACGTTCACAGCAGCACGATTCTCAATAATGAAAGGTGGGAGCAAGCCAAGTGCTCGTCAGTGGGTGAACCAATAAAAGTGCTCCATCCACGCACTGGAATGGCACTCAGCCATGGAAGGGAAGGGCGTTCCCAGACACATTACACGAGCGCAGAATCTCAGGACACGATGCTTTGTGAAAGAGGTCAGATGCAAAAGGACACACCTTCAGAATTCTGCCCTCGGGAGGTGCCTGGAGTCATCAGATCCACCAGGCACGGAAGTAGAAGGGTAGGTGCCAGGGCCTGGGAAGGAGAATGGGGAGCTTCTGTTTCATGAGGACAGAATTTCAGTTTGGGAAGATGAGAAAGCTCTGAAGGTGGAGAGGTGGCCCTCACACAGTAATGCAAATGTCCTAAATGCCACTCAACCATTCATTCATTGATTCATTGGACAGATTTTCCCATGCAGTTCAAGTTGAACTCACTGTGTAGTCCAGGCTGCCCTTGAACTCTTTGCAATCCTCCTGCCTCAGCCTGGGATTTCGGAGCGAACTCTGCATTTAAAAATGCCTTAAACGGTGTATTTTGTGTTTTGTATATTTCACAACGTATACAGTCTTAAAGAAGTCTTCCAAGGCTCCCAGTCACTCTCAGGTGGTCCTTCGACATGACCCCACTGTGGGCCCAGCATACAGTGGGGAGGTCCTGACCTGGACCTCCAGAGGCCCAGGCTGGAGTCTCATACCCCTAACAAGGCAGACTCTATGGCCATCCCCACGCTATAGGGGAGGCCACCAAGGCTCAAAAGGCTCACTTCTGAGACTAGAGCTTCCAGTCTGAGCTCTTCACTAAGAGCTGAGACAGATCTCAGAGTGCAGAGGGGACCTGCCCATTCTGCATGACCTCAGCAGAACACACAGTAGGGACAGTAAGTGAATCCCTAAGATGCACTCTCACACCCCGAGGTGGGAGGTCTCTGAGAGTCCTCCCTGGAGGAGAGAGGTCCGGCCACTAGGAAGGGCTTGGCAATGTGCACAGCACCACACCCAGCACTTGTGCACAGTAGGGCTGATCCAGGGACCTGACCAGGAAATTAGGAGCAGGAGATGGACCACCCCCCAGAACATCCCTGGGCCTGGGTGTGGAGAAGAGGCCTGTTCTGAAGCCAGCAGTGCACTGGGGCACACAGGAGTTGTCACCATGAGAGACAGGCTCCATGTCATTTCAGACACTAGCCCCAGCCATTCTGAGCACCAGAGGTCTGGTGAGGAGCACCCCCCCCCAAAGACAACACCAGCCCACTCCCAAGAGGGGACAGTTTATTGGGGGCACAGTTGGTCAAGGGCAATCAGTGCAGTGCTGCCCGCCCCACAGGGCTGGGCAGGTTAGTCCAGTGTGTGGGCCCTGGGTGCTGTGGGAGGCCAGGAGGAATCACAGGAGTAGCAGCAGGCGAGGGGAGAAGGCTCCCCTGCAGGCCTCCCTCAGTGCAGCTCAGGGGCAGGGGACCTGGCGAGGCCCTCAGGCATCAGTGCCTAAGCTGGGAGGCTCCTGGGGCAGACACCGCCGGTGCCGGAGGATCGACTTTTCCTCCTCCTGTGGGGACAGGCCACGCATGTGTGTCACCAGGCATGCTACCATCCATGAAACCACTGAGCATGAATCAGCCATGCTACCCAACACCAGGGCCACCCAGCACAGGGCTTTTCCTTGTCAGCCAGAACAGCACCTCCCAGCCTGCCCGCCCCAATAAACCCTGCTTCATCTGGGGATCAACAAGTTGCTCCATGTGTCGTTTCAGGAGTGGCTGGGGCTGTCCTTCATGACAGGTTGCCCAGCACGGTGACATGAACACACTGTGCTACCCTTGTGGTATCTTCTATGCCATCTCTGACTTGTGTGGGGGCTACTCAGGATCTCAGGCCCGTGTCATCAAGAACATGCCCTGTGTCACCCAGCACCTGCCACACGGGACCTCACTGCAGACCTCCGGACTGCCCCTGCTCACCACCTCCGAGGCAGTGCTAGGGCTGGCACCCTCGGGAGAACCTCCTTCGTCCCTCGAGCAGTCTGGTCCCGCATCCTCCTCATACTCTGTCAGGCAATCTGATTCTTCTCCTGGAGTGGGGAGCAGGGTACGGGTGAGGGGTGCAAGCTGACAACAGTATCTCCAGTCATGCCTCACCAGCCCTGGCTCGAGACTCCCACGGCCCCTCACCATCGGCACAGCCATCGGAGACATAGCTCGTTGTCGGGGGCTCAATCCGGGACACAATCTCCGCCAAGTCGGTGAAGCCGGAGCTGGGGAAGGCGAGTACCTGTGGGGTGCATTGGGGAGGCCTGGGCCTTGAGGTTCAGAAGGGATCCTGGGGCAGTGCCTTTGGGGATAGCCACGAGTGAAGGGGCTCAGCGTAACCCAGGGCATCTGAAGTCTGCGGGAGCCAGAACCCTAACAGTGGCGGTGGAGATGGCGGGCCGCGAGCTTACATCTGCGCGGCGGCTCTCATTGAGGTCTGTGGACCTCCGGTCTGTGAGCATTTTCTCAATGACGTCGCCCCGGGTCCAGCCTCCAAACACTGCCTTCCCGTACTGGTAGCCCACGTCCTGCAGGAAGCAAGGTAGCTGCAGCTGGGCCTGCCACCTGTACACCCCCTTGCAGAGCCCTTTCTGTGTCCCCTCACGTGGCCCAGGCTTCAGGAGAACAAGTTTCTGAGATTAAACCTGCTGTGGAGCCAGCCGTTCCTAGTGCCTCAGCCCCATGTCTCGTCTGCCCCCTGCTGGACATTACTGACAATCGCTACTTCCCACCCAGCTCCCTGCGGTGACACACACCAAAGGTCACCAGGGGGTGGTGCTCAAACTTATTTCCAGGTCTGCAGATAATGCCATCTCCCAAGCCCCCGGCAGACACCACTAATCTGTCACAGCACACTTGCCCGGTGGTCCTGAAAAGGACATTGGATATTTCTACTCGGTTCTCTGGGCAGTATCTGCTGATCAATTTCAGTTGTCTCGAGCTGTCACTGTTCCAGCCCCCTCCCAGACATTGCTAACTGATCACTGCTCTCACTCCATGCATGCAGGAATGTCATTAGAAATCATTATCAGTGGCTTTGGGCAGCACAGCTGGCACACAACAAGAAACTCAGCTTAAGCACAGAGCACAGGCAGCACATTCCCATGCCATACCCACTGCAGATATCACTAACGGACCACTGACCCATATGCCACATCTACTGCAGACATCACTAGTCAACCACTGATCCATTTCCGGCAGGTTTTGGATGGAACCCTAGAATCCTATCCCTCCTACTGTTCTAGGGTTCAAATAGTAAAACTCTTTGGCTCACATAGATCTGGTCGAACTTCCCAAAGTCCATGGTCTTGAAGCAGTCGATGGGGGGGCGCAGGTACTCGCAATAGGAGCTGGATTTCACAACCTCCAGTTGCCGTACACAGGACACATATGCCAGGCGGGACTGGATCTCGGCCATATCGGGAACCTTCACCTTGTGTGCCCAGGGGTTGAGCCGCTTCCACAGCAGCCACCAGCCAGACAGGCTGTCTCCATAGGTGCTGAGGTCCGTCTCATCCTGGCTCCCCACATCAATGGCGATGACCGTTTTAGCGCCCATGCTGCGTGCGATGTCCGCTGTGGGGCCGGGGGGTCAGCGGCTGCTCCCCACCGGGGCCCAGGGCAAGGTTGTTCAACCCAGTCCCAGA
Organism: Octodon degus; assembly: GCF_000260255.1. Classification (NCBI taxonomy): domain Eukaryota; kingdom Metazoa; phylum Chordata; class Mammalia; order Rodentia; family Octodontidae; genus Octodon; species Octodon degus. The sequence continues at coordinate 1,808,076 of NW_004524790.1, forward strand.
CACCATCATGCAAATAGCCACACAAGAAACTCATGCAAATGACACACATTCATGCAAATGATATGGAAACCAATGCAAATGAAGCCCGGGGGGTGGGGTGAGGGCCCAGCATGGAGAGGCTTGTGTCTGTGTGCCTATATTTATAGTCTGTGAGACCCAGACAGTGTACCCTACATGAGCCTGGGGAAACAAAGACAGTGTCCTGTAGTCAGGAGACACCTGAGCCTCCCATCTGACTTTGCACACGTATGCCTTATGTGCTTATTTCTTTCTGGGTGCGTGGGTCATGTTCATGGGCCTGTGGTGCCCCATCATGTCCCTCCTGTCCAGAGCACTGTGTTCGTGAGCCACGGCGTCTCTGCAGACACACCCAGATCTGTGTGCGCCGAGGCTCGCAGGTAGCTGTTTCCATGCCTGAGTGCTGTGTGTGCCACCCACCTCTGGCCTGCACAGCCCGCTCATGTGTGGGGCTGCAGCAGGGCGTGCATCTGCAGGCACCCCTTGGAGCAACAGGGATGGGCAAGCCCTTCCAGGGCCCAAGCGCAGAAGTGCAGCTTTGCGGGCCACAGCCTTGCTGCCAACACTTCCACTCTGCTGCTGCAGCTCAAAAGCAGCCTCACAGAGCCTCAGTGAATCTTTATAAAATCGAGCAGAGGCCAAGCTTTGCCTTAGGTCTGTCCTGGAGCTACTTGCCAGCTCCTGTCCACAGAATGTGAGTGGGTACCCAGGTGACTTATGCCCCTATCTGCACACTCACGCTTCCGGCTGTGAGCCGGGCAGGTTGTGTCCCTGCCTACCTCACGCCGGCACTGATAAAGGCTGGGCACACAGGGTCCCCCTCCTGCCTGCATGCATATGTGTGCATGTGGGACAGGACACACAGGGCCAGTGTGGGTGCACCATGGTGCGGTGTGTGTCTGGTTTCCACAGTGCACACATTCCACTGTGTGTACATCCCTCGTCCACATGAGCAGGGGAGAACACATCTGCAGGCATGTCTGGGGTGCATGCAGGAAAGTGTCCGGCTCCTTGATGTGTACATGTGTGTCTGTGCACAGACCCGTGTCCCCCTTGTACGTGCCGTCCAATTGTCACGGGCACAGATGCACTCTGCACCTGCACCCACCTCACTCTGAGGGATGGCCCCGCATCTGCTGGGCGCACCCGCAGGCATGCATCTGCAGCTCTGCACAGGTAGCTTGTGCGCCCGCCCCCTGCCCACCACGTCCACATGTACCCGCCTGCTCCTGTGTGCGCCTGCGTGTGCGTGGGCCTGCGTGTGCAGGAGCATGCGGGTAACCACTTGCCTGGCAGGTTGTTGATGTAGCCGCCGTCCATGAGCAGGTGCCCGTCCTTTGGGTCACACAGCGGGGGCAGGTAGCCTGAGAGCGTCATGCTGGCACGCACATATCGCCACAGAGAGCCTGGCCGGTGGGACACATGGACACAAACGCACACAGACACACTCAGACACGCTCTGAGGCCCTGCCAGCCCCATGGGCTCGCTGACCTGGCACGTTGTTAACGTAGCACCCGTCCACCAGCAGGTGCCCATCCTTGGGGTCGCAGAGCGGGGGCAGGTAGGGGCAGTAGGAGGCACTGGCCCGGACATAACGCCACACAGAGCCTGTGGGGACGGGGCAGGGGGTAAGGCGCCCACAGAGCCTCCCAGGTCCCCACCCCTGAGAATGGACATACCTGGGGTCTCTAGGGCATTAGTGGGTGACGGTTAGTGGTCGGCGGCTGGGCCACAGTGGACGGTCACTCGTGTTAACAACGTCCCAGATGCTCAGTTGCCCTCCCTGAGTTGCCCTCCCACCCCCACGCTGCCACAGCGGTTCTAGCAGCTCAGGCAAAGTGGCACCCACCATCTTTGTGGACACGCATGGCCGAGGCGGTGATGTCTGTGGTCACGTTGAAGTACGGCAGCCACAGGTCCTATGGGCACAGGGACCATGGCAGGCAAAGGAAGGAGAGGGACACTAGCGGGAGGGCTGGGCAGGGCGGAAGTGGGGTGGGTGTACCTCAATCTGCTTATCCTGGAAGACGCGGTGGATGCTGCGATTAAAGGCCGAGCCCGTGAACATGGAGGTGACAGGGTATGTGAGGTCCAGCACAGGCTCCAGGACAGAAGTCATGCTCTAGGGAAAAGGGGGCAGCAGGGTCAGAATGGAGCCACTTTGGAGCACACAGGATGGTGACGTGGTCACCCGGGACCACAAACGAGATGGTCACGGAGGGGGGCCTTGACTGTCCTAGCTGGGACCTCGGGACCACGGTCGCCAGCAGAAGACACACAAGGGTCCAGGCAGGGTTCACAGATTAAAGCAGGAAGCATCACCCGAGGCAGGAAGCCTTCCCACCCCCAGAATCAGGGCTCCAAGTGTTCCTGGGGTGCGGCCACCCGCCCCCAACCCACACCTTGGCCCATTCCCGGGCCCGTTGCTTGGTACGGCTGGCGCTGCGCTCTTCTGCGTACAAAGCCCCGATGAAGGAGCCTATGGACGTGCCGCCCACCAGGTCCACTGGCACGCCGGCCTCCTCCAGCGCCTTCAGCACTCCGATGTGCGAGCAGCCCCTGCAAGGAGGAGGGGACCCAGCGACCAGCTGAGAATCTTCTAGGCCCTGCCTCCAGGAGCGTCCCGCTCCTCCTACCAACCCATAGCCAGGGGACCAGGCGCATGCCCCATCCTCCATCCTCGGGGTCCTTCCCTGGGAGCCAACGCCACCACTCAGGCACTTGGCCTTGCTCCCAGCGGGCCCACACCTCACCTGGCTCCTCCTCCGCCCAGCACCAGGGCAATAGTGTTTCCCGTGAGCACCCGCGCCAAACGGGAGAAGTCGCTGTGCCGGTCCGCTCGTCTGGAGAAGACTTTCTCATAGAGCTCATGCTGGGATAAGGAGAAAACGGGGACCCTTGAGTATGGAAAGGTGAGCACCAGGCCTAATGGATCCCCTAGACACATCCTGACCTGCCCGGGCTTGAGGTCCCACTCCACCCGAGCCATGCCCCCAGAAGGCGGGGCCGAGAGGGGTCTCCTCCCCACCCCCTCACCAATTTGGCTGGGCTGCGGCGCGAGAAGAGGCGGCGAGGGCAACGCAGGTGCAGGTGCCCGGAGCACCAGCTGCGCATGTTGAGCCACTCCACAGTGCGCGTGGGACCCGGGCCCTCTTCCCGGTGCAGCAGGACGAGCTGCTTGAGGGCACGCACAGCCGTGTTTTCCAGCATCTGCTCCAGCTGCAGAAGGGAGAACAAGGTTCACTAGTCCTCCCCACCACATCTGGCCACAATGGGGTCGATGGAGGCCTGGCCTTATGGCAGGAGTGCATGTGGACATGTGGACAGGGTGCTGCAGCGGGGTGGCCATGCATAGCTCCGGACCTGGCCAAGAGTGGGCTCCTGGTCACCTAGGCCCACGATGAGGATACAGTCGGCCTGGCGCAGGCAGCGCACGGTCCAGGGCGTGAGCGATGCATCGGTTTGGTAGAGCACAATGCGGTGCGTGTCCTCTTGCTGGGCCAGCCACCCTGACAGCCGGAACTCCTGGATGCTAGCATGGAATGGGGGGAGGGCTGACTAGGTCTTGTACTCCCCAGAGACAGAGTCCCTGGCTCGGAGGAGCTTAAGGCCAAGTGCCACCACAACCATCCAATGAAATATCATGCCCCAGGGGAAGAAGGTTCACCCCTTGCCTCCGAACTGCCCTCCAGGTGGGGTGTAAACTCCAATTCAAAGCTTGGCACTCCAACCCAATCTGGAGGAATCTAAGGCTCCAGAGATACTCCCTACCTCCCAGCATCCCCCCCCACTGGCTCCTTGCTGTCTTTTGTGATACCCCACACACCTATCCAGCGCAGAAGCCCCCAGGCGAGCCCGGATGATGTCGCTGTTGAGGAGCAGTGTGGGGCCTACAGTAGGTGAGGAAGGGAGGTTAGGAACTAGACCACAGCCCCAGGGAGGGCGCCCCCCTCCCATTCCTGTCCCCACCCCTGTTCCCACCCACCTCACTCTCAGGGAGGCAGTCCACCCGATGACTGACTCCCCCCCCAACACACACACTGCTGGCCCATCCCAGGGCCCAGGGCTGACTCTCAGCTAGGCCCCTCACTGACCAATAGCTTGTAGAGCGTGCTGCAGCTCCAACGTGAAGGCCATCATGGGCACCTCAGCACACACCGGCAGGACCGCCACCGTGGACAGGTTGCTGGCTGGGTTGGTGAGCTCTGAGTGCGGGGGGACACCCAGCCCAGAGCCTGCCAAGACCACAGAGGGTGAGATTCACTGCACGACCCATGTCTAGAGAGGTATATGTCTTCCTCCTCCTCCTCCCCTCTCTCCCAGCCAGCCACTCCAAGCCCTTACTTGATCCCATTCAAGGCCATTAGGGTCTGAGCCCACAGTTCTGCCACAAGTGCCCTGATTTCCTTAGCAGGATCCCACTACACAGCTTGGTATTCATTGCAGCAGTATAGACACACGGGGGCTCCCAGCCCATCTGGGCGTGGGCTCAAAGTAGGCAGGAAGGAACACACCTCTGACCAGTTTACTGTTCCCAGCTGCCCCACCACCAGCATAGGCCAAGCCCTCAGACCTTGCCTCTTGCCTAGACCTCACTCTGCCCTTGCTGGCTGGATCCTTGCCCCTTGTGCCAGCCATAGTAGCTCGAATGTCCAAGTAAGGCCCCCAGCTCCTGTATAACTCACCTCTAATATTTTTCCTTGTGATACTGAGGTTTGAACCCAGAGTCTCGTGAATGCTAGATGACGGGCAAGCACTCTGCCCTCGGCTAAACCCCAGCCCTTTCTGTGTACTCTGTGAGTAATCAATTCTCTGCCACTGCTGCTCCCACGAGCACAGGGATGGAGAACGTTACAGCCAATGGGGTGGAAGCTCCTCAGGGAACCTGGTCTCCACCATATAGAGCCTCAGGCCTACATCTCAGCGTGCCTCAAGTCCGGCCCACTCCCTACTTTATCCTCGTTCAGAAATCACAAGTAGGGGCATGGATTCACACCTCCCACATGCTGCTACTGTCAGAAGCCACTTCCCAACATGTCCTGAACCCTAACCGTCACCCACTGCCTCCACATGCCACCATACTTTTGAAAACACTTTTCCCAGTATGTGTAGGGTGGTGCAGCAACCTCTAACATTGGAACCAATCTTTTCCTTTAAGGCTCCACCCTCCAGTAGGACTGCCACTTGAGTCCATCAAATAAAACTCCATTTCCCAGCATGCACTGCCTCGGGCTCCACTTCCGGCTCTATCCCCACCCCCAGCTTGATTCAAACAGCGAAGTTTCCCCACATGCCCCCCCATAAGGCTTCCCCTCCCAGCATCCTCTGGGCACCGGACTACATCCCCCAGCATTCCCCGGAGCCGACCCACTCTCACCTGGGAAAGGTCCTTGCAGCTGCTGCAAATTCCCTAGAATTTTCTGGCTCAGGAGGTGAATAAGGCGGGTCACAACCTGGAGACATGAAGTATTGTGGTCAACTATGCGATTCCACCACACCCCTATTTGAGCTCCTGGGGTCCCTACTACCTCGGCCCCGCCCCCACAGGGCAGTTCCTTTCTAGCTCAGGCCCCGCCCTGGCCCGCCCCCCACCTGCCACGCCCACCGAAGCACACACCTGCGGGTAGCGCCGTTTGATGTGGCCCAAAGTGCCCTCGGGGAGTTTAGCCAGCTCTGTGTCTCGCACGGCATGCACTGTAGTGGCTCGCGGCTGCCGCGTCAGTGCCTCCACCTGTGTACATGACGGTGTGCTTGGGGCTGGGAGGCTGACCGTGCGTGCAGAGGAGGGCCCCCAAGGTGGGGTGCAGAGAACCAAGCCTCGCCTGCTACCCGCTAGGGCCCAGGACAGAGGAAGAGGACAGGAATCTGTAACGGGTGGGGATCCCCTAAGAAGAACCTAAATAGACACCAAGGGCCAAGTCAGATCAGACTGTCACTCCAAAGAACTGGGAGCTGATGAAAGAGGACCAGGTAGGGGCGTACTTGCCACACTGTCAGATTACAGATAACCAGAGACTGGGGGGGGGATGGGGGGCTCACTCACCACTCCGATGAGGTCCCCGCGGCCATACTCTCCCACCAGTTCCTTCTTGCCACTTCCCCTCTGGATGACGCTGCGTAGCCGCCCGTTGAGCACAATGTAGGTGCAGTCGGAGCGGTCGCCCTGCCTGGGGGACGAAGTGGGTGGGGTTGGGGGGGTCAAGCAAAGTGGGGGTCCTGTCCTAGGCAAGTCCTGAGCAGCGAGGTGGGAAGGATTCGAGAGTGCACCTGTACAGGGCGCGTCCAGCCTCCACCGCTGTCCAGTCGATGGCGAAGTCCATCTGGCGCACGAAGGATGACATCCTGGCGGCCACTGTATGCGCTGCACTGAGGACCACGCTGGGCTGTGCGCGCATGATCCTGTGGGAGAGGGAGTGGGCGGAACAGGTGCTGGCTGGGGGACCAAAGAAGGAAAGCTCGAAGTGGAGAGGCCAGGTCTGGAGGCTCTTCTCTGGCCCCATCTGGAGAGTTAGGGACCGGGGCTCCTCTGGGGCCTCCCCAGTGCCTCGTCCAACCCAACCCCAGTCCAGCCGTACTCATAGAAGTCGGACTTGGAGATCCGCAGGAAGGTGCAGTCACGTTGGGCACGCAGTGTGAAGATGAGGGGCTCCCCTGTGAGTACCGCCAGCTGCCCCACCAGCTCCCCCGGCTGCGCCACGAACAGGCACACATCCTCCGCCTTGTCAATCATGCGCTGGTACACGTGCAGGCAGCCCCAGAGCACGAAATGCAGGCTCACGTCCTGTGTGGATAGGGGCGGGAGAGACGCAGAGTCAGCTGCAGCACCCCTACCAACCAACCAGGCCCTTGTGCCCCAGGGAGGAGTAAAGGGAAAAGGGTTAAAAAGGCTGGAGATTTTGCACATGAGCAAACTACACACTTCTCTTGGGATCCAACAGTGACTGGGCCAAGGACCCCAACTCGATGGTGCTGAGAGCCTTAAACAAGATGGTGTGGTGTCTGTGTAAAGCATGCCCACATGCTCCTACAGGCTTTGAAGAGTTGCTGGACGATCCACAGAGCCCACACAACGCAAGCGCCATGTTTACACTGTATAATTACACAGAGGACATGTCCTGTATGCTCAGCACAGATACCTATCAAAGGCCCGACTTTGTGGACTAAAGCCATGAAAGTGGAGGCTGAACTGACATACTGGATTGACAAACCCTTAGCCTGGATTAAGTTCTCTTCAGAAGAACCAGCAGGAGGCTGCTAACAGCCAGGACAGCTGGGGGTGTGGCCCTGGGCTCTGTCCCCACTACTGCACGGCTACACATCGGACTCGCTGAGCGCAAAGTCCTCCTTTGCTAAGTGACTGGATGTACACAGGGAGCTGAACGCCCTATCAAAACGGATCAAAGATACTGATACGAGGAGGAAAGCTGCAGCACTCTTAGAAGAGTTTTGTGCTACTGAAGTGGTGATAGACCCTCAGACAGGCCACCAAAAAGCAGAAACAAGCAAATTAAAAATAAGAGCCAGGGAGGATGCAGCTCAGCGGAACAGCACCTGCCTGTCAAGCGTGAAGGCACGAGTTCAATTCCAGGTACAAAAATACAAAAGCCAGCTCTTATGCTCCCCAAAGAGCCAGTCGTTATATTACTGTGCTACCTGCAACCCATGTTTACAGCAGCACAACTCGTAAAGTAAAAGCTGGGGAGTGGCCTATATGCCCACCAAGTGGAAAAAAATGGGGTATTTCTACGTCATAGAGTGCCATCCTGCCATAAAGATAAACCTGAGTCATGTGTAGTCATTTTACATCAAGTGAATGCATCCTATTAGGCGAAATAAGCTTAAATATCGCACAGCTGCTAACCAGGACACGAATTATAAAGTTCAAAAAAAAAGGAACTAGAGCTTTCGTGAGTAGGAAGTGACCATGAGATGAGGGGTGGAAGGGGACAACAAAAGGCATGAAGATGCGTTCACGCATGCACCAGCTCCTTACAAGGAAGATAAACTGCTGCAAACACGGACTAATAAACAATTTTAAAAGTCCACCGGGCACGGTGCTGCATGCCTGCAACCCCAGACAAGCCTGGGCTACAAAGCGAGCTCAAGGCCAGCCTGAACCTCAGAGGGAGACCCTGTCTCAAAGAGTCAAAAAAATAAAAATTAAATAAAGAGAAATCAGAAGAATGGGAGAAAATATTCTCAACTCTTTCATCTGAAAGAATTTCTACCACCCAATAATGAAAAGACACAAAGTCCAGCCACAAAGTGGGCTAAAGATCTACAACATTTCTCCAAATGCGTTCAAGCAGCTAGTGCATACCTGAAAATACACTCAAAAAATTATGAACAGTCGGGGAAATGTGAACCAAAACCAGAAGGAGCAGTCACCTCACACCCAAGAGGATGGTGGCGGATGTGGAAAAGTTGGGGGACTTGCACACTGCACCAGGGATGGAAGATGTTGCGGGTGCTCTGGGGAAAGTTAAAAGCAGTCTCCCCCAAAGTTCAAGGACAGTTGTGTATGAGCCAGAAATGCAACTCTGAAGCCCCCAGCTGAACACAATGAGGGTGTGTCCAGACAGAAGCTTTTATGCACATGCTCATGGCAGCATTGTTCACTATAGCCAGAGGGAAAACAAACATCCAGCTAGAGATAAATGGGGGAACATAACACGGTCCATCCACGTGATGGATTATTCAGCCATGAAAGAACAAAGCCAGCACACGCTATGACACAGATGAGCCCTGGGAATACACTGCAGAATCTAACACAAAAAAACACATGTTATATGAGCCTGCCTACATACGAGGCCTAGGTCAGGCACATCCAGAGATGGGAAGTCAGGCAGTAGCTTCCAGGAGCTGCAGGAGCCAGGGAGCAGGAAGCTGGTAGCTAAAGGGATGGGATTTCTTTAGCTAAAAACATTCAAGCTGGGCATGGTGGTACAGGCCTGTGATCCTAGCACTCGAGAGGCTGAGACAGGAGGATTGCTGTCACTTTGAGGCCAGCCTGAACTATGTAGTGAATTCAAGGCCAAGTGGGACCCTGTCTGAAAGATTAATTAAATTAAAATGTTCTACAATTGTAGTAAGAGTCGGACAACTCTTTGAATATAAAAACAGCACTTTGAGTGGGTGAAGTGTATGGGATATGAACTGCATTTCATTAATAAGGTGATTTCATTAATAACTGCATTTCACTCCCCCCCCCCAAACACTCCACTTCGCCCCTTGGCACTTACTCTACTCAAGGCCAGGACTTCTTTTTGTTTCCTAGAGATCAACAGGTCTCTTCTCACCACAGGACATTTTAAACATTCTATTTGGGGCTGGGGAGATGGCTCAGTAGAACAAGTGTTCTCCCTGGCAAGGGCCTGAGTTCACTCCCTGGTTCCACCAAAAAACAAAACAAAAAAAACCATTCTCTCATTCAGTCTCTCTCTCTCTCTCTCTCTCTCTCTCTCTCTCTCTCTCTCTCTCTCTCTCTCTCTCTCTCTCTCTCTGACACCCTTCCTCCTCCTCCTCCTCCTCCTCCTCCTCCTCCTCCTCCTCTTCCTCCTCTCTAACTAGAGGCCAGGCACAAAGGGCACCATGGGGTAAGCCAGGCTCTGTAGTCCCAAGAACACCTCCCCAGTGCACTCAGCCCTCAGGACTCTAGCAGGACTTGGGGAGCCCTCGGGAGTCACACCCACCTGCACAGCAAGCACCCCAGAGTGCGACCTCACTGAATGGTTTTCTTGCCTCTTACCCACAAATCATGCAGGGCCTGGATATGGCAGATGCTCAATGGCCCGAGGACTGTCCTTTCCCTGTTCAGCCTGACCAGCTTCCCTGCTCTATCCACTGTAAATCAGGAACTGAAACTGTCCCAAGGTGGAAACCTCCTGCCCTTTCTACCACCCCAACCTGTGTGATACCTGCCAAAGCTCCACCCAGTGGAGCCCTTTGGGGGCCCCCTGAGTGGGACCCAGACCTAGGCATATTGAGACAGCAGGGGCCTTCTGAGACAGGATTTCTGGGCTGTGTTTGGGGTTCCCATGTGGGCATTACTGTAAGGCCACCTGTCATCACACTGGGGTGCATGTCCTAACTCAGGACTTTTCAGAGCCTTGAAGGCCAGAGTGGTGTGCATGGACAGCTTCCCAGCAGGGACAGGACAGCACTGTCCAGCCCCGTCTGACCTCTAACTGGTCTGCAGCAGAGGTAGGGAGAACCCCTTACCAAAATGCGTGGGCACAGAACCGTCTCTGCTTTTCCTGGATCTGGGGGTACGTGCATAGATACAGTGACGCATCTTGGGGACAGGACCCCAGTCCAGACACAGAGTTCATTCATGTCCCACACACACGTGACACGTACAGGCTGAGGGGCACTTTCTGCACTGGCTTCGTTTCGTGCTCCTGCAGTCTAGCTCAGAGCCATCCTGTCAGGTCGGACTGGGAAATTTCCACCGTGCCAACCTGTGGGGCTCAAGAAGGCTCGTACTTCAGAGCTCTTTGGAGTTTATATTTTCAGATGAGGGCCACTCAGCCCATACAGATATCCTATAAAACACACGTGGAGGCATTTTGGAGTTAAGGATGGCGTCTTGGCATTGACACTATCGAGACTTTTTCTTTTTTTGTGGCTCTGGGGTAGAAGCCTAGGACTCGTGTGGGCTACGTATGTGCTGTACCCTGGCTGCACCGCTAACCTAGATAATTAGGAAAGGATAATTCTTTGCATGGTCTTGTTTTGTTTTGTTTCTCTAGATTTTTGAAACAGAATCTCTCTATGTAGTCCAGCCTGGGCTCAGACTCACAGCAATCCTCCAGCCTCAGTCTCCCGAGTGCTGGGATGGCAGGCGCGCACCATCCCGCCCAGCTGCCCCGCTTACTCTGGCCTGCCTGGCCTCTGACACACTTAGTGCCAGAAACACATTCCCAAACTGTGACAACCAAAGATGTCTTGACACTGGCAAACGAGGCACAGAGTCACCTGGTGTCAAGTTTCGGAGAGAACCAGAGATCACTAGGCCCTAAGCAAGCCCACAGAACTCCAACAGGCCCTCAGGGAGGGCTCGGGTGACCACACCTCCTCAGCCTGACCTTTGAGCACCGAGACAGAGCACAAGCCTTACCCCACTTCCTCATGTGGTGAGGGTCACCCCAGCAAGTGACACAACCCACAGCCGGCCAGTCAGTGTGTGGACTTCCCGGCCCTGGCACCCACCCGGATGTACTGCCGGGTCCCAGCTTAGCATGTGGCTGGGTCGTCCCGAGCCTGGGTGCTGCACCTGCTGGCTGGGTCGTCCTGGGCCTGGGTGCTGCACCTACCTCTAAGCTTCCCCTCCCAGGCCTGTCACTTCTGCAAACCTTCCACACACCCATTGCATAGAGGAGGAAGCTGAGACCTTTCCTCATCGTTGGCCTAGTGTCACCCAGGGAACCGAGACAGTCTGGGTGTCAACTCTCTGCCACTCACTCTGGGGCCCTGCTCCACACCACAGCAGGCCTCAGTTCTCCCTGTCAAGAGCGGGCCCTGCCAGGAGGCTCTGAGGCTGGCTTGTGGTAGTAAGTCCTACTGCCACTTGTACCTGTTTACTAGTCCAGTACGAGCCGGCATGGGGGCCAGACGTAATAACGGGATACAATGCTGGAGATAAAGGCTGCAGGCAGAGCTGAGACAGGTAGAAAAGACCTAGGAACCAGGGGAGTGACTCATGCCTGCAATCCCAACCATACAGGAGGCCAAGGGAGGAGGATTTCAGGTATGTGCCCAGCCTGGGTGAAAGCCTGTCTTTATGTTAAAAAGATTTAAGAACAAAACCTAGAGGTAGTGATGCACACCTGTAGTCCTAGCACTATGGCAGGCTGAGGGAGGATCACAAGTCCAAGTCCAGCCTGGGCAACTCAGTGCCTCAGCAAGACCCTGACTCAAAATCAAAAAAATAAAAAAAGGGGTGGGGGCTGAGGACTGTAGTTCAGTGCAAAGGTCCTGGGTGTAGCCCCAGTACCATAAAGAAAATTAAAATGGCTGGGTAGAGTATCCCTGGGTTCAGTGAGCTCATGGGTAGAGTATCCCTGGGTTCAATCCTAGTACCAAAACACAAAAATACATTTAGGAGTTCCATGTTTAGAAGTGAATATTTGCGGGCTGGTGAGATAGCTCATGGGACTAAGAGCTTGGCTAGGCAAGTACAGGGACCGGGGTTCAATCCCCAGCACCACATGCCCTGCTGGCCCCACCCCTGGGCACACTGAGTCAGCCACCTAGTCGTGGTGGCACACACCTATAATCCCAGTGCTGGGGAGGCTGAACACAGGAGGATAACTACGAGTCCGAGCTGTGTAGTGAGACTCTGTACCAAATATATAAAATAAATGATTAAATAAAATGACATTAGAAAAATAAGAGAAAATTTGTGTCTCAGAGGTCATGGGCTGGAGGTAAAGGATAATGGCCCTGAAATCATAGGATCAGAGGTCTACCCTGTATGTGGAGAGAAGGGATTGGGTACCATATCAAAGGTCAGGAGACAGAGGTCAGAGGGGGCAATCTTAGGTCCCGTGGTCAGAAGTCAAGGGTCAGCCTCACCTGGTCCCCCTGGCGGGCGATGATGGTGCCGGCCTTGGCATGGTGCAGCAGGACGCGGCTGTTGAGGAGCGAGGGGTCCTGTGGAGGTGCGGTGGGGGTGGTTGAGCCAGTGCAGCCTCCCCTCCCCTCCTGGCCCCAGCCCGCTGCCCTCCCTCTCAGCCACCCACCTCGATGCGCATCAGCTTGGCCAGCTCCCGCTTGGCCGCCTCAAAGATGCTGCTGGTCTGGCGGCCTTGGTAGGGCCCAAAGGGGCAGCAGCCACCTGTGGCCAACTCATCCTCACAGTAACTGTACTCACAAGCCCCCGCTGGCTGCTCCCGGGGCTCCTGGGTAGGGGTCTGCAGGGGGCAGGACCAGTCATCTGTAGCACGTGCTCCTAGCCACGCCTTTCAGCCCAGACCCAGGAGGGGACTTCCATGGGGTGGTGGACAGGGGTACTCACCCGAGCAGGGGCTGCCTGGGGTCCTCCAGAAGCCTCCTCTTGCAGGGACATGGAGATCCGGCCTCGTTCATAGGCCATATCAAAGTCTGAGCAGGGTCCGCCCTGTAAGCCTGAGGGTGGACAGGGACGATAAAAATGACAGGACGACTGCGACCGCAGCTGCATGCAAAGCCTGACCAGGCACCGAGGGCCACGGCCAGAGGAGACATGAGCGATCGACGGACCGCAGGGTCAGAGCAGCACAAGTGCCACCGGCCTCTCCGTGATGCACAGGAGAAAAACGGACGTGGGCAGACAGCCGCACTGCAGCCAGGCAGCTCCAAGTCCTCTCCCCACCCACCCCGCAACCCGCATGCTCCAAACCTGCGATGTCCACGGGCATGGAGACACAGCGGCTCAGCAGAGGGGCGGGGGCCTCCGGAGAGGTGGGCTTTATGGGGTCCCCTGGGGGAGACAGAGGCTCAGGCTCCTCCCAGCACAGCCCACAGACCCAGGGACAGACTGGGGACCGGAGCTTGTGAACTAGGACAAACACTGCCAAGGGATTCTTCCAGCTGAAGGCCAGTCCTGGGGCCAAGAGGCAGATCAGCGTGGCTTTCGGGTGCCCCCAGCCTCGGATCCCAGGGAGCCATGCATGGTCAGCGCCATTACCTGCAGGTACAGGCAGCGGGGCCCCCGTGGGGTCAGGTGGCCGGCCGGGGGCCTCCCTCGGCTCCTCGGTGGCTGAGGTGCTGACCACCCGCTTGGAGCCTCGCACGGGGCTGGTCCGGGATGGGAGCCCAGGGCTGGGAAACAGGCGAAGGGGCTGGATCTCCTGTAGGCAGTGGGGAAGTAGAGAGCTGCTTGGAGCCTGTCAGGAGAACCCATCCTGCCAGACGCCCCCTTGGGCTTTCCCCCAACTCACGTGGCTGAAGAGCTCGTTGGTCAGACCCAAGTAGTTGTGAAGGGCCAGGAAAGTGACTCTCTGCAGCCTCACCATGATAATCTACAGGGGAGGGGCAGGGCCAGAATGGGTGGGGTCAGATGGTGGGAGGGGTCAGGGCAGGGGGCGCAGTTGGCAGTGGGTGGGGCCAGGGTGCCCAGGGGAAACCCACTATCTGAACAATGGGGTGGTGCCAGCAGGCCTGGGGAGGTCTGGCTGTCCACCAGAGATAACCACAGAATAATAACCACAGATCCAGTGCCTGGTGCGAGTGTGGGTTGGGAAGAGGGTGGGGAGGTCAAGGCCCTCTGACCTGCACCACTCGCACCAAGCTCTCTGGGTACTTGGTGAAGACAGCGGAAAAGGCCTCCACGGGAAGCCGCAGCACTGTGGAGTCCCGGGCTGCCCGGGCTGACACAGTCCTCTGAGGATGCTGGTGGCCCTGGGAAGGAAGGGGGAAAAGAGAAACAAGCTCAAGGACTTCCTCGCCCCTTCCTCAGCCCATTCTTGTGCCTTTAGGGCTGATCAGAGAGGAGTCCCCATTGTCCTCTTGTCCCAGCCCCCGCCCCACCTTCCTGCAAGTGCACAGGGCACTCACCGTGATGACATCTAGGATACTCAGCAAGCTATTGACGCTGTCCCCAGGGACCACTTCCTTCACAACACACTCCTTCCCATCCTGAGACACAAGGGGCCGTGGACCAGTGTTGGCCTCCCCTTGGTGACCAGCACCCTGCCCTGACTGTGGCAGGTCCCCAACCTTAGCACCAGAATGTTCTCTGGGCCTCTCGCTGGGCCTGCCACTCCTCCTAGCCAGCACCACTGCCCACCCAGAGACCACCTCGGAGAGTCCCCCACTCCCCCAACTCCAGACTACGCAGCCCCAAACTACCACTCCCTGCTGACCTGCAGCAGCGTCTGACCCAGGACCTCCCCAGTGCCCAACTCTCCCCAGTGGCCGCAGACGGCCCACTCACAGGTCCTGGTAGGCAGAGCTCCAGCAGCCCATCCTGCACCACGTAGATGCTGGCGTCGGGCTGGCCTGGCCGGAAGACATAGTCTCCCTGGCTGAGCCGCTGGAAGACCATGTGCCGACACAGCTCCAGGAAGAGTGGCTTCTCAAAGTGGCCGAGCACCCTGGGGATGGACATGGGGCAGTGACACAGGAGCTCAGGGCAGCCCCAAGCTCCGCAGGGCACCCCTATACCTCCCCGGGCCCAAGCACTGACCGGACATTCTTGAGCATATAGAGCACCTCGGAGGGCAAGTGTGAGTTGGCCAGGTCGCCCTCTGTCAGGTCGGCCTCCAGCACTGAGGGCGGGGGCTCCTTCCGCTGTAGTGTGGGGGCTTCCTTCTGGATGCGCAAAATCCTGGTGGGAGGAGGAGGGTGAGGGACAAAAGGAGAGGGCTCAGGCAGACAAGACCCCCACGTGGCTCCCTCCTCCATTCCTAAAGCACATTTTGGCCACTAGCCAATTTCAGCCCTCTACTTGTTTTTTCCAAATACGAGTTTTGTGGGCACGCGACTGCATCCGCTCATTCACAGCGCATTCACTGTGGCTTTGGTAACACACAGCAAAGTCCAGCAGTGAGACAGAGGCAGCACGGAGCCCACAAAGCCGAAAACGGTCACTGTCTGGCTCTTTACAAGAAAAAATAAGGCCCTTGACACTGTCCTCAGATCACTCCTCCATCAGCAATAGGTGCCCAAGATGGACCCCCTAGTTTTTGTTTGGTTGGTTTTGTTTTGCCTCTAGTTTTAACAGCAGACCCTGTTATAGCTTCTAAGATAATATGGGCAGGACCTCAAAAGAGCACCATCCCCAGAACTCTGGAGGCTGAGGCAGGAGCATCGGGGTATGTTGGAGGCCAGCCTGCGCTACATAGTGAGTTCAAGATCAGCATGGACTACATAGTGAGCCCCTGTCTCAACAAAAAAACACAGTCCTGAGGCACGCTTTCTAGTAGTCACAAAGAGACAGCTTCCCTAAGGTGGCCATGCTCTGAGGTTTCTTCTGTTACGAGAAGATCCTAAATACTGCATCTTTTTTGTAAAGATACTTGAGGTGCAAACATATCAAAAGAAAACAAAACGAAGAAGTGGGCAGAACACATCCTTGAGGTAGACTTTCTTCCGAGTCTCAGGGAGCCTGGAGGCAGCCCCTCTGCTGGCCACAAGCATTCCTGAGATGCCCCCTTACATGCAGAGAATCCGGACCCAGCGCTCTGCTAATCACCTGCGAGTCTTTCCCCCTAAGTCATAGCAACTGCTGAAAAACGCCCTCCGCTAGCACACGGTCCCCAAGATCATCTCTAGCATGAACATATCCTTGAACTCAGCAACAGAGAAATCCAGATATGAATCTGCTCAGGGAGCCCTTGGGCCAGGCCTCCCCCAGGGTCACAGAGCTAGCCATGAGAGAGCCATCGGGAAGACCTCAGGGTAGCTTAAGGGTGAGCCGTTCCCTTGTGATACAGAGCAACCCAACGCACAGACTCTCCACTGGTCACGGAAACGGAGAGGCCGCACCGCTACTTAAATCAACACAAAGGCCCAGGACGCGCTGGCTGGCCACAGAAAGTCCTAGAAAACACCCCACGATGAGACCCAGCCCCCAACTGACACAGAGCCCTGGAGCAGCCCACTTAGAGACCTTCAGTTAGCTCTCTGCCGTCCATGGGGACCCCCAAGGTGTCGTCCCTGTTTTTAGTTTCTGAAGTGCCATGTGCTGTCTAAACACTGCTGAGGCCTTTGTACCTCTTGCAAGAGTGCAGCTACAGCTGGCTCTTTCGCAGCCACAGAAACGCCTGAGATGACCACCCTCCCCCTGAAGTTCCTTAGAAGAAGCCCACTAGTGCGAAGTGACTGCCAGTGCAGACCCCTGAATATATAGTAAATAATCTTCAGAATAGCCCTGTGGTGGAACAGCACCGAGCTAGTCCGATAGTCCTCAATGGCCAGAGACCCCAGAAATGATATATGTCTGGTATAGGAGAGCACTAGGATGTCCAGGTGACAGCCCAGCGTGGTCCCTCTGCTGTGGGATGAAGAATCCTGAGGCAGTTCATGGGGTGCAGGGAACCCTGAGATACACGCTTCGGTGAGGGTTGGACTCTTTGGGCCCCTGAAATGTTCCCCAGAGCCAGGCACATTCAGTACAGCCTTACTTCTTGGCAATGTTCAGCATCTTAAGTTTCTTCTTCATGCGTGGCCGCGAAGTGGTGGAGGCAGAGGCGTCCACCAGGGAGGAAGTGGACTGAGACACCTGGGAGAATGAAGGGAAGGATGGTCACTCAGGGACAGAGGAGAGCCAGATCCTGGGCCCTGCTGCAAAGGGGGGCCGGGTCCACTAAAGAGCGTAAACAGGGAAGGGGCGGGGCCTGCGGTGTCCACAGGGGGTCGTGGACTCACCTTCCGCATAATCTTCCGGCCATAGAAAAGCACTTTGTCCCTCTTCCGGAACCGATACCGGGGGCCATCCGGGGCTGGGGTTTCTGGGGGAGAGATGGGAACCCGGGTGCTCTGAACTCTACGCCGACTCCACAGACCCCCACCTCCAGAGCTAAGGGGACCCTGGCATCCCAGCGCCTGCCCCCGGTCTCCCCCGCGGGCCCCCGGGGTCCTCACTCGGCACTCGCAGCCTCCGCACCAGCAGGAGAATGAGCACGGCGGTCACCACAACCGCCACTCCGGCCCCGATCATTACGCCGAGCACCTGCGGGACGAACGGCACTGGCTGCGAACCGCACATCCGTCCCGCCGAGCCCTCCTCGGGGGCCACTTCCGTCCCCCAAGAGGATGCATTTACCCCCTGACTCGGTGTCCCCATCTGCAGAATGGGACAGCTCCACTCTCCCGGGGGGGAGAGGCTCTTCCCTGCGACTGGGTGGCCTGCGCTGCACGCCGGGAAATGTAGTTCAACCGGAACAGAGAAAGCCCCGTTCTCGCGAGATTACGGCAGTGCGCGCTGGGCACCGGGAGTTGTAGTCCTTCGCACAATCCCACCCCTTACCATCCCAGTTTGCAGTGGGGCCTCCATCGGTTGTTTCAAGCTGGGCAGCAGATCTAGTGGCCCGCAGTCCTAGGGAATCAAGGTGCAGAAGGAACCCATGCAGATCGTCAGTCTGGGCCAGACCCCTCCCGGCCACAGGCCCCACCCCTCAATCGAGCCCCACACTTGGCTGCAAGCCCCGCCCCTGGGTACCTTCAGCGTGGGCGGCTTCGCCATTTGCGCTGGGTGGGATGGGCACAGCTGTACATAGAGGCGCTAAGATAGAAGACAGGCGTTAAGCAACCTGACCTTCCGGCCTGGGCCAGGGGATGAGACGCGTCCCTGATGCTTGTCTGGCACCCTTCACCTACATACTGTCATCCGGACGTCCCGTCCATCGGCCGAAGGGTGCTAGTCCTGGCACCCCAGCCAGCAGCCATCGTGCCGGTCCCCACAGGCATGGCCCTCTCCAGCAGGCGGTTCCCTCCCCTGCCTCTGCTTTCTGCAGGACCAATCGATTTCCTAACCCCTGACGATTAGATGCCCTATCCGGGGAAAGGGGGCGGTCAGCCACGGAGTTAGTGCCACACTTGGACGCGTGGCTCCTGAGCCAGCCCGGAGGACCCTGGAACTGGAGGCACCCAGGGAAGGGACCCTGGAGCGATACTAATGGATCCAGGGAAGCTGTGGGTGGGGTGGGCCCGCAAGGTATAGGTTTCAGCTGGGGATTGATTATCCTGGAGAGGTAAAGTCATGGTATCTTTGACGGTGCAGAAATCCCCGGGGCTTCCGGGAGAGATGCTGGCGCCAAGGATGGGAGGTGTAACCGGGGGCGATGAAATTACTGAGAGATGCTGGATGCCGGGTTGCTCAAGGGGAAACCCGAGCTGGGTGGGAAAGGGAAGGCTAGGGTAGATATTGAGGAAAGCTAGAAGATCTCTGGGACGTCGAAGCCTTCTCTGGCACCACTAGAACAGTAAAGGGGCCCTAAGACGCCATTCGTAAAGTTCTTAAGTGCAGACTCCCCTTTCACCCCAGGGCGCACCCGGCTGCCGGTGCAGAAACGTCAGCCAGGAAACTTAGGGGGATGGGAGCATCAAAACGCCGGGAGGTACTAGAAATCAAGAGGCCAGATCTTGGGAAAGCATACGTTCTCTACCGAAAGTTGGAAAGACGCCCCTGGTGGATCAATTCAAACCCAGACTCACCTAGGAGCCGCAGCCAGAGTCCACTCCGCCAACACCGCTAGTTTTCCGCCCGGCTACCAGGCGCTGCCCCTTTAAATTATTCACCGCACGGCGCGCCCCAGCCCCACCCCCTGCCATGCTTGGAAGGTCAGGCCGAGACGGCCCTGCGGAGTGTGGCTGTGCCTTAAAGGGACCAAGGACGCACCGGCGCATGAGGGGTCTTGCCACTTACAAAGGAAAACAAGTTTCTTTTCCTGTTTATTTAACACCCTCCCTATTTTCCCCCTCCCCTCCCCTCCCCTGTGTCCGCCCCGACTGGCCGTGGCAGGCGGCCAATCTTTAAACCGAAAATAAATAAGCAGCGGGGGCTGGGGGGTGGGGAGAATTTGGGGAGCCCGGGACTCTGCAGGATGAAGTCCAGCGGCAGCGGCGGTCCAGTCAGTTCACCAGCAGCGTGTGGTCCTCCGGTGTCTCCCTGGAGGAGAGGAAGGCTGGTCGGTTTTCTCTAGCACACTTCCCTTCCCCCTCGACAGCCCTACTCTGCACCCGAGGCAGACCCGAACCTTCCGCAGCAGCACAGCAGGCTGCAGGCTGAGCCGCTCCCGCGACGGAACTTGCCAGACGTGGGGCTGTCCTGGCACTGTGCGATATAAGCCTGGAGCTCGCTCTTCTCTGCGCCCGCGCCGTCGGGGTGCTGGGGAGGGGCACCGGGAGGGCCGCGAGAAAGGCCCATTGAGGTCGCCCCTGCCATTGGCATCTCCTCGGGGTTCCTCCCATCACCACGGAGACTGGACATCGGGGCCTTTGCACTAGCTCAGCCCACCTCTTGTTCCTGCCATGTGCTTACATGGAGCACCTTTCCCTGACTTCTGAATTTGGCCCGTGCCTCCTTTTGACAGCTTGGTGCCTTTTGTAGAGGGTCTCCCACAACCCAGGTGCTTGGACATCCAGGGAGAACCTGGGGGCAGAGCAGATGCTACCGACCTCAGAGACCAGGTGGCTCCTAGGCCCCAGTCAGGAACCTGGAGGGGGCGCAGGTGGCAGGGGTAAGCACATCTGCCAGGTACAGGACGTAGCAGTAGCAGGCCCCATTCCAAACCTTCCTGCTCTCAACCCCCCAGACCCGCCATTTGCTCGGAGTCCTTCCTGGCTAATAGGGCTTTGCATCTGCATTTCCTTCCCCAGGAGTGCTGCCCCTTGGCCTCCCCTCTTCAGGCTAGGCCTCTGGGACACGACACGTTGGGAGTGCACCATTATCTCAGCTGGTGGTGGCCAACCTATGGCATGGGTGCCACAGTAGGCCTTTATCACTGAGCATTCTAGAAGGTTCGCCACCACGGTCCTAGGCGAACTTGCAGCTGCTAGCCACATTGGCTTTCTGGACTTGATATGTGGGTGGTCGAGAGCATCCAATTGAATTTCATCTTTTAAAATAAATTACATTTGAAGTCAAATTTTAAGTAGCCCGTGTTGCCGGAGATGCCTCATGGACAGAACTTTCTAGAAGCTCTCCTGGATCCATTTTAGAACAGAACTCATGGCTCAAGCTAGATGTCCCTTTAACGCCTCATGCACCCAAAGTGGGGGCTTTTGAAGGGTAACCATATCACAGGAGTGCTGTAGCTGAATGTGATGTTAGGCAGGAAGGCCTGGTCAGAAAAGGAGGGGCCCCAGGGGCATGTCCTGGGGGGGTCTAGCTCAGAGTCTGTCTGCTTCCGGAGCACCATAAGGTGAGATGCCTGCCCAGGTCTTCCCACCACGCCACCTCTGCCGGGAACCTGCTCACCACACAAGGACTGAAAGCTCTAGAGCATGAGCTAAGGTAACCATCCTTTCAGCTGCAGCTTTGAGGCACTTTGTCCCCGTGATGAGGAAAGTGACTAAGACAGGAATCTTCGACATAGCCTTTCTACCTGTCTCCAGCCAGTCACTGGCCACTGGCCCTCCATTAGTGTATCATCCATCTTGCCCCTGGCTTTACTTTCCTTGGTGTCCAGCACAGAGCCTGGCCCACCAGACGCCCTGGTCCATCTGCTAAAAGAACCCTGTCTGGGATATAGCTCAGTGGCACGAGTGCCTGCCAGGCAAGTGCAAGGTCCTGAATTCGAATCCCAGTACCAGCCCAGCACCCTCCCCCACACCACCTGCTTTTAGCCCAGGTGTGGTGGCGCACCCCTATAATCCCAGCACTGAGGAGGCTGAGGCAGGAGGATCACTGTGAATTTGAGACCAGCCTGGACTACAAAGTGAGCTCAAGGCCAGCCTGAACTGCACAGTGAAACACTATTTTAACAAGACCAAAACAAAAAGTAAGTAAATCAATCCTGCCCTCGGCCGCTCTTGCATCCTGCTTTCTCTGACTGTCAGCCTGCAGGAACCCCACTGCTCCCAGCCTCCCCAGTAGTCACAGGTTAGGAGCACCTCTTCTGGAGTCCCTGCCTGCGGCTCAGCGGCCAACGCTGGGCAATTCCCAGAACTCTGACCCCATTTCCTGCGGGTAAGGCACACGCAGGAACCTGCTCCACCTTGACAGCACTGGGGTGGCATCTGCGCTCCCTGCGGACCTCGATTCCAAGCCACCTTTCCCTTGGACTTTGCAGTGTCTCCCACGTACTGCCCAGGACCCTCCAAGGCAGGCAGCCCGTGCACCAGCACGTCAGGCCCAGGAGTGGCTGACCTTGATGGTGTCGTAGGCCCCTGTGATAAGCGCGATGAAGAGACTCAGCACCATGTAGATGAAGAGGCTGATGAAGGAGTAGAGGTAGAGCTGGGAGAAGAGCCACACCAGGCTGCTGCGGCCCTGCTGCGCCTGCATGGCTGCGAATGTCACGAACATGTCGTCCCCGTTGATGAGCGAGAAGAGGCACTCAGACACCATGGACAGCGAGCGGAACTGCAGGCGGTGAGAGGACCAGTGATAGAGTGCAGCGGGACATGATGCAGATGGGAGGATCACAGGGTCCATGTCAGGCCACAGGGGACAGGCAGCAAAGCTGCTGCGGCGGGTGCAGTACCAGAGGGGCTCATCAAGGCCTCCACAGAGGGACTGGGGTTCCAACTCAAGGGAGGGGAACTAGGGACCCTGCGGCTGTGCCCCTCAGGCCCTGGACCCCCATACCTTCACGTGGTAGGGCCCCAACACAATCCAGCCACAGAAGCAGTAGCCCAGGTAGATGACGGCCACACAGCAGCAGAAGCGCATGACGCTGGGCAGCGCCACCCGAAGTGTGGCGATGAGGATCTGGGGGGCAGAGTGACCCCGTTGAAGGCATGGCAGGGACCCAACCTGACGCTCAGAGGGGGGAAGAGATAGGGGGCTCACAGCTGTGGCTGGAGGCTGGGGAAGAGTCTGGAACAGGCATGCATGTCCTGGGGGCCCTGGAGGACCCAAGGGTGCCCTATTGCCAGGAGAGGGCAAGAGGGAGGCTCCCATGGCCCTGTCTGGGTGCAGGGACGGGTGAAATTGGGGTGGGCAGGTATAGGAAGATGCTCGTGGCCAGCCATCACTAGGGACTGGGGGCTGCTTTCACAGGAGGGTTTATTTGGTGGGGGGAGGAGTTTTGATGTGAAGCTCACATTATACTTGTGGAAGAAGGTCAGATAGCGGATGACGCCCACCCAGACAAGCAATGTGGAGGTGCCCAGGAGGATGCTGCAGACGTCATAGCTGGCCAGGTTCTGGGGGCAGGAGAGATGTCATCGCACTTGTGTCCCCAGCGGCCCCAGCGGCCCTCGGAGGGTTACGGTCTCAGTGAGGCCTGGCGGTGGGGCCAGGATGTGGCGATGAGGCTTGTAGCACAGAGACCAACCTTGGCCTCGATCCCAATCTTCATGATAGTGCCTGACACAGTGAGCACGTCGCTGGTGACCAGCAGGATATACCAGCCATTGACAAACTCCAGCCGCTCCCACAGGCTGATCACCCGGCCCCGCTGCCGCCACATGAAGCCCACGAACTCCTGCACAAGAACACGGGGTCAGGGGTCTCTGCCCAGGCTCCAGACCCTCCAGCCTCCGGCCTCGCAGCCCCACCTTCTGCAGCAGGAAGCCACGGAGCAGCGAGCGGGCGCACAGCAGGAAAGACAGTGAGCACGTGAGGATGACCACCACATCGAACAGTAGCCGGAAACTGTTGTCCTCTGTGGGAGCGGAGGTGGGTAGGACCAAGGGGGCAGCAGCCCCGGGAGGCTGGGACAGAGGCGGGCTGAGGGCTGTGTGGATAGCTTTTGAATTCTACTTTGGAGTTTTTGAGATAGGCTTTCACTATGTAGCGTAGGCAGGCTTTGAACTCAGGGTGATCGTCCTGCCTCAGCCTCCTGAGTGCTGGGATTACATGAGTGCACCACCACACCTGGCTTGTACAGCTGGTTCTGACCCATCAATGGGCTGGTTACTTAGGACAGGGGTGAGGGAGTCAGGACTCGCAGTCAGTCCCAATCTGGGAGCCTGTGGTGGGTTGTTGGCTCAACCTAGAGAAGCACACGCAGGTCTGGCTGGCCTGTGTGCAGGGCTCACCGTGTCTGGAGACACTGGGGTGCTTACACTCCTGGATGTGGGCCCATGTCTCCAGGCGGATGGGTATCCGCCCACTGTGCGCCGTGTTGTCAAACGTGATCTGCAGGGGCCCGGAGGCGTAGGAGGAGGCAGAGTGAACCTGGGCACCACCACGCCCGCCCCATCTCTCCAGATCTGCCTGACAACGGTCGATCTGGCCCCATCAGCCCACACCGCCTTCTTCCACCTGGGCTCTCCAGACACCCTGAGAGGAAGTGGGATCCTCACCAGGATGGTGAAGGTATAGCAGTCAGGGATCTCGTTGTTGATGAGGCTTTGCAGGTTGATGGTTTTCAGCTGGAAGTGGATGGTGACGTTGATCAGCCTAGGGGGAGGCTGGGGTGAGAGGCAGGGGCCTGACTGGCTCCCAACCCAAACGCCAGTGCCCCTGCTGGCCCTCGCTGGCTCTGCAGCTTGCGGAGAAGTGAGCTGCAGGCAGCAGCCACAGGGTCCTAGGTGGGCCCTGCCCACCAGCAGGGAAGCTGCTGCTCGGGTCAGATACAGCCCCGGCTCCCTGCTCCACCCCACCCGCAGCCCTGAGCCCCCAGCCCCCCAGCCCCTCCAGGGAGCATGTGGTACTTGTGGAATTTGAGCGTGAGGTTCTTGTAACTGGAGCTGACGTCCTCCAAGAGGGTGACAGTGTCACTTGGGGGAACAGGGGGTCTCTCGGGGGGGTCCACCTGGATACAGTCTGAGAACAGCAGTCAGGGAAGGGCCTCAGGGAGTGGGGGAGGCCTGGGCTGGTCTGTCCCAAGTCCCCAAAGACCTTCTCTTTCCTCCGTATGCTTAAACATTTGCTGCCCCCCAAGGCAGGGGCTGGCACTCCATGGATCCCCAAAACCTTAATAAATAAATGATATTAAAAAATAACACCTAGCCAGATGTGGTGGTGCACACCTGTCATCTCAGCACCTGGGAGGCTGAGGCAGGAAGATCACCACCAGTCTGAGGCCAGCCTGGGCTACACAGTGAGATTCTATCTCAAATAAAGACAATGATAACAACGCCTGGCTCTGCGTGTCCTGCGCACCACGGAGTACATTGCACAGGTCAAGTTGTCCATGACTGGGTGGCCCCATCTCCTGCACGACCTGGATTTTATACTTTGTTCTCCTTTGGTTGTGAGGCTGGAACGCAGGGCCTCATGCACGCTAAGCAGCCGCTCTGCTGCAGAGCCCGCGCCCAACTCCGGGCCAGGCCAGGCCAGCAGAGCCCGCGCCCACCTCCAGGCCATTCCCACAGTGCAGGCCTGCCCTGCCCACCTACCAGTGACAACAGTGGGGTCGATGTCGAAGGTGTCGTTGGCGGGGTCCACGTGGCCTCGGTGGTAATACTGCTGGCAGAGGGCCAGGGCCGAGCCGTTGGCCCACGGACCACCCCCGCCCCGGACATAGGCATAGCGGCCCAGCGACACCTCTGGGAGCAGCAGGTACTGTGGGCAGGAAGGAGGGAGCTGTGAGTGCCGCTGGCTCCTGGCCACACATGCCCTGCCCTGCCAGCCTCACCTGGTCCACGGCATAGAAGATGGCCTGGTAGAGCTGCTCCCGCGTGTAGGCTGCTAAGGTGTCATCCGCCCCATCTGAGTAGCCCAGCAGGAAGAGGTGGCGGAAGGCAATGGTGTTCTCTTCCCGGAAGGTCACTGCCAGCTGGTTGCTGAGCCCGAACAGGATCAGCTGGAGAAAGGGCCGGGGAGGCTGGCTTTGCCAGGGCAGGGCCTTGCTCGGGCACAAGTGGAAGAGGAGGAGGGAGCCCCGGGGGTGCCCCTGGGTGGGGTGGGACTCGTGTCTGCCTGTTCGATGCGCACAGACCCCAACCCCAGCATAATGTTGGAGCACATCCACCATGGTGACCCCAAGCCCTGCTCCAGGGGCAGCTATTGCCTCACAATCACAGTGAATGTGCGTGACCCCAACCTCCAGGGTAAGAACCGTTACCGGGCAGCTGATGCAGGAGAAGTTAAGAGGGGCAGAAGCCTCAAGTCCCAGCCTCAGTCCAGAGCAAGAATACGGCACAGAGACTGACTGGACAGCCCTGGGTCCCGAGAACCCAGAGCCCGGTCCCAGGCCTGGCAGGGCCGAGGGCAGAGCATCTGGTTTAGCCACGAGGGCAGCTCTCTTTGAGAATCTATGTGATGCCAGACTGCAGAGGTTCAAATCCCATCTCCCTGGGCTTGGCTGCTAGGTGAACCTGTACTAGTCCTTTCTTTGCTCGTCTGTTTGTTGTTTTTAAGAGTTCTAGGAATCGAATTCAGGACCTCATACTTGCCAGGCAGGCACCTGTGCCGCTGAGCTATCTCCCTAGCCCCCTAGGTTGCTGTGTGACTCTGTACAAATCCCTTAATATCTCAGCGGCCGCCAGAAGGGCAACGGCACTGCCAGGACCTCAGGGCACCCCTGTGAGCTCAAAATGAGCTGCTGCACACGCACACTCAAAAGGAGCGGCTTCCTCACTGGAGCCGGTCATAGTTCTGGCCTTGTGTGGCTGCAAGGGGTCAGGATAAGGCCCTTGAGGGCCACCCTCTCCTTCTGAGAGCTCCTGGATGGACCACCTGCTGGCAGGTCTCACCTGCACGGTGACTACTAGGATCTTCACCACCTGCAGCATTAACTTGCATGGCTTGCGGCCCTTGGCCCGGAACTTGTCACAGGGACTCATGAAAAAGTACTTGAGCCGGCGGCGGAGGTCTTCCTCTTCCAGGGGTGTCGGAGGGGCTGGGGAAGCCCCAGCCTGGGTGCCATATCCAAGGCTGGGGGTCAGGAGCCGCTCCGTCTCTGGGAACAGAAGAGGCAGTGAGAACCAGGTCTGGGTGGCTCCCATCTCTGGCTTCCCCAACAGGTCCCCCAGGTTCCCACATGTCCTCAACTCCATGCTCTAGCATTTTGGGGATTCTGAGGAAAAAAAAAAGAAAACCAACAACATTTCATGGCTCTATGCAGGGCTTCTCAGAAGTTTTGAGTGAGACCTGGGGCCGATTCTCAAACCTGCTACTCAGCTTCTCAGAAAAGATACTCGGCCTCTCTGAGCCTCAGTTTCCCTGTCAGCAAAGTGGAATGGTAATCATCTCTCACAGGGGAGCGGAGGGCCTGATGCCTAGAAAGGGTTTGTTACAGTGGCAGACACTTGCTGACTATCAGAACATTCTACCAACGTTCCTGTCACAGCTTTGTGCCTAAAGAATATTCTAGGCCCCCGGAGAAAATCCCAATCCCAGCCTCCAGGCACGAGTGCACAACAGAGCTCATAGTCATTTTCTCTAGACAAGTAATACCTGAAGGATGACCTCTGAGTTCATGACAACCCAACCCCACCCAGGGGACAGGTGGCTCATAAACCACACCTGGAGAAGGGTGCCCAACAAGAAGTACCTGCAAAGCTGATGCAGGACAACTATAAGTTTAAGGCTGGCCCACACCAGTTAGCAAGACCTTGTCTCAAAAATAAGTGGCACAGTGCTTGCTTCCCATCCCAACTCTGATCCAATCCTCTCCTACATAAGAGTGAAACATACCTGTGGACCAACTTACTTCATCCTCACTGAGGGCACCAAGTGCTGGCAACCACACAGCTTCTAAAGTCAAATTCTAGACCCAGGATACCTCCCTAAAGCCTTCGTGTAAAAAGCAGAAATGGAAAACATCCGTCTTGCCAAGTGGTGGCACGTGCTTGTAATTCCAGCTCTCAGGAGGCTGAGGCAGAAGGCTCATGAGTTTAAGGCCAGCCTGGCCTGCCGAGCAAGTTCAAGGTCAACCTGAGCCCCACAGTGAAATTCTGCCATGAACACTTTCTAACAAAAGAAGAACAAAAGTCTGTTGCTAAAGAGGAGATCCTACAGCTGCTCTGAGGATTTGGCAAGACAGTGCAGGAAAGACCTTACAGCATCTTCAGGAAGAAGCTATGTCAATCACTGCTTCTTTCCTTTGAGCCTAAGAGAACCCTCAAGATTTCAGCAACTGCTGGGGTCACAGCCATCCACGCTAGCCCCAAACTACACCTAACACACTCGACTCCCTCCACAGGGAGAACTTTGATTTTTTTTCTAGGTCCTGCCGCCTGCCTGGCCAAGCTGTCAAGATATTTTTTCTTGGGCGGTGCTGGGGATCAGATACAGGACCTTGAACATGCTACACAAGCGCTCTACCACGGAGCCACCAGTGCAGAGCTGTCAGGATGCATACGGACAGTCACCACTTCTGCCAGCGCCAGATCCAAGCTCCTGGTTCCTCCCTTTGGAGCCTGGCTAGTCTTGTTGTTTACAATCCAGCAGAAGGGAAGCCAGGAGGCGGGCCCTGCGTTGCGCCCTCCCTGCCCCCTAGCTTGGATCACTGCGAACCCACCCCAGAGCCTTCGACCTGGGACACCCAGCAGCCAGCCCACTATCTGCAATTGATCTCTTCATCCAGGTTCCCGAAAGACCTCTGCCGGGCGCGGAGGTTTGGGCAGCCACAACTTGAGCTCAAAAAGGCTGAGACTGCACGGGCTTGGGAGCTCGGGTTGAGTCAGTCGCTGGATTTGAAGAGTCATCCCTCCAGCTTTCCGCCTGAGTTCGGGGAAGCCGAGAGCACCATCTCCCGCATTCCGGGACCTCACACGCCAGCGCGGGGCTTACGCCGCGGTCTGAGCGCCAGCCGGGGGCGCTCTCGGCGCCAACGCTCCTGTGGGAAGCTCGCCGCCCGCCGCCCGCCGCCCGCCGCCTGCCTTCGGGAGCTCCGATCCGAGCCCGCGTGCGGGAGCGAGGCAGTCCCGCCGCCCGAGGTGCAGAGCCTGCCCGCCCGCCCCCGCCCGCCCTCACCTGAGCCACGGCCGCCCACGGGGGCCGCCATGCCCGGGCGGGGAGCGCGGGAGGCGGCGGGCGCGGCGGGGCAGCCAGGGTCCGGACCTGACGCCCGCCGCTGTCACTACGGCCTCACACCCTCGCCGCGCCGCTTCAAACCCTTCGGCATCAGCTGACCCGCACCGCGGTCACGTGACCAGGGCGCCCTTGGGCCCACGTGATTCCGCCAACCCCACCCACTGCGCGGAGCCGGGCCCAGCCCAGAACAGTGCGCATGTGTGCCGCAGATGTAGCCTCGCGGAGCGGGGCGGGGTGGGCCGGAAGCAGTCGCGCGGTCCTAGCGCCGAAGGGAGAGGCTTGTTCCACCGAGGCTCGGTTGTGACCTGCGCCTGGTGCCAGTCTCCTGAGTCCAGTGTCCACAGCTTGACCCTTCACCCTCCTTGGTGCTGTGTGATGATTCCAGACCTATCTTCTTCCAGAAGTCCCTTCTGCCCAGCTCATCAGCAAACCCCATTTCCTGAACCACTCACCCCCACCCCTGTAGCCCCAACCCAGAGCCCCCAACATGCCTGGCTTACACCCGCGCAGCCTAGCCCCTTCTTGCTGCTACTCCCCCCCACCACGCCCTCCGTCCCCAACTCCGCTCTCCATGCAGCTGGCAGAAGCGCCTTCAAAGACATTTCCTTACAGTCCTCGGCCAGACACTGCTGGGGTCTCCTCCCCTGCTGCAGGGGTCTACAGCTCATCCATGGGGCTACCCCAGGGCCTTTTCACGCACTTTTGCGTAAGCTAAGACCTTGGGCTCTGCGGGCAGGCAGTTCCCATCCAGGTCCTACATCTGCCAGTTCTACATTTTCCCAAGTCCCTTAGACTCCCATGTGGCTGTTTCCTCCTTTGCCAAATGTGGACACTCCAGAGTGTCACCAGCCTCGCAGGTGTAGGCAGAGTTAACTCAATGGAAGGGCATCACACTAAGCTAGGCCAACATTGCTGATTACCCGATTAGTGGTACTGGGATGATAATTCTTCTGAGGAAAGATGTCCTTCCCTCTAAACTAGAAATCTTATGCTTCTTCTAGAATGTTCCTCCACTGTAATTATTTTTGATACTCTTAAATATGATGGATGAGCTCTGTTAAAGAGCAAGGCCACATTCATCTTGCTCCCCGCCAAGACCTAAGAATTAGCAGGCATTTGTGAAGCACATAAATGTACAGCATGCATCTACCCAGCGGTGTAGCTGTGAACTTCCAAAGTCAAGGGCCGACTCTCGGGGCTGAGGGGCTAGGGCTGCTCTCCTCTCAGCCTCCATTATCAGACCACCAGCCATCAACATGCTAGAAACGCCAGGGGGAGTGGAAAAGCTAAAGGGAGGACATTTTGCCCTGTCCCCTGCTGGGGGAGCCTTTTCCTGCCTCAGCAAGCCAGACCTGGAGGAGCTCCCGGAAGGGTAGGGCTGGGGACCTGGAGGGTCAGGCTCCAGGTGCACAGCTGGCCCTGACCACACCTTCCCACCTCTGGTGGACCCAACAGTCCACAGAGAACACGGAAGGCAAGTCACAACATGGAGGCAGAACGTAGTGGGAGAGTTTTAATAAGTGCACAACACACAATTTCCCCAGGCCCCCCGCAGATGCCCCATGGTGTCCCCTTCAGCCATCAGGCCCCAGCAGTGCCCCTTGCTCCTCGACCCACGCGGGACTCTCACCAGCAGGGAGGGCTGGGCTGACAGTGGCGTGGGTGGGAGAGCAGGGGTCTGACTGGGTCTCGTTGAGATCTGGGCTGGGCACTGGGTCAGGGCCGGGATCAGACTCCTGGTCAGGGCTGGGCACAAGGTCAGGGTCAGCACTGTGATCAGGCTTAGGGTGACAGGATTCATCCGAATCAGGACTGAGGGTGGATCCGGAACCAGTGAGGAGTTTGGGGTTGGGATCGGAAGGGGAGCCAGGATCAGGGTCGCAGCCGGAACTGGGGCCAGGGCTGAGGCCCAGGCCAGAGCCCAGCACAGAGACGGCATCTGGACCCAGGAAAGAGACCTTCCGGGGCCTCACCAT
Source organism: Octodon degus (assembly GCF_000260255.1). Taxonomy (NCBI): domain Eukaryota; kingdom Metazoa; phylum Chordata; class Mammalia; order Rodentia; family Octodontidae; genus Octodon; species Octodon degus. The sequence goes on from NW_004524790.1 coordinate 1,838,593, forward strand.
GGGTGCAGAGCTCAGGCCAGCCCCGAGGCTCAAACTCGCGGCAGCAGCGGCAGCAGCGGCGGCGGCGGCAGCGGCGGCGGCGGCGGCAGCTGCGCCCTCGTGCACCCGCTTGTGCTTGGTGAGGCTGGAGGCCTGGCCAAATGCCTTACCGCACAGCTGGCAGCGGTAGGGGCGCTCCCCGGAATGCACGTGGAGGTGCTGCAGCAGCGCCGAGCTCTGCCCGAAGGCCTTGGAGCAGTGCGGGCAAGCATAGGGCCGCTCGCCGGTGTGGATTCGCAGGTGGTGCTGCAAGTTGGAGCTCTGCCCAAACGCCTTGCCGCAGTGCGGACAGCGGTAGGGGCGCTCCGCCGTGTGCGTGCGCTGGTGCTGCAGCAGCGCTGAGCTCTGCCCGAAGGCCTTGCCGCACTGCGGGCACGGGTAGGGCCGCTCGCCCGTGTGCGTGCGCAGATGCTTGAGCAGCGCTGAGCCCTGGCCGAAGCCTTTGGCGCACACAGGGCATTTGTGAGGCCGCGGGCCGCCGTGCGTGCGCAGGTGCTGCGCCAGCAGCGAACCGTGGCCGAAGGCCTTGCCGCACACGGGGCAGTGGTGTGGCTTCTCCCCGCTGTGGCTGCTGCGGTGCTTGAGTAGCGTGGAGCGCCAGCCAAAGGCCTTGCCACAGGCTGCGCATTGGTAAGGTCGCGCGCCCGTGTGGATGCCGCGGTGCTGCGCCAGCGTGGCGCCGTGGCTGAAGGACTTGCCGCAGTCGGGGCAGCGGTAGGGCTTCTCGCCGCTGTGGGTGCGGCGGTGCTGGCTCAGCCCTGAGCTGCGGCGGAAGGCGCGGCCACAATCAGGGCAGGAGAAGGGCCGGGGCGGGCTGGCTGGGGCAGGGAGCACCGCGGGGCTGGTGGCCAGGATCTCAGGAGTGGCAGTGACGCTGGAGGAGAGGGGGTCCACATCTGCCGTGGCAGGGCTGAGGGCTTCGCTGTCGGGGTCGAGGACCAGGGGTACAGGGCCAATGACATCTGGATCGAGATCGAAACTTGATGACATGGGGTCCAGATCTTGGGGGTCGGAGTCTGGGTTCCCCAAGATGGAGCCTGGCGCTTGGGTGCTGGGGTCCAGATCCTCAGAGATGGGCTCCAGATTCTCAGAGCCAGGGTCCATATCTTCAGAGACAGCATTGAGGTCTTCTCGATCTGGGTCTGCATCTTCAGAAACTGGGTCCAGATCTTCAGGCTTCAGGTCCCGGTCTTCGGAGTCAGAGTCAAGCTCTCCATAGAAGGGCCTCATGCCCTTGTGGCCCGGGTTCCTGACTAGGACTGACCGCCGCATGCCGGGTGTGGAAGTACAGGTCGTTTCTGAGACAGGACCTGTGGGTGAGGAGGGGGTTGAGTGGAGGGACCTTCGGGGGAGTGTGCTTAGGAGGACAGGCTACTGGCTCTTTCCCTCGTCTTTCACCACGGGAAGCTTATTTTTTCTTCTCTGGCATCAGCCAGGAAGTTCCGTCCAGGGTACCCTGGCAGGACATGCAGGACCCTCTCCACTCAGCCCCTGAGTAGGATGGAAGTCCTAGGACGGAAGTCACAGGACCCTGAGCCAGAGGTCTCAGGTGCCCAGTTCCTCCGCTCTGCCCCTGCCCATCCTGGGCGCCTGTGCTGGGCAGACTGGGTCCTGTGGAAGACAGACCTATGTTCCCGTGTGGGGAAGAGGGTGGCTGTCAGGCCCCATGGCCTGCATTCCCACTGCAGAGCTGGGGGTGGCAGATAGGGCTCAGGGTGGTGAGGGTGGGGGTTGGGAGGGAGATCTCTAGCTATCTTCCTCCCCAGGCAGTGTACAGAGCACTAACTCTGCCTGGGGAAAAACGGGAGGCAAAGGCTACATGGCTCCCCTCCTAGGTCCCTGGCTGGCCTCTTGGCCTCCTGCTAGAGGACGACCTGAACTCCAGACCTCATTGCTCCCCCGGCATAGTCTCTCAGGGGCAGCAGACTGTAGGTGGGCAACCCTCCTGCTTCGAGAAGGAGGCAGGGAGTTCATGGTTGTGGGGAAGGCAGGGATAGGTTTCAGCAGACATCTCTCCAACTGCCTAAAAGACAGTGCATTGTAATCCCCAATAGGGACCCTCTTGTGGGTTCTTAAGGAACCTGGAGAATCTATCCACGGAGGAGAGATTCCCAAGCCACTGAGCCCTGGCCAGGGTGTGGGTTCTAGTCAAGCAGTATTCTCTCCAAGCTGTGCTGCCTCACTGCTGGGGTAGGTGGGCTCTTGGGTGGCAGGGAGCTCAAAGCTACCTGCTGGGGAGATGCCTAGCTGGGGTGGGGAGAGGGAGACCTCCGGCTTTCCTTCTGGAGAAGGGACACACTGAGGCACAGCCCTCTAGGGGAAAGTGGTAAACCGGGGAGGTGGAGAAGGGTTGAGTTCTTGGATGGCCCAGGAGACCCAGGCCCAACCGTTGAAGGATGGAAGCCGATCCTAAGGGGCGGTGGAGGACCCCTTAGATCACCCCGAGGAGGGGAAGCAGGGGCTCCCCATTTCCTGGCTGGTGAGGGAGAGAAGAATGCACTGGACCCTTCCGAGTTTCTGAGAAAGAGGCTTCCAGAATTCAGACCTACAGACTTTGGAGGGTGGTTAACAATGGCCGGGGCCTTTCTGGGGTACTGGGAGGTCGGGAGACCCCTGATCCCCCATCTTGAGGTGAGATCCCGAGCTCCCCCTCCACCCCAGGTTGGAGATTGGAAGAACAATACCGAGGGCCCCTCTTGATCTCCACAAGTGGATGGGTGCTGGGGAGGGGGCTTCCCGAGTTCCAGACCCCGAGCCGACGGGCGCCCCCACCCCTCGCCATCGCAGGCACGCAGCTCTGGACCCGGCCGCAGAGGCAGCAGGGGCGCGCTACGCCGCCGGGTTCGCCCCCTATCACCGCGCGCGCCCCGATCCGCCAGCCCGGGCCAGGGGCGCGCGGGGCTGGGGGCGCAAAGAGGTCTCCCAGGGCCGCGCCCTGCACCAGGGCCCCCAGGCTGCCCCCCGCCCGATACCCTCGGCCCCGCCCGGGCCTCCCGCTCGCG
>NW_004524790.1:1841799-1851576 GCF_000260255.1 Octodon degus
AGAGCGGGGCCGGCCGAGGGCCGCAGCGGGAGCTGCTGGGACTTGTAGTCCGCCCGCCCCGCCGCGGCCGGCGCCATCGCCGCCCCCGCCCCCGGCCAGCCTTTGTCTCGGCCCGGCCACCCCTCCATGCGCGCTCCCGGGCCTGGGCCCTTCCTGTCTGCCTCTGTGCCCCTCTCCGGCCCTGTCTGACTCAGGCCTTGTCGCTCTGCGTCCACTCCATTCTCCGCCCTGCCTCAGCCTTGATTCTCCACTACTGTCCCCTTCTCTGTCCCAATCCCTTTGTCTCCGGTCCTGTCTCTTGGCCTGCCTCATCCTTCTCTTTGTTTCTACCTCTTTCTCTGTCTCAGCCTTCTGTCCATATCTCTGTTCCAAAAACAGCAAATAAACTGTCCAGGGTGGTGCGCGCCTGTCATCCCAGCACTCCGAGGCTGAGGCAGGAAGATCACGAGTTCGAGGCCATCCTGGGCTACATAGCAAATTCTGGACCAGCCTGCACTGCATAGCGAGATCCTGGCTTACTCACCATGCACAGATCAAGCCCTGCAGTTTCAAAACATACTTATCTTTGCTTGATCTCAGGTTTACCCCCCAAAAAAAATTATTTTTTAATGACAGTGGAGGCTTCCACTGTTTCTGAACAGCGTTTTTTCACACCCTGCAAAGCAGAGTCTGAAATGTTTTTTCCCTTAAAGTCTTCCACCTGCTACCCACATACCTGTCCCTACTGTGTGCCTGGGGATCCAGGTGCCTGGCCCCAGCACTCATTTCTGGAGCAGCACAGCCAGGCCTGGGAAGACCCCTGGCAGGCTTTACCCCAAGACCCAGGCCCTGGTAAAAGGAAGACCCAGTCTGGGGTAAAGGAAGGAGGTGAAAAGTAGCTCCTGGCAGCCAGGCCTGATGTTCTCTATGAAATCTAAACAATGGTCCCAGAAGATAAACAGTGAGCAGACGAGGCCACTCTGAGCACATCTGAAAGATACACACAAGGACAGGCTGGAGCCACAAAATTGAGTGCACGCCCCCTCCTTGCCTGCCAGGCTCAGCTCTGATTTCTGACCCTGCTACCTGCAACTACCTCCCCTAAAGGTCCAGAGCCATGTGCAAGGTGAGGTCATTCCACGCCAGGGTGTCCAGCGAGTCAGACAGACGGCTCTGGCTGTGCTGGTGGAGCCTGGATGCAGCTGTACCTGAAGCCGGAAGCCCTCGTCATCTCTGCTTCTAGGCGCCAGAAAATTTCTGGGTGTTTGAACTCCGCTTTGTGCATTTCTGTCCCTTGCATTCATGATGTTCTTGACTGAGAAATTACTACCTGGAAAGGGAAGAGTATTAAGGAAAATGGCTAAAAGTGTGGCATTGGTTAAGCCAAGGTGAGGTTGAGAGACAGGACTGCCACACGCATGAAATAGTGGAGCAGTCTGGCTTCTTAGGGTTGTGCAGCACACAGGTTGTCTGGATGTGCAAGATGGGGTAGGAAAAGTCTGGCAAATACTGAGACTTTTAAAACCTTATTCTGATGAAAGACATACTGCCATGCATCCCCATTCAAAATCCTTCCCTTCAGTTCAACACGCTTGTCCGATCAATCTTGTACCTTTCCAAAGCAGCTCTGGATGTCCTCTTGTGAGAGTCTTTCGTTGTGCTGCTGTGGCTGCCTCTATGTCCTGAATCGATTCAAAACTCGGACCTTGCTTGGTCCTGCTGACCCTGAGGTGAGGCAGAGCCTGGGGCGAGCCAGAGCTGACCTGGTGCAGTGTTGGTGAGGGTGCACTGCCGTACTGTCAGGAGCCGGCCTCTCCACTATGTGGCATTCAGCAGAGGCATTCACTGTATTTTTAAAATATTATTTATTTATTTATTTACTTGGTGCAGGGTCTTACTATGCAGCTCAAACTCGTAGTGATCCTCCTATCTCAGCCTCTCCAGCACTGGGGTACACTGGGGCATGGCATGCAGTACCAAGGATCCAACCTGGGTCCTTGCACTTGCCAGGCAGGCATTTTGATCACTGAGCTGTCTCTCCAGCCCCCATTCACTATATTTTCTATTGTACCTTGCGAAGGCAGTCACAAAATCGGACTTCCAGAGCTGCTTCAGAAATTGATGTGCTGGGGAGATAGACCCTGTTCTAAATTCAATTTTTTAAAAAAGAAAGAAAGTGAAGTGGGGGGGCCAGGGAGATGGCTCAGTAGAATAAGTGCTTGCCTGGTAAGCACAAGGGCCTGAGTTCAATACCTGGTTCAAAAAAAAAAAAAAAAAAAAAGGAAGAAAAAGAAAAGAAAAGAAAAGAAAAAGAAAGTGAAGTGGGCTGGGTAGATAGAACAGTAGCTCAAGCACTTGCCTGGCAAGTGCAAGTTTCAGAGTTTGATCCTCGGTACTGGAAAGGAAGGAAGGAAGGGGAGGGTGAGGGGGGAGAGAGAGAGGGAGAGAGAGAGAGAGAGAGAGAGAGAGAGAGAGAGAGAGAGAGAGAGAGAGGAGAGAGAGAGAGGTAGATTTGTTAGATTTGGTGATGACTGCCTGTAATCCTAGCACTATGGGAGGCCAAGGCAGGAGGATCATATGATCAAGCCCACCCTGGGCAACTTAGCAGTTTAGGGAGATCCTGTCTTTAAAATAATAATAACAACAACAACAACAACAACAATAATAATAAAAGTCTGGGTGTGTTGCAGAGTGTGACGGTGGCCTAGGGTTCAATATACAGTGTGTGTGTGTGTGTGTGTGTGGGCAAACAGATTTATTCTACTTTGTGAAATTGGTAGAACTGAATACCCTGTCCCAAACTTTAATAATGAGGTGGGTGACAAAATTGGGGTTACCAGAGAAGTGGGGGAGGCTGGATGTCCTAGGCTACTCTCTGACACTGAATATCCCACAACATTGGACATCTCTCGTTCTACTGAGGCAAGACTCAGCTGCTTGTAGCATTGCATGCCTATAATCCCAGCTACTCACATTCAGGGCAGCCTGGGTAACTCAGCAGCACAGAGTTAAAACAAAAAATAAGAAGAGACAGGGATGTTGCAACGCTGTAGCAAAAATAGAAAAATGGGGGGGTAACTATCAGCCGACCTCCAGATTGTAACTTGGGGCAAAATAGGTGCTCTGGGAAAACACAGGTCTGTCACTAGGAGACAGGGTCAAGAGCAAGACTGGAAGCCAGACCCAAAGATCCCAAGGGGTTTGGGAGACTAGATGGTCCCAAGAGGGCCAGCCAATCACAGCCAATTCCATATCTGTGGGCATAGTGATTGGCTCATGGCTGTGCATGAGACTCAAATGGGCCAATCAGCATCTTCCTTAAATTATTTGTCTTGAGAAATGCTTTGGGGGGGACCCTGTTCCTCCTGGGCTTTGACAGTAAGGATCAAGGTTGCCAGCATTTCCCTTTATCCTACTCTGTCATCACTTGGAAGGAAATGACACAGAGATGTTGAGGGAGACCAAGAGAGAGAGAGAGTGTGTGTGTGCGTGTGTGTGTGTGTACACGCACGCACACATCCTACGGAGAGAACCCAGGGTCTCCCTGCTAAGCAAAGCCTCTACCACCACGTTAGCATTCCATTGTTGTGACAAAATACCGGAGAAAAACAATGTTTCTTTTCTTTTATTTATTACGCATTTAGTACACGGTCTACAGGGTCTCACCACGGAGCTCCGACTTGTAGTGATTCTCCCGCGTTCAGCCTCCCAAGCGCTGGGATTATAGGCGCGCGCCACCACGCCAGGTCTCATTCGCCCTCTCAGCGCGCCCTGGGAGTAGGGCCGGCACGGCAGGCCGGGGATGGAAGCCTGGCGGCTGAGCTCTGCCTGAGCAGGCGTTCTAGTCCGCTGAGCTATCTGACCGGCCCCTGAGAAAAGCAATGTAAAGGAAGCTGGGTCTATGTAGTGGTTTCAGAGGTCCCAGTCAGCGGTCAGCTTGTAGCATTGTTTTGAGCTCCACGTGCACTAACAAGGCATGGTGGGGGAGGAGCCTGCTCACACCTGGCCACCAGGAAGCAGTGCGAGGAAAGAACTAGGCCAGAGTCGTTCTCCCAAAGTTCCACCCCCCAAGAACCACCTCCTGCAAGGAGGACCCCTGCCAAAATTTCTGTCACCTTCCAATACTGCCATTGAATTATAAATCCAAAGTGGGCATGGTGGTACACGCCTGTCATCCCTGTACTCGGAGACCACCCTGAGCGAGCTGCAAGCCCATAAGCTGGCTTTCTGTATTAAAGGTCTGAGTCTGTCCTCGACCTGTGCGCCTTGCCTGACGAGCCAGCAGTTGACATTTGGAAGCAGAGCTCCCTGTGCGCAGGTCACCGAGGAGGTCTCAGTTCCCCGCGATGTCGTGACATCTTGGAAGGCAAGGCAGCATTTCAGCCGAGGACTCCCTCACTCTCTGATGAAATTCTATAGAAGTAAATTTTAACCTAAGAGGAAGATGGCTTTCCCATTACTCAACCACGTGTTTGTGCAAGAGCGCTCTGTCTCTCACTAGAGCTTGCCCACCTCAGTGCCCCTCGTGCTGCTGCTCCCTGGGGCTCCCTTCATACACTCTAGAAAGCTGGATGCTCAATAAGACATGATGAGTCTGAGAGTCTGCCCTTAGCTGGCTGAGAGCTCTGGCCTTCCAGACACCCCAGCGTCCTCAACTATTGTCCCTGTTCGGGTGCTACTTATGTAGCTCAGCCCCCAGGGATGCACTATCCCTGCAATTAAACATATGAGCTTTTGGGGATGTTTTAGAGCCAAACTGTAGCAACCACCAAGCTTGAATCCCTAGCATCCCCACTGCAGGACTCCTGTGTTTAAGTCAACAAAGCCTTTTTTAAAAAATTTTTTTAGCATGGAATGGAATGGGTCAGTTTTCTTTCCTTTAATTTTTTTTTTTTTTTTTTTTGCGGAACTGGGGATTGAACTCAGGCCCTTGTGCTTGCCAGGGAAGCGCTTATTCCACTGAGCCATCTCCCTGGCCCTCAAATTTTTATTTACTTATTTGGTACAGGGTCTTGCTATGCAGCTCAGACTCATAGTGATCCTCCTGTCTCAGCCTCCCCAATGCTGGGATTACAGGTGTGTGTCACCATGCCCAGTTTTGGTGGCTGGCACAGTGTGCAGTACCGGGCATTGAACCTGGGTCATTGTGCTTGCTAGGCAGGCGCTTAGACCACTGAGCTATCTCCCCAGTCTCTTTTCTTTTATTTTCTGTCTTTTTTTTTTCAAAGTTTTATTGATAAACAGATAGCAATGAGACAGTTTCAAATCAAATCGGAAGTACAGTTTCAACAAATAATACACTGCATATATTCTTCTTAGTGGTTAATTGCTGTACAAGATTCGGACTTGTGATCCTATTTACAAACACCATTAGAACAAATCATTCTATTTTCTGTCTTTTTGAGACAAGGTCTCACTATGCATGCAGGCTGGCCTTGAGCTCACTTGGTAGCAAAGACTGTTCCCAAAATCACAACAATCCTCCTGCCTCAGCCTTCTGAGTGCTGGGATGAGAGTTGTGTGCCACCACTCCCAGCTAGATGAGAGTTTCTGTTGCTAGGGTCTTACACTAACATCTAGGCCCCTGGAGGTGCACCCAAGTGCCAGGCCCTGCCTTAGGACATGCACCATTTTTGCTTGTTTTGGGCTTTTTGATTCTTCTGAGACGAGGTCTTGTTGTGTAGATCACGCTGGTCTCAAAGTCATGGAGAGCCTCCTGTCTCAGCTTCCCATGTACAGGTGTGCACCACCATGCTGGGACAACAGGTACATCTTTTATCTTAGATTTGCTTTTTGCTTTTGTTTTGCAGCATTGGCAATTGAACCCAAGACCTTATGTGTGCTGGGTGATTATCAGATCCTTTTGCTCGTTCCACGAAGGAGAAACTTTGGCCGCCCCTATTTGATAAATGAGGAAACAAGGGTCACTTTGAAATCACCTGCCCAAAGATGATAAGACAGGCAAGCAGCAGGTCTGGATTTTGTTGCTGGATGATGCGTATTATCAACACAGTTGTCTTCCTTTGAGAACTAGTTCGGAGCTCCCATGTTCCCTCCTAAAGCACTCATGGTGGCCTGTGAGCCCCAGGCGGGGGTGGGAATGTGCTATGACAGACAGGACGCAAATCCACGCTGTGTGTCCACAATCACCCTGCCACAAGGTCCTTCCCGAAACACTGTTTAAACATTTCCAACAAAGTCTCTCTTCTTCCCTGGAAAGCCATCCCAGGCCTCGTTAGTTCGATCCCCAGGCCTGCCATGCCAGCCCTGCCACCGGGGTGTGCTGAGACAGCGGTTGAAAGATTGAGACTGGGCGTGGTGGCGTGTGCCTGTAATCCTAGCACTTGGGAGGCTGAAAACAGGAGAATCACTATGAGTCCAGTCTACGGAGTGAGACCCTGTAGACCCTGTAGACCCTGTCCTCATTACAGAAAAAAAGAAAATACTTCAAGTTGTGCTGCTATTCAGACCCTGCTAACTCCAACTCATTGCTCTTTATCTGGCATCGCACCTGCTTTAAATCATTCCTGGAGCCAGACAAGAGCATAAACAATCCTGCAGCTGGAGCTACCTGGAGCTGACAACACTAAGGGAAGTTTTCTGTGCTTCCTGGCAGGTGAGGTGGAAAGGGAAATTCTTTCTAACCTACTGTTCTGGCCGATGGGCAGAAAAGGTTGATCAGGAGAGTCTCATTGCAGTGGGTCTGGACCAAGGCAATGAATTGCTCCTTGCCCCATGTAGGGGACATCTGGTATTTGGAAAACTGGAAGGAGGGTGCTTTCCTGGCCTCTGATGTACACTAAGGCATTAGAATGGCACTAACATCTTGGAATGTGTGGGATGCAATCACAGACGAGGCTTTTGGGGGTTACTGGATGATGGGGTGCTATACTTATTGGTGGATTAACGATTAATGCTGTTAGAAAATAGGGACTGCTAGTCCTGGTGGCGCTCACCTGTAATCCTAGCGCTCAGGAGGCTGAGGCAGGAGGATTACTGTAAATTCCAGAGCATCTTGGATTACATGGTGAGTTCAAGACCCGCCTGAAGCACATAGCAAGACCCTGTCTTACAAAACAAGAGGTGGCCGGGGGATGTGGCCTGTGATGGGCGTGGCCTGGTGTGGGCGTGGCATGGAAGGGCACAGGTGTGGTTTCATGTGGGTGTGGCCTGGATAGGTAAATTGACCTTCCTTTGAGCTGGGCTTCCTGTTCTCATCGCCATGAGGTGAGTCATCTCCTCCACCAGGACCTTATGTGGTACCTTTTCTCCTTTTGAACTGGCTACCCTGGACGCAAACATGAACTTTGGAGGTTTAATCCCAGAAGCACGAAGCCGAGTTCGCTCCTTCCCTGATGTTCAGCCTAGAGAGGCAGGTCTCAGGCAAGGTTTCCAAAGCCCATTTTGTCCCTGCAGATGCCACTTTCTTCGCCTCAGACCCCTCACCTTAAAGGCGGGGTCCTGTCCAAGCTACTGGACCTCACCAAGCCCTGTCCTCTGTGAGCTCCAAGGTCCCACCCCCTTCCTCCTTGCAGTTCATTTTGTCCATGGGTGGACTTCTTCCTCCTCGGGTCTCCTCTTGGCCTCAAGGCGTCTGTCAGTTTCCCCCGGAATAGTGACTGCTCTATAAGGCTCTATCAAAACAAAGGAATGAAGCAACAAATAGAGAGTTCCCACTTACCTCCCTCATTAGAGACTTTACAGAGGCAGGCCCAAATGAGCAGCCAAAGCAACTGGAGTATAGAGAGCCCTTCCTGGTCCTCGTCCCCATCTGGGAGGTTTGTATTTGTAATCCCAAGGATAAATTATCAGAGTTTCATCAAGTTAATTCCAATCTACCACATCCAGTGCAGCCACGGTGAGAATAAAGGCCCTAAGGCATATTTGTAGTTTTGGGGAGCCAAGGGGTCCTAAGTCCAGCCACAATGATGGATGTCAAGAACAAACCTCGACCCAAGGCCCAATCCAGGTTTTATTCACTTATGAAGGAAGGAGTGGTTGGAGGATGAATGACTGAGAATGGCAGGAAGTAGGTGAGTGCTGGGAGCTAGGCTGGGTAGGAGGCTGAATTCACCTCTGCAACATGCAGAGACAAGGATAGGCATAGTAATCTGCGCTACACAACTGAGATATTATCTAATGTTTTGGGGTCCGTGCTTAAGCTCTGGTGGGTAATCTTGCAAACCCCAGGAAGTCGTAGCCTCTATCTCGAGGCTCAGTCGCAGCTGATAGTGTGGAACATTGGCTCTTCGTCCCATCTGAACCCAACTCACACTAGAAGGCAGCAGGTGGGGGGTTCTGGGGAAACACACCTGTTGTCTTCAAAGATTACCACCAGTACCTCAGCTAGACTGATATGCACTGCCCAAAGCCAAATAAAGTGGGCCTGCAAGGGGGCCTGCCCATTAGCTCAATTGTTTAAGCAAAGCAGTCAGGCTCTGGATGCTGTGGTTTGATCCCCTCATCCTCATGCCTTATCAGACCTGCCCTTAAGGCATCCTGAGCCAGCCCCCGCCCCCCCCCCAAAAAAAAGCCAAATGAAGGCATAAGGAAAAGCCCTAGCCAACTCCATACATGTCAGTACATGGAAATAGGATCAGGCTCCATCAAAACGGAGACAAGTGCTCTTCTTTTCAGGAGAGTTACCTAGCTGGTCCTTCACCCTGGAATATGGTCTAGGGCTGTCCTACTGGACCGGATTGTGGATCTGTCTGGGATCTTGATGTCCCCCCCACAAAAAAAAAAACAAAACAAAACTGAGCAGGACACCCAAAACAGCAGCAGGTTCTCAAATTTATTTGAAAATGAAAGTGCACTCCAGAGGATGTGAGTGGGCCAGTATGAGGAGGTGAAGGAGCGAGGGAGCTTCATACTCAAGGTTTTAAGCATTAAGGTTGGGTGAGATTAGAGGGACTGATCTGAGGTTTGGCTCTTGCCAGACTGACGGTGGCTCAGCCACTCCATTGGGCAGGAGTGTCTGACCTCTATGGCCCTGGAAGGAAATGTCATGGCGCCCCAAGCCCATGGGAGTGTCAAATTTGCATAGTCAATGACATGGTAATCAGGGTTGAAGAAGGCCCCTGAGCATATGTGTGAGCTCAGTGTGTATATGCTAAATTACCTGGTTGTCTTTTCCTTGAGTTTTACTTTATTTATTTATTCACTTTTTGTGGCCTGTTCAGCCTGCCCTCCTGGTGTGGCCTGTGGTGCTGGGGCGGAACTGAGGCCCTGCACTTGCCTAAGCTTGCCTTAGCAGGTGCTTTAGACAACTGAGCTATCTTGCTGGCCCCTCCCCGTAGGTTTAGACCTGGGCATCCTGGTGCTGGGCTAAGGATTATTTACTTTTTATTAGCATACATTTGCAGTATGCAATACTTACATTTATTGTGGAGGGGCTCATATACGAGCTTAGCACCTAATTCTCTCACCGCTTCCTCTCCTTTCTTCCTTCCCCCTACAACTCTTGTCCCTCTTCCCTTTGTAATAAAAAAATTTCTAGGGCCGGGGAGATGGCTCGGTGGAATAAGCGCTTCCCTGGCAAGCACAAGAGCCTGAGTTCAGTCCCCAATTCTGCCAAAAAAAAGTTTTTTTTCTAAATCCCTTTTCCCTGCCTTTTTCCATCTGTTATTCCCTTCCTGTTTGAAAAAGAAACCCCGGGGGCCTGGCCCTAGCTCAGTCCTTTAAGTGGCTGCTTCCACAAAGCTGTCAGCCTCAGGTTGCTGGAGTTCGAACCTCACAACTCTCCCTTCTTCGGGGCCCTGGCCCTAGCTCAGTCCTTTAAGTGGCTGCTTCCACAAA
>NW_004524790.1:1851676-1867268 GCF_000260255.1 Octodon degus
GTCTAAGGCACCTACTTGGAACAAGCTTGGCAAAGCACAGGGACCACGGTTCGATCCCCCAGCACCACATGCCAGCCAGCCCGCCCCCTGGTGGATGAGCTGGCCACACACACACACACACACACACACACACACACACATAAAATAAACCTTTGAAAAAGAAACCCCTACTTCTAGGTGCCTTTTATTTTGCTCTTTTTAGTATTTTGGTCTTTTTTCTGGGTGTGGTGGCTCATGCCTGTAATCCTAGCACTTGGGAGGCTGAGGCAGGAGGATCATTGTGAGTTCAAGACCAGCCTGGGCTACAGAGTGAGCTCAAGGCCAGCCTAAGCTGCATAGTGAGACCCCACCTCAGAAAGACAAAAAATAATTTTTTCATAGAGGAGAAACTGTGCAATATTTAATCTTGTGTGTTTGATTTCCTTCACTCGACATGATGACCTCACAGTGCACCTGCTTACCTAGGAACGTCTCAAGCTATGCTTCCTTGTTGGGGAGCAGTACTCCACTGTGCATGAATGCCACATTTTCTTCGTCCATTCATCTGTTCGGGGCCATCAAGACTGCTTCCAATGGGCTGGTGAGATGGCTCAGTGGTCTAAAGCACCTACTTAGAACAAGCTAAGCAAAAGCACAGGGACCGCGGTTCAATCCCCCAGCACCACATGCCAGCCAGCCCCGCCCCCTGGTGGGCTGAACTGGCCACACACACACATAAATAAATAAATAAATAAATAAAATAAAAAAAAAAAGACTGCTTCCAAGATATAGACATTCAAGATCGTGCTGCTGTGCGTAAGCTGGAGACATTTCCAGGTAAGTGGACGTGCCTTAAGACCATACTCTTTAGGAAATGCGTCCGATGCACAAGTGCAAATATTGCGTTGTTTCTCTGGTGAGAGAATCCACAAATGCACATAAGGACCAAAACGTACAATAGGTATTGTGTAGCAGGAAGAAAATGTTCAAATGAAGAGAGGATTGGAGGGAGGTTAAAAAAAGAGAAAAGAAAACAATGGAAACAAAGCTTTTGTAAATGGGAAGGGGAGGAGGGCTGAAGGGAGAGGAGTGGGGAAAAAAGAAAGTTGTATCATGTGCAGGTACAAATTCCCTAGGATGAACATGATTATTACGTATATCTAAAATGCATCAATAAAATCTGATTAGAAAAAGCTTGTGCTGGGCCGGCCAAATAGCTCAGCGGATCAAAGCACCTGCAAGCAGGTGCAGGAGCGGGGATTCGATCTGGGGCAATTAAGACTGGGAGTGGTGGCACGCGCCTGTAATCCCAGCTCTTGGGAGGCTGTAAACAGGGAGATCACTATGAGTCCGAGATAGTGATCTTGAAGGGAGATCTTGAACACCCTGTAGGACCTTCCCTAAAAATATAGAGGGGGAAAAAAAGAAAAGAAAAGAAAAGCAAAAGCTTGTGCTGCTGTAAGCAGGGGCAAGCACACATCTCTGTCCTCTGACCAGACTTTCGCTTTCAGGAACATGCCTAGTGGCAGAAGAGCTCCGTCAAATAGGGCTTCCAGTTCTTGGTTTTTGAGCAGTGTCCACACTGATGTCCACGGCAGTGGTACCACTTTACAACCCAGCAACAAGGGGCAAGGGTTCCCCCACCCCAAGCCTCACTAGCTCTTGTTCTCAGTTGATTTCCTGCTGATTTTGGCGGTTGTTCCAGGAGGGAGATGGGATCTCAGTGTTGCTCTAATCAGCATTTCTCTGACGGCCCCCCGTGATGCCGAACATGCTATCTAGTGAGTCATTTGCCATCTGTACTTCTTCTGAGAAGGGTCTGTTTAATCGTGTCCCGGAGAGCCAACCCCAAGGTGGAACCTCGCTCCCTTCTTCAGTGTCCCCGTTGCTACCTCCTTCCCCACGAACCCAAGAATCCACATCGTCAAGCCCCACCCCATTGCCTGGGTCCCATCCCAAGCCCTCCATGTCTTCCAGGGTGCCCCAGGGTCTGTGAAAGTGCTCTGGTGTCCAGGGTTTCTTCAAAACAGGAAATGAGCCGGTCTCGTGTGTAAAGCCCTTTCCGTTGCTGCCTGCACGCACCCACGCATCCTTCTTAATCATGGGCTGCAGGAGCTGGGCACAGTGCCACACACCAGCAATCCCAGCCACTCAGGAGGCTGAGGCAGGAAGATCCCAAGTTCAAGGCTAGCCTGGGCAACTTGGCGAGCAGGCACCTTTTCCACCTAAAATTTAAACAGGGCTGGAAATGTAGCTCAGTGGTAGAGGTTTAGTCCCCAGCACTGCAGCTACACGGAGGAAAAAAAAAGTGATGGAGAGGACAGGATGGAGGCAAGGTGACATTTATTTTTATTTTTATTTTTTTAAGGTGACATTTATTGCTGGCTGGGGCAGGGGTAGATAGGAAGCTGGGGGGCCTGAGGGTCTACCACCCCTTTCGGGCAGCCCCGCTGGCGGGGTGTGCCCAGTGGCACGTAGCTCTCCTGGGAGTTGCTCAGTCTCAGTACTGCGGGGCCCTGGTATTTGCAGGGAAATTCATCCGTGTATTGGGTGGAGAAGAAGCGCTGTCCCCGCAGCGGGAACTCCAGGTGGCGGTACTTACACTGTGGGTCAGGTGCATGCTCGGCCACCCCCGCCCCACCCCCCTCTGGCCCCCGGGCCACCCTGGGGACATCAAAGGATGGGGCAAGTGCCGTGCGTGTGGACAAAGGGTCCTCCCCCCTCCCGCAGGAGTGCCCCCGGGGCTGAATGAGACACGAGAGACACAAGGTGCCATGAGCCCCAGTGACTCCACGCGTGCGAGCCAGTGGCCAGGGATCTGAAGACATCCCTGAGCGGAGCCTGCCGCGACCTCAGCAGGGAGGTGGCAGTCAGCGCTGACTTGGAAGCTGAGTCCCCCTCCCTGCGCACTCACCCTTCGCAGCAACTCTTCAGTCACGCGCGCTCCCGCTGTTCCGTGAGGCTTCAGCATCCTCTGGTTTGTGGTCGCAAAGTCCGTTTCTGCAGATTTGGGTGGGGGCAACAGGGTTGAAGGGCAGAGGGGCTGAGGGTGCGGAACGGCTCAGGGACAAAGGCTGATAGTGACCTGCAGCGAAGTGCGGGTTAGAAGAGGCGCAGGAGCTGGGCGAGGTAGCACAGGCCTGTGATCTCAGCATACTGGGAGCAGGAGGGTTTCAATTGAAGCCCAGCCTGGGCAATGTAGTGACTTAGTAAGACCTTGTCTCAAAATACTTTCTTAAAGGGATGGGGTTATATATAGGTCAGGATGAAGGCCTTGAGTTCAGTTCTCTAATTCGCTCCCTAAAAAAATGTATTGAGGTTGGGGTGGAGGCGGGGCCTGACCAGATGAATCTGGGGACAGGACCAAGTAGGATAGAGGGTGCTTAGGGGGCGGAGCTAGAATCTGATAGGAGGAGAGGGTTGGGTGGGACAGACGGGGGCGGTTCCATAGCAGGTGGGGGCAGGGCCAAGGGCGTGGGTCAGAGCTTAGTGCTACGGTTCGTACCCATGGGTGGGCGGGGCCTCTGGGGTGGGAGTGGCCTCCTGGGTGGGTGGGACCTCCGGGGTGGGTGGAGCCTCCCGGGGCCTCCTGTGGGCCTGGCTCACCGCCCCTGTTCTGCAGCACGTTGCTCTTCCTCAAGTGGAGGTTGGGTGCCTTCTGCGGTTGCGCCCCCTCTGGGGCACAGTAGGCCGAGCTCGTGGTGGTCTGGAAGAAGTGTCCGAGCAGCTTTGGCTCTCCGAGAGTTATGTGATTCTGCAGTTTCTCACGGGCCACGTGGCGGCTGGGTGGCTGGGTCGAAGGTGGTGGCTGTGGGACCACAAAGAATCTAAGGAACTGCTGAGTCGGTGATGGCCGGAAGCCCTGGGGAGATAGGCAGAGGGTGCTCTGCGACGTGAGACAGCGCCGGCTCCTTCTCTGGCCCCATACTGCTGGGAAGTGGCTCTGTTGTCTCATCAAAATGAGGTAGGGAGGATTTTATTTTATTTACAGGGGGTTGAACCCAAAGCCCCAGTGAGCTTCATCTCCAGCTATTCATTTAATTTTTAAAATCTTTTATTTATTATTTGTGTATTTGGTACAGGGCCTCACTATGCAGCTCAGACTAGTAGTGATCCTCTTGTTTTCAGCCTCCCTAGCACTGGGATTAGAGGCATGTGCCTGGACTCCTGGACTCATTTTTATTTTTTATTTTGGGACGTGGTGGGGTTGTAGGCATGCACCACCACATCCAGCTAGGCTTTTATTTTTGGTGCTGGGTGCGAATGGAACCCAGGGTCTCCTACATGCTAGGAAAGTACATGACACTGAGCAACTTCTACAGACCTTTTTGTTCTTGAGCCAGGATCTTACAAAGGTGCCCCGTCTAAATTCCAATTCTAGATTCTCCTGCCTCAGCCTCCTGAGCAGCTAGGATTACAGGGATGTACCACCCTACCGAGGTACAGAGATTTGTAAATAATTTCCCCAAGCTGATTCAACCAAATCTAGGCAATCCTTACACACATACCCAGCTCAGTCCTACCTCAGCGCCTTCGCACACAAGTTACTCTGCCTGACAAGCCCTTTTCTCTCCTGACCCCTCTGTTTCTTTCCTTGCCCACTGACCTGGCCATAGAAATCCTGTGTGGAGGTTATCAGGCTTCCAGGGCCAGGGCACCAGTTTCCTTCCAGGATGTGCGATTTCAGAGTCTTATCATGGTGGAGAAAGAAGGGCTCTGCCAGGCCAGAGTAGGGGGTGAGGGACTCGGAAGCTGCAGAGAGAGGGAGCCCAGGCAGAGGCACGAGGCAGCTCTCACCTGGGTCCCTTGCGTAGAAGTGGTCTGTCACAGTTGTCCTGTCGTGGAAGAGGCCGTCTCCGGAGGCAATACTCACACAGTGGATGCGGGAGGCCGCCTGGGCCTTGTTGTACCTGCAGATAAGGTGGAGTCTGTGGGGTTTCCTGTGATTCCCTGGAAGGCAGGGGGTGCCCCTGGAAGGGTCAGGAGCACTAACAGTGGGTGATTTGGCACAATCCAGAGACCTCGAAGCCCTCTGTGACGCCCTTTGCTACTGCTGAGTACCAGCTGTCCCATCCCGGTGAGGGGCACAGTGGTCCCTCTGTACCTGTCCGGAGGTAGCCCTTGGGGTGTGTGGGCCTGTTTCAGCTCTGAGCACACTGGGCTGTAGCCAATGTTGCAGTCTCCCAGGTGCACGGAGGAGGCTGCCTGTGAGCAGAGAGGGGTGAGGAGGCCTACATCCCTCAGCCCGCATGACTGTCCTCCCCAGCAACCCCCATCCTGCCTCAATTTACCCTCTTACACATCAGGGCAGGTGGGCCTGGCAGGGCCTGGAACTGTTCCTTGTAGGAGGTTTCTTTCTGCCCCTCATAATCCCACCTGAGGGTATTGGAGACCTCTGAGGAAGGGCAAGGAGAGAGAGAATGTGACTCATTCCCTGCAGCCACTGGCCCCCAGGATTCAGTCTTGTCCTGGGAAAGGGAGCTGAGGAGTCCTAAGCAGCCTCAATGGAGGCTGTCCAGAATGCACCCCCAAAATGCGAGGGATGACCGCATGGTAGAGTGTTCAGATTTTTTTATTAATTTTAATTTTAGTGAGAAACAAATATGAATGAGACAATTTCAAAGGTAATTAATAGGACAGTTTTGATGATCAATACATTGTACATTGTTATCTTCTTAGTGGTTATCCATACATAGTACAAGAAGCAGACAAGATATCCTGTCCAAATTGTTCAGATTTTTAAAAAGACACATTACCACAATCCTACCTCAAAATCCTCTCCCTCATGTCCAATACACATATCTCATTGCTCCTGTTCTTGCCACTTTCTGAAGCAGTTCTGGAAGCGTCTTTTGGGAATGCCTTCGCGAGATGTGATCAAATATATAGTGAATGCTGCTGTCAAGTTACTGCCACCCAAGGGAAAGGTGGCTCATAAAAGTATGACCTTAGGGCTGGCGAGATAGCTCGGCAGACTAAGGACCTGCTTAGGCAAGCACAGGGACTGGGGTTCGATCCCTGACACCACATGCCATGCCGGCCCTGCCCTCAGGTGTGCTGAGCTGGCCACCGAGTCCATGTGTATGCCTGTAATCCCGGCACTAGGGAGGTTGAGACAGGAGGATCGCTACCAAGCCCAAGCAGCATAGTGAGACCCTGAACCAAATATATTTTTAAAAACATATGACCTGTGTCCCCATCTAGCTGGTCACTGGATCTGGTACCATGTGACTTCTGATTCTCCCTCAAAGTCAAAGTGACCATGCAAGTCCGTGTTGTGGACTGATTCAGACGCCGAGGCCACCACAACAGCTCAACTAGATATTCCCAATAGAGGGCCTCCAGAGCTGTGTCAGGAAATGGGCCTGGTGTTCGCTGTACGGCCTCTTCAAGGCTCTGAGAGCTTAAGTGACCAGCTGGACATCACAGAAAGCAAGAGCCACAACTAAGCGTCTGACGAGAGCTTGCCAACCTCTGAGCCCCTCTGGGAGGAGTCACACTTGTGACGTCCGCTTGCATGGGCCCTGGACTCACTTTGTCCAGCACCCTCACCGTGCGCACGAAGACGCTTCCGCCTCACCAGCTCCTGGGAGGTGAGGCCCAGAGACGGAGGCTTGGAGACTCTCTCCCATGCTGCAAAGGTGAGAGGGCTGGGAGTGATCACAGGGAACCTGAATTGTCTAAACTCAAGCCAGCACCCAGAATGTCTCCCCACTGCACAGCACCCTGGAGAAATTTGGGAGGACAGCTTCACTCCACAGGTGCAGAAACCGCAGCCCAGGGCGGTTCTGGAGCTTGCGCATTACTGACCTTTGGGGCTGGCTATTCCCCCCCACGAAAGGTGGCTGCCCTATAGGTGGTGGGATGCTTAGCGCTGTCCCTGGCATTTACCTGCAGCTAGCACTGTCACCGTTACAGGTGCTCTGGCTTGTGTCTAGGTGTTCCCCCAACGTCTCATGCACCCACGGGTGGAACTTCTAGAGACTGTGATTAATTCATGATCCAGTGCTGGGATTACAGGTGTGAGCGCTACAACCGGCCTGAGGCAGATGGCCTGGATGCAGGGTAAGGAAGATAGAGAGGCTTGCCCTCTGCCTGTTGCCACTGCTCCTCCCTTTCTGCTCTTGCTGTTTTTCTTTTTCTTTCTTCTTTTTTTTTTTTTTTTTTTTTTTCGGAACTGGGGATTGAACTCAGGCCCTTGAGCTTGCCAGGCAAGCGCTTATTCTACTGAGCCATCTCCCCAACTCCCTGTTTTTCTGAGTTCCATCGCCATGAACTGCTGGCCTCTGCTGTGGGCCACTCTGCCTTGGAGCCAGGCAAGTATGGATTGAAACCTCCACAAACTGTGAGCTAAATAAACCTTTCCTTCCTTAATTTTGGGTGTTGAATATTTTGTCCCAGCTATGAGAGAGAAGTAACCGTGATAACAGATGACCATCAAAAAATGTTTGTAGGGGCCGGGGAGATGGCTCAGTGGAATAAGCGCTTCCCTGGCAAGCACAAGGGCCTGAGTTCAATCCCTGGTTCTGCCAAAAAAAAAAAAAAAAAAAAAAAGTTTGCAAGGACCAGCCAAATAGCTCAGCAGATTAAAGCGCCAGCTTGCGCAGGGGCCAGGGGCTCTATCCCCAGGCCTGCCGTGCCGCTCCGCTTCCAGGGTACGCTGAGGTGACTGAGATTGGGCATGGTAGTGCGCACGTGCAATCCCAACTCTTGGGAGGCTGTAAACAGGCAGATCACTATGAGTCCGATCTAGTAGTGAGACCCTGAACACCCTGTACATCCTTCCCTAAAATACAAAAGTAAATAAATAAATACGAAAAAGAAAAGAAAGAAAGAAAATGTTTGTGGACACTGTCAAATGTTCCTTGGAATTGGGGACAGTTGCAAAACCCTTGACCCTCTCTGGGCACAGGGTGCAAAGGCGCTTGCTCACCCAGATGGCAGCTCTGCGCGCGTGGCTGCGGGCGCGCGTCGTGGGGCGGAAAGAACGAGCGATACGTGCTGGGGGGTATGCGCAGCTTGTCCCTGTCGCCTGGCGGCATAGAGTCCAGGTCGAAAATGAGGCGCGCGCCGCCGATCCGCTCCCCGGCGCGCGCCCGCACCTCGGGCCAGCCATAGGCGGCGTGCGTGCTGGGGAGGACGGGCCCGGCGCCTGCGTCCGCGCACAGATTTAGGCTGCGGCGGCGCGAGGCGGCGGCGCGCTCCCGCGGGCCCTCAGCCCCTGCTGGCGGCGTGAACGCGCCGCGCGCCTCCGACACGCACCCCTCCGCGGTGCAGCCCCAGTCTGGTGGGAAGAGCTGCGCGCTCGGCGGGGGCGGGATCTGCTTCGCCCGCGCAGCCAGGCGGTGCGCAGGGAAGTGGCGGTGCGAAGTGGAGAGCTGAGTGTCCCGGTGCAGCCGCGGGTCCGGCCCCAGCGCGAAGTGCGAGGCCTTAAGAAAGTCCATTCGGGACGCCGGGCACTGCGGAAGGGCGTTCGCGGCCATCGCGGGCGGCAGGAACACGGCGAGCCTGCGAGTGCAGAGGACAAGGCCGCCTTTGACTCCTTTCTGCTCGCCTGGCAGTGCGCTGGGGCTGGGGCAGGGGCGTCGGGGAAAACAGATGCAGGCCCTGTGCTTGGCCCCAGGGGAAGTAAAGAGAGAACCATTCATGGGGCTGTGTTGAGTGCCAGGCCCGACCTAGGCACGGAAGCGGTTGGCACATCAGTTGACCAAACTGACCCGAACCTTGCCCTTTGGTAGCTGAGAATGAGGCTGGAAGAGTGGCGCTTGGCTGGTGAGCGCTAAGGCCCTCGGTTCCATTTCTAGCCTTGCAAAATATGACATTGAGAAGGTGCTGGTGACCAGGGCTTCTCCAAACCCCGGGGGAGAAGCTTGACTCTTTTTGTAATGAGCTCGGAGCCAACGTGGGGTTTAGAGCAGCAGAGGGACATGCCATTATGGGGGGGGGGGAGTTCATCCACAGCCAGCCTTTTATCTTTTTCTTTTTTTGAGACGGGATCTCATTTTGCAGTTCAGGCTGTCCTTGAATTTGCTATGTAGCCCAGCTGCAGCAATCCTCCTTCCTCAGCCTCTTGAATAGTTGGTACGATAGCCATTTCCTATCACATCTGTTTTGTTTTTTCCTTAGATGATGATGATTATTGTGGGCACCACGGATCAAACTCACAACCTTGCGCTTGCCACACAGGCGCTTAAGCTGCTGAGCTTTCTCTGGGGCCTAATGACAACTAAAATCATTAACCAAATTACTGCTTCCTGCAAGCCCCTATTCCTTCTTCCACAAGGACAGGGACAAGGACAGAGGCCTACCTCCAGGGGTGCTGTGGGTGTTGGGCTTTGGGGCTGGGCCCTCAGACTCCCTCTGTCCCTGATCTCCCAGGGACAGTCACACGGCCCTTCGGAGGCTGCCTCCCTCGAGTTCCAGTGCTATCCATTGTGACCTTCACTTCCCTGATGCTGGTGTCACAATGGTCCCAGCACCTCTGGGGCAGCCCAGAGGTCCTGGCTCGGAGTCCTGGCTCCCAAGGGCTCCCCCCACCCCCCGGGACCATTATGTTTCTCTTGCATGTCTTTGCCTGTGCCTGTACCTTCCCACAAGGTCCCAGACAGTCCCTTGTGTCTCTGTGTCTCTTGGAATCACTCAGAAGATTCCTTTTA
Source organism: Octodon degus (assembly GCF_000260255.1). NCBI lineage: Eukaryota > Metazoa > Chordata > Mammalia > Rodentia > Octodontidae > Octodon > Octodon degus. Next base: position 1,861,312 of record NW_004524790.1, read on the forward strand.
AAAAGTTGGATGTGGTGGGGCACAGCTGTAATCCCAGCACTCAGGAGGCTGAGGCGGGAGGATTGCTGGGACTTTGAGTCTGGGCTGCATGAGTTTAAGGCCAGCCTGAACCACATAGTGAGACGCTGTCTCAAACAACACTAACAACATTTTTTATTCAGTATTTATTTATTTTTAATTTAAACTTTTTTTTTTGTATTTTAGGGAAGGGTTTACAGGGTGTTCAGGGTTTCACTACTAGATTGGACTCAGTGATCTGCTTGTTTACAGCCTCCCAAGAGCAGTGATTACAGGCATGCTACCACGCCCAGTCTCAATTGCTGTCTCAGCGGCCAGCATGGCAAGCCTGGGGATTGAAACCTTGGTCCCTGCGCCTGCTTGCAGGTGCCTTAATCCACTGAGCTATTTGACCAGCCCTTAAACAATTTTAAAAGCACAAGGGAATTTGGGGAAGTGATGAAAATGTTCTATACGGCAACTGTCATGATGGTCATACCACTGCACAACTTGTTAACACTCCTTAAACTGGAATGGGAAGGGAAAGCAGGGCAACTCACTGAACTAACAATATTGAGTTTTATTGCTTATAAATTACAGTTCATGATGCATACTTGTAATCCCAACGCTTGGGAGGCTGAGGCAGGAGGATCGTTGAGAGTTTGAAACAAGCCTGGGCTACAAAGTGAGCTCAAGGCCAACCTGAACTGTGCAGTGAGAACCTGTCTCAAAAAGACAATAATGATAATAGTTCAGTAAAGCTGATTAAGGTGTGTGTGCATGCGTGTGTGTGTGTGTGTGTGTGTGTGTGTGTGTGTGTCTGATAAGCAAGCCCAGGTATTCTACCACTGAGCTACAGCCTAGCCTTTTTTATATTTGATATCGAGGCTGAGTAAGTCTCTAAATTGCTTAGGCTCAGGGGCCGGGAGATGGCTCAGTGGAATAAGTGCTTCCCTGGCAAGCCCAAGGGCCTGAGTTCAATCCCTGGTTCCGCAAATAAATAAATAAATAAATAAAATAAATAATTTAAAAAATTGCTTAGGCTGGGTTGAACTTAATTACCCTCCTGCCTCAGCCTTCTGGGTAGCTGGGATGATGGGCCCGCACCATCACACCTCACTAGATTAAAACTTAAAGAATAATGAAATAAAAATATGAGTGGCGAGGTTGATACAGTTCCTAAGGCCTCCAGTCAGCAGGGAAGTGGGTCCTTGGCACTCCATTTGATCAGAGTCTCACTAGGCCCCCTGGCCTGAGGCCTGTCACCTGCTCCTGGCCTCCAGCCCAGTGGGCTTCGGTCCCCCAGGTGGTCCAGCCTCCTCCTCCTACCTGCTGTGAGTGCAGGCTTGGAAGGCGGCCGGCCGTGGCTTGCTAGGAGGAAGCAGGAGAGAGGCCCTGCTGCTCTGGAATCCCTCAGAATCATTTCTAGGATGAGTCGGAGGGATGGGGCACAGCTGAGCTGTGCTGGTGAGGAGGGACTAGTGGTCTCCACCCCTTTCAGCCAGGAGCAGAGAGGTCTGAGGGCCGCTGAGTGCATCCATGCTTGGGTTTGTCTTCCTGTGTTCAGCCGAGATTATGCAGCAGTTGTTTTGTCTCACTCGCCCTCACTCACCCACACTCGGGAGTGGCCTTGTCCAGTGCCAGCTCCTGTGGAACTTTTTATGTCCAGCAGGACGACGCTGGCTGGGGTCGGGCTGAGCTCACACCACCAAGGCCAGGGCTCATCCTCAAGGCTGCGGTCGGCTTGAACCAGATGTAGGAGGCTTCGAGGTCTGAGCAGTGCTTGCAAAAGTCACTGCTGCAGCTGGGAATGGCGGGAGACAGCGTACCTTCAAGAGAAGGGGTCCTTCATTCAGGCGGCTGCTGGCTCTGGGAACCTTGGTCTTGGCTTGGCTATTTGGGGAGCAGAGCCCCCACAGATGCCTGAACCCAAGTAGCAACAGGACCAAGCCTTGCTTTGATGTCAGAGTCACATGGCATGGTGGCGTGCCTGTCATTCCAGAACTCTGGGAGGCTGAGGCGAGGGCTACACAGTGGGAGCTGGTCTCAAACAAAACAAGCCTGCTCCCCAGGGCAGGACTTGGGGCTGCTCTGCAGATGCCACCTGGCCAGGCTTCCATGCTCCAGGCTACCAACTGTCCATGGCAGAACACTCAGGAGCTGCCTGGGCCGCTGAAGTTGGTCCTTTGTCACAAAGCATTGCATCTGGGGGCCTAAGTGCCTGCAGGGCTTCCCGGCTGGCCGGTGAGTCAAAATCCAAAGCCCTGCTGGCCAGACGCTGAGGCTGTGTCAGGCCTCTGCTAGCCACCGGCATGCTGAGCTCCACCCAAACCCTCCTGCAATGTGCAGGGCACAGGGAATGACCTTCAGTCAGGGTGCGGGCCTGCAGATGGTGACCCTGCAAGACCCATTCTGTGTGGCCTTGGGTTCCGCTGTGAACAGGACTTCCTGCAGATGGATGGCACCTGGGTGAGTAAGCCTGGACACTGTTCTGTGCTGACAGCTGCATGGTTTGGTGTGGTGGGTGCGCAGGGAATGCACTGAACACTTGGTTGTGTGGGGTGGTGCCTTAGAGGGTGTGGCCTAGGTGGAGGCTTTGAGGTCATGGGGCCTCTCACCTTGGGAGCTAGCTCCCTGTGAGGTTTCATGGTAGGTCTTCTGCAGGCCTGGGGCTGGGATCCAGGTGCGCTATCGCTGAGAACATCTCAGCCTTTTCATTTTTTGAGACTAGGAAGATATCATTAAGTTGCCCAGGTTGACCTTCAACTGGCAATCCTCCCGCCTCAGCCTCCAGAATAGCTGAGGCGACAGGTGTGCACCACCATGTCTGGCTGCGAAGAAGAGGGAAACATGGGAACAAGGCGCCGTAGCTTACTTCTGCCATCTCAGTACTCTGGGAGGCTGAGACAGGAGGACTGCTGAGAATTCAAGGCCAGCCTGGGTTACCCAGTGAGACCATGTTTTAAATATTTTGCAAAGGGAAACCAGGTGACACCCCGGGGCTCTCAGGAAATGTAAAGCAAAACCACAAAGGGATACCTCTCCACAGCCAGGAGCCTGAGTGCAGTCACTTACAAAGGAGTCGCAGGCATGTGGGGAAGGTAGAAACCTTGTGCATAACTGGGGCAGGGGGGGGTGCATTACACAGGGCAGCCCCTGGGGAAAACTGTGCGGCAGTTCCCCAAAAAATGAAACCTAGAATGACTCTGTGACCCAGCCACTCCATTCCTGGGTATGCACCCCAAGGAACTGGAAATGGGGACTTAAACAGGCACACGCCACATGGTCATAGCAGCTCTGTCAGAACAGCCAAAAGGTGGCGGCGGCCCAAAGGTCCATCCACGCGTGAGTGGATAAATAAAGCATGGTCCAGCTGTACGGTGAAATATTATTCAGGTATAAAAAAGGAATAAGATTTTGGTACATGCCACAACGAGGCCGAACCTCAAACGCATTATACGCACACGGTCATTGTTAACTTTCCCAGACTGTAACAAAATACCAGGGATAATCAAGTGACTAGGAGGAAGGGCTACTTTGGCTTGTGGTTTCAGGGGTTGCAGTCTATGGTCTCTGTTGTTGTGAGGCAGGAGATCACATGGGGAAATTTTCACTTCACAGCAGCCAGGAAGCAGAGGGAGAGTGAGAGAGGGGGAGGGGGAGGGGAGGGGAGGGGAAAGGGGAAGGGGGAGGGGAGGAGGAAAGGGGGAGGGGGACAGGGAGACAGAAACACACACACACACACAAAGGGGCAAGGTCCCTATGGGCCATCAGGACCACCCCCAACGATCTCCAACCAAACTGCACCCCTTAATGATCCCGCTGCGGCAGCTCAGGTTAGTTATTATAAGTAAACAGTTAGAAAAGCCTAGACCGAGGGCTGGGGAGTCGTGCCGGCCACCAAAACCAGGTGAGGTGGTACACGCCTGTAATCCCAGAACTGGGGAGGCTGAGACAGGAGGATCACCAGGAGTCTGACCTGCATACTGAGATCCTGTATCAAAACACATCAAATTAAAAAGAAAGAAAAGCGTAGGCTGGGTATGGTGACGCATGTAATTTGAGCGCTTGGGAGGCTGAGGCAGGAGGACCATTTCAGTTGGAGACCAGCCTGGGCTGCACAGTGAGCTCAAGGCCAGCCTGAACTGCATAGCGACACCCTGTCTCAAAAAAAGAAAAAGAAAAAGAAACAAACAAACTACCCAAGATAGGGTTGGAAGAAAGTTCAGTAGCCAATTACGCTTAGAAATGGGAAAGAAAATGAAACAGCCCGGCCAGGTTCAAGACTGATGGAAACAGCTGAGAGAAGCAAAGAATAAAGGCTTGGGGGCCAGGGAGATGGCTCGATAAAGGCTTGGGGGCCAGGGAGATGGCTCAGTAGAATAAGCGCTTCTGTGGCACGTGCAAGGGCCATGCAGAAAGCAGAAAGCGCCAGGTCAGGCTGGTGCCTTCTCCCTACCTCTCACCTGCAGAGAACCAACAAGCAAGAGTTTCCTTCTCAAACTTTAGAACGCACCCCTTTAAAGCAAGTCCCCTGGGTCTACCTGTCTGTGCAAGGCCAAGACAAAGAAGCATGACTGGACTTCTACGCAGGACCTCCACGATGGGATACCGAGACCATGTTCGTGAAATCAGGAAAGGTAAATATACGGCGAGAAAGCAGACTGGGGTGGGAGGCAGAGGGGCTCTGAGGCCTGTTTCCTGGGCAGAGATTGGAGGGAAGCAAACCAATTTTCTTCTACCCTTTGTTCTAGCTCAGATAGGTCCTTGTAATGACAGAAGCCAGAGGAACAGGAACAGTCCCGCACACGCACAGCCGGGCCTCACAGGTGGGTGGGCAGAGTCCAGAGAAGGAGTAATGGGCTCAAACTCTGGCTAATTAGCATCTTTGACCCGGAACAGGACACTTTTGGGGGCAGTAACAGACAGGACTTTGATTCTCCTTGGGGTGATGTTATGGGAAGGCAGATAAATAGTAGATAAGGAGCTGGGTGTGGTAAAGCTGAGGCAGGAGGGTCACTGCGTATTTGAGACCAGTCTGGGCTACACAGTGAAATCCTGTCTCGAAAATCCAAACCAAACCAGACCAAAGAATCAAGAATTCCAAGGGTTTCTAGGGTCTAATGTCTTTCCTGGTAGAGAGGAGAGGAGACGCCTTTGTAACCGTATGTCCTTCTTTTGGGAAAACAGCAAAAAGGAGAGAGCTTTTCCTATACATGCTTCACCTGCAGCTCAAAATAATCCTTCTGCCAAGGTGTCATATTTTGTGGTAGGGATCTCTCGTCTCCTATGACATCTCCTTCGAGTGACAAAATGATTTGAAACTGGTAAGGGGCAGCACAGCGACTGCCCAACATGTACAGGTACTAAACGCCACTGGCCTGTACATTTTTAGGTGTATCTCAGCCATCAGCGATGGCAAACACCAGTAATTCCAGCACTCTGGGAGGCTGAGGCAGGAGGGTCCCAGGCATGAGCCTTGCTTGGGCAATACAGCGAGACTGTTTCAAAATAAAAAATGAAAAAGGGCTGCTGATGTAGCATGGTGCTAAGGCCCTGGGTGACATCTCCAGTCCTGAGGCAGGGGGAATGAATTTCATGTGAAATGATGTACCTCAGTTTTAAAAATGTGAGGAAATGGGTGTTAACTTCTGGAAAACTTTGACTTTTTTTTCTTTTTGGATGAAGCAATCCATGTATATTGCACAAAGCTCTGAAGTTACAAATTTATAAAGGTGAAAAGCTGAGCAGTCATCTCACTAAGCCTGCCTGGAGCAGTTCTGGCCACCAGATCCTTCTCGAAAGATCTAAGCATTTTCATAACATCTAAAGATGCCTTATAACGATATTATGATCATACTCAATATGGACAGATAGTGAGGAAGGGCAAAGGAGAAAAAATAGAAAAAGAAATCCCTCTGAGTCTTTGTGACAGGTTACTTGGGACACAAACACATGAA
>NW_004524790.1:1867368-1874699 GCF_000260255.1 Octodon degus
AGAGAGAGAGAGAGAGAGAGAGAGAGAAATATAGATATAGATATTCTCACATATACTCATATACACACAATACATGTTGCATATAATACAGTGTATGCCACATACACAAACACACAAGCCACGTATGGTGGCACATGCTTGTCATCCCAGGACTCTGGGCGGCTGAGGCAGGAGGAGTACAGATTCCAGCCCAATGAAGGCTGGAAGTTGGCGATTTAGTGAGACCCAGTTTCAAAATGAAAAAACAGGGCCAGGGAGATGGCTCAGTAGAATAAGCGCTTGCCTGGCAAGCATAAAGACCTGCGTTCAATCCCTGGTTCCGCCAAAATAAATAAATAAGTTGCAAGGACCAAGATATTAAAAAGAAATGAAAAAATAAAAACAAGTATGGGGATGGAGCTCAGTGTGAAAGCCCTTGGCTCAACCTAAATACTACTGTAACTAAGTAGCCATACCTACACACATATCTACAACTATAGTTGCAGATAAGGCAGGGTTCTCGTTAGTAGGCCAGGCTGGCCTCGAACTCGCAACCATCCTCCTGCTTCTGCCTCCCGAGTGCTGGGATGACAGGCACGCGCCACCATGCCTGCCTTTATACATTTAAAGGTCTTTATTTTCCGTTGCATTCCCGGGCACAGAAGGCGGGCTCGCCCCGCCGCAGCTCCAGCTAGCTAGCGACGCAGCGCGAGCCTCGCGTACCTCTGACACACTTCGGCGTTGCCCAACCGGCCGCAACAAGCTCCCGGGCTCACCCCGCCCCGCCCCCGCGCGCGCCCCCGCCAACAGGGCGGCCTCTGGGGACAAAGGGCGGCCTCGGCGCCTGCGCAGAACGCAGCCTGGCCCCGCCCCCTGGCGCGCGCGCCCCGTCCCGGTGACGTCACGGCGGAGTTGCCATGGCGGTAGCGAGCGGCCTGGCGTCGGCGCTGGAGTCGTACAGGGGTCGGGACCGCCTGGTGAGGCTGGGGCCGAGCGGGGCCGGAGTCCTGGAGTTGGCGCGCAGAGCTCAGAGATGAGGAAACAGAGGCCAGAGAGGGGCGGTATCCCGCTCAGGGCTCCCGCGTCGCTGGGGCGCTGCCCGAGCTGGGCTGCAGGTCCGTGCCCAGCGTTGGACACCGAGGTGGTCCCTGCCGACCCAGCCCGGCAGGAGTCCCGCTTCCCGACCGGGTGTCCGCGCTTGACAGTCGGGATCTGGCCACCCCGCCGCCTGGGGGGCTCCCAGCGCTGCCCTATAAAGGGCTTTGGCAGGTCGCAGGGCTCCCCCTACGGCTGGACATTCAGATTCTACCAAATCCCCTGAGGTTGAGCATGAAGGTTATTCCGTTCTGGTCCCTGAGGTCGGACTCCTAATGCGCCCTGACCAGCACCTTACCAGGGCGCACGTGAGCCGTAGCTGGGGACGTGAGTGCGCTGGTCGGCGTGTAAGTGCCAGCCAGATCCCCGAGGTGAGCATCCGCAGTAAGGCTTTCACTCCCTCACCTTGATCGGCCAGTGTTCCGGCATTGTCGTGGATCTGGAGAGGATTACAAGTGAGAGGAGATATATGAGAGACGCGCTTTTTGAGGAGCAGATGAAAATGGAAATGAGAAGGCAGTTGAACTGCATCCATTTCCCAATGCCTCATGACCTTTTGAACAGGTTTCTTGTCACCAAAACAACTCAAATCGCTGCTCTGCCTGGTGGGCTGGGGCCGGATCTGCTGCTCCCACCATTACAGCCCAGCTCAGGGCTTTGGCCCAAGCAGGTTGATGCAAATCTACATTTCCACCTCCTCCTGCGGCCTGTGCTGGGACACACTCATTTTCTCTCTCTCTCTCTCTCTCTCTCTCTCTCTCTCTCTCTCTCTCTCTCTCTCTCTCTCTGGTTTTTCTTTTTCTTTTTTCCTCTTTGGTTTTTCTGAGGCAGAGTCTTGCTATGCAGTTCAGGCTGGCCTTGAGCTCACTTTGTAGCCCAGGCTGGTCTTGAACTTGGAACGATTTGCCTGCTCAGCCTCCCGAGTGCTGGGATGACAGGCATGCACCACCTCACCCGTGTGCCAGGACTCTTGTTAGACTCTGCACATTTGGACAGTGTCACACTCCCCATTTGTCCCATCTGCAAGTGTCTTGATTGATTTATTGCAGCGCTGGGGTAACTCAGGGCTTTTGCACTGAGCTACCTCCTTGGTCTTTTTTCTTTTTTCTTCCATGACAGGGTCTCACTCAGTCTCTGTTTTGTCCGGACTGGGCTCAAGCTTTGCCATCCTCTTGCCTCAGCCTCCTACAATAATGGGGATCCCACGTGTGCACCACTGCCTCCAGCTTGGAAATACCTTTTCAAACTGCCAGTTTCTGTTGGAAGCTTGTTGATTTAGAATCTTCTGCACAGGCACCTGGGTCAGGACTGCACCTTAGTTGATTGCTTCCGATTTCCCACAGATCCGAACACTGGGGTACTGCTGCCAGCTGGTTGGCGGGGTCCTGCTTGAACAATGTCCTGCCAGGTCAGAAGTGGGGACGCGCCTGCTGGCAGTGTCGGCCCAGCTGAGCCACTGCAGGACTGTCCTGCGACTCTTTGATGACCTGGCCATGTTTCTGTACACAAAGCAGTATGGCCTGGGGACAGAGGTAATGGGGTGCTTGGGTGTAGGGAGAGGGGTGCAGGAAGCCTCGAAGCTGTGGGCCTCGGTCTGTGTTTTCTGGGCTTATCTCCAAGTATTCCCTGTTGGACAGTTATTATCTTTTGATTTTTGTTGAGATCTTGAGATGATCAGATGTTCTCATTTTGATTTAATTTATGTATCATTTTGTGTTATATTTGCATTATATATTATATATATTTTATTTATTTATTTTTTGTGCCAGGGATCAAACTCAGGCCCTTGTGCTTGTCAGGCAGGCACTTACCACTGGGCTATCTCCCCGGCTATATATGTAATTTATATACTTAGTTTTGCAGTGCAAGGGATCAAACCGAGGGCGTAGTTGGAGGTGCCTGAGAATCACACTCAGAACCATGCACTTGCCAGGCAGACACTGTGCCGCTGCGTTAGATCCCCCTTCCCAAACCCAGGGCTTTGTGCATGCTGGGCAAGGGCTCTGCCACGGGGCTGCATCCCTGGCCCTTGACTTAATTTAAGAAATAAAGTCAACATGTTTGCACATCCTGAGAGTGGATAGTAGAGTCTCTCTCTTGGCCTCTCGGCCTGGGTCCTCCTCAGAGGTGGCTGTGGTGGTGGTATTTCCTGCTGCCCCCCCACCCCGCCCTGGGCAGGTACTGGTGCTGACATAAGGAGCTGCCGCCTCTGCACGCCCTTCTGCCCCTTTTCTCAGCCAAGCAGTACGGCAAGGAGCTCACTCTCGTCAGTGTGCACAGAGCCCCCCAGCCCCCGAGATTGAGCCCAGAGCTCTACCACAGAGCTACACTCCCAGCCCTTGTTATTTTATTTATTTTTTTTTAAATATTTTTTTTTGTGTGTGTGTGTGTGGCCAGCTCAGCCCACCAGGGGGCGGGGCTGGCTGGCATGTGGTGCTGGGGGATCGAACTGTGGTCCCTGTGCTTTGCTAAGCTTGTCCTAAGTAGGTGCTTTAGACCACTGAGCCATCTCACCAGCCCCCTTGTTATTTTATTTGAGACAAGGCATTGCTAAATTGCTCAGGGCTGGCCTCAAATTGATGATCCTAGTGCCTCCAATGTTGTTGGGATGGCAGTCATGTACTACCATGCCCAGCTCCTTCATTTTGGGGGAGAAGAATTTTTTTTTTTTTGAGACAGGGTCTCTCTGTGCAGTGTAGGCTGACCTTGAACTCACTGTGTTGTCCAGGCTGGCCTTGGACTTGTGCAGATCCCCCTGCCTTAGCCTCCCAAGCGCTGGGACTGCAGGCATGTGCCACCACACCTGGCCTGGGCCCCTTCTCGATGTCCACATAGTACGCCCCTGCATTAACAGGAGGTGCTCTAACTCACATTTTGCTGTTACCACGGTGCTGCAGGGAGCAGCCTGGTGCCTGCTGCACTGCACAGGATCTCCACCACGTTGCCTGTGACCAGAGGCGGGCTCTGAGAAGGGCAGGGGAGGTGGGGAAGCAGCTCCAGCCCTGCCTTGCTGGGTAGAGAGCCTGAGGTGGCGGGTTGGCATGGCTCACTGCAGAGGGCCTTGGGTCCAATCTCCAGTGCTGCAAAACCAGACAACCAGAGGGAAGAAGAGGAACAGCTTGGGCAGGTGTCCCAGGCACTGCAGGACCCAGCGCTCATGTGTGCTCTACGGCTCAGCTCTGTGGCCTGGAGCTCTGGCCCCGCCATAAGTGGGCATTCCGGGGAACTTCAGAAAACAAGATGGTAGAGCCGGGTGCCCACCCCAGAGCTAGTGAGGCAGAACACTTCGGGCTGCTCTATTCCTAGCTGTGGAAAGCAGACTCAGGCCCGATCTGGCCGAGGGATGGAGGTGGGGAGGGGCCTTGCTGCCCCCTGGTCCTAACCAGCGGTGCGGAGCTCCAACCGCAGGGCCCGCCCCTCCCGTGGCCCCGCAGGAGGAGGATGCCTTTGTCCGCAGCTTGTCTGTGCTGGGCAACCTAGCCGATCAGCTCTACTATCCATGCGAGCACATCGCCTGGGCCGCCGACGCCAAGGTCCTGCACGTGGATTCTGCCCGCTGGTGGACGCTGAGCACCGCGCTCTGGGGCCTGTCCTTGCTGCTGGGGGTGGCCAGGTGAGTGACCTCGCAGAGGCTGTCGGCCGCCTCTTGGGCGTTCCTCCCCGTCTTCCGGTTTTGTGACCTCGCTGCTCGTTTCCAGTAATGAGTAACCGCACACTCGGAACCTTTAAGCAGCGCTGCTTCAGCATGTTCCCGAAGGTGGTATCATGGTACAGTCTGGGAAACCCCGCACAGGCCTCCCGTGTGCAGGGCCGGTCCATCCTGGAGGCAGGGCGGCGGCGGGGTATAGGGGGAGGTGATCCGGGTTCCGCAGATCCTAGCCCCTAGAGTACCCTCGATTCAGGGCCCTGTCTTCCTTTTTTTTTTTTCTTTTTTCTGGCTGCCTGCTTGCTCAGCCCTGCCCCAGCGTCCTCAGTGCTGGCATGGCAGGTGTGAGCCACCGTGCCCGACTTCGTTCCTCTATCTTCAGACTCTGAAGCTCCGCCTCCCTCTTGTGAGGACCCTTGGTGACCCCCGGCCCCAGAAAACCCCTGTCCTTCTCCCGTCTCAGTGACCTTCACTTTGTCCCCCTGGCCGAATGGGAAACAGCGTCGGTCCTAGGACGGATTAAGATGGCCACATCTCAGGGAGGGCAGAACCAGGGGGAAGAAATAGCTCCAGGGCCCCAAGAGACGCAGCAGCTGGGAGGTGGCCTCGCCCTGGGTCCCCGGTAACCGCCTGCCTTTTGTCAGCAGAGCACCCAGAGGAAAGGTCAGCTGCTTCCTGATCGGTCTCGTGTGTCCCCAAATGAGTTTGTAGAACTTCCCAGCAGTGGTTTTTTCCCTTGTGTCTTCAGCTTTGCAAATTTGCTGAGTTGGCTTGTTCAGAAGCCCCTGCCCCTGAGCCATGCCAGGGAATCCCAGCACTCTGGGACACTGAGGCATGAGGTTTGCAAATTTGAGCTCAGCCTGGAGAATTTAATGACTTAGCAAAACCCTGGCTCAAAAAGTAAAAAACAACAGCAAAACCCAAGCTGGGTGTTGTGGCACCTGCCTGTAATTCCAGCACTCGGGAGGCTGAGGCAGAAGGATCATTGCAAACATGAGGCCAACCTGAGTTACAGGGTAAGCTCAAGGCCAGCCTGAACTGCACAGCCAGACCCTGTTTCAAAAAAAAAAAAAAAAAAAAAAAAAAAAAAAAAAAAAAAAAAAAAAAAAAAAAAAAAAAAAAAAAAAAAAAAAAAAAAAAAAATGCAACAGAAGAGGGAAAGGGCTGGGTTCCCCGCAAAACAGAGGAGCTAGGACCCCCCAGTCCCCGATCCAGCAGCTGAGAAGCCTCCTAGCTCTGGAGCAGGGAGGCTGGGCACCCGTTCTGGGGACAGCTCCATGTCTGGCTGGAGGTGTGGGTCTGATGTCCCCTTCTGTGTTCATCAGGAAGCCCACCCTGTGTCTCTCTCTAGTTGTAGGACTTCCCCATGTGCCCAGGGACTTCCAGGCAGGGGCCGGCAGGAACTGCCACTTTGAGTGGGCTTGTGGCTCCCCATCCGCCACCCAGTGGATCTGTGACAAGGCCAGGCAGCTCTGGTCTGTGTGAGTCACAAGTCCCTGAGCACTTTGCTTGAGGAGCTGCCCCTGGCCCCCAGTGTGTCCGGCGTTCCCCAACTGGTCCCTGGTGTCTGGTGTTGTAGGTCCCTGTGGATGGTGCTGAAGCTGAGGCAGAGGCTGCAGAGCCCCACGGCTGCCTTTACCAGGTGTGGTGGCTTGGGCACCCAGAGGGGTCAGATGGTGCCCCGGCCGCGTCCCTGAGGGTCCGTGCATGTGTACACAGGGTTGCAGGGCCTCATCTTGGGCTCGGGGTGGGATGTAGCAGCTTTTACATATGGGGGAACTGAGGCTTGCTAAGCAAGCCCTCCTGGGCTGACCCTTCATGGTCATTGCAGGCTGAGTCAGCTTCCCGGGGACAGTGGTCCCTGTCACCCCCTGTGCTGTCCTAATGGTTCACCCCACGCTCCTGCTCAGGGAGTTTGGAGACAGAGGGCTGGATTCTAGGCTGTGGGCCCCCGTGGGGGGCAAAGCAGGCCATCCCTAGGCAGGGCTGTCCTCATCCCTGTGTCCACTCTGTCCCCACAGCCGACTGCCCCGGAGCAAGCGGAGGGCCACAGAGGTGCAGATGCGGTCGGAGGTGCTGACGCTGCTCAGCAACCTGGCCGACCTGGCCAACGCAGTGCACTGGCTGCCACCAGGTGTCCTGTGGGCTGGCCGCTTCCCACCTTGGCTGGTGGGCCTCATGGGCACCATCTCCTCCCTGCTTAGTATCTACCAGGCGGCCCAGGCTGGCAGCCCTACGGAGGCTGAAAGCCCCTGATGGGGCTTGGGGAGCAGCACACGGCTGGACCCCGCAGAGGGTCCCTCCTCACGGAGCAGGAGTCAGTGCGACAGGGGCTGCATCTTTAATTGAGCAGCCCTGTGCTAGCTCAAGAAGACTGGTGGGAAGAGGAGCTGGCATAAGCACCTGAGGGCCCAGCCTGCATGGGAGCGCCCTGGGGCTCTGGAGCCAAGGCAGAGCTTGGGGGCCCACATCCGCCTCCTGCTGGGCCTGGGGAGACCTGGGTGGAGAACCAATTAAATGTCCTGGTGCAGGCCAGCGTGGTGTGACGTAATTATGCTGATGGCTCCTGGATTCTCTACGCCATGATTTGAAGCCATTCCCTGGGCAGCCT